>NW_027185296.1:14135527-14570527 GCF_022577435.1 Embiotoca jacksoni | reverse complement strand
GTGCTTCTATTCATCCATCATTCCCCATATATTACTGGATGTTGTACTTTTCTTTTCTGGTTACAGCATAATGGGAAGATAATTCTTCACTAATTCTTGAGCTAGAACAGACTTTAATGTCACTGATCTAGCTCCATAAGTGCGATGATGCTGAAGTTAAGTGTTTTTTCTTCAGGTGGAACATTTTGGGATGGTTTCTGTGTATACTGATTGGTTAAAGCTGCTCCTAAACTTTCAGAATTAACTCGAGGAGTTTGAATCTGAGCACAGCAGGCTAGTGTTGGGAATCACTGAGACAGTTGGATACAGTTTCTCTTGTATGAGCACCCTGTATGTATTGGCTTCAATTAGATTATGTTTTATGTCATTTCATGAGTTTTTATTATGTCTTTATTGACTGCCATTTTTCCCAAAGCTGTCATTATTAGAAACCTACGAAGAATGTGGGACTTCAGTTCCCAAATTTTGTATTATTACTATACCAACTGTACTGAAGATGTTTACTTTATTTGATTAACTCTTTATTGTTACTGTACCAACTCTATTCAGATTTTTACTTTATTTTGCTATTACTTTATTGATACTTTCTTTTTGTTGCTGTATTTGCAGCTTCAGTACAAATACGTACTTTCCTATCTCTTCTTGATTGGTGTTTAGTTGTAGTATCTTTTTATGACTATATGAACATAGATTAGTTGACAGTGTCCTTTTTTCTGGGTTGAGTTGTGTCTGCAGGGACTCCTTGCAGGCTGCACAAAGCCTCAGCAACAGGTACCGTTCAGGAAGGAAAGCCTGTATGTAACCTGAGACCCAAAATGATTCACTCACTGCTGATTGTTCAGCTCACTGCTTTAAACATAGAGTGATCACTGAAATCTGCAGGACGTTAAGAAAACCATGTTTAATGAGACTTCAGTATAAAAACCTCAACCGTTAAATATTAAATTAAAGGATATTAAAGGATTTTCAAAAGCTGCCGATCCTCAGTGGGAATTACAAAAGAACACAGATACACAGGAGAACATGAAGCTCCAGTAAATTATATGACTCATGTTCACATATTAATCCACCAGATCGACTCCTCTGCTCTGCTTCAGCGAACCCATCCAACAGTTGGCTGCAGGCCTTTCTGTGGTTTTGTCATATGATTCGTTTTCTAGTGATTCCTGTGTAATAACAGAGAGTCATAAGGAGAATCAAGCAGCTGTGTTATGCATCACGTCCTCTTTCCTGTGACGTGGGTTATTTGTGATATAATCCAGCAATATTATAGCATCATTTTAGAGGCTGTTTGGAAATCTGCTGACGTATCAGAAGCATTAAAGGTCAAACTTTCCATTCCACAACATGGCGGGAGGGACAGAGGAAGTGGTGCCACCGTAAGAGGATTTGAGAAGTAACCCTAAAGGATGTGTCGTGTTTCACACTAACTGCTGTCATAATCTATTTTGGACTACAATGTTTTCCAGCTTTCCGTGGATGACAACCTCTGAACTGGAGGACTGGGGGTCAGTGGAGTCTCACGACTTACCTGAAAGCAAGGCAAACTGGCGATGAAGCTGCTCTATGATGTCCATTGCCAGCAGGGGCCTGATGTCCTGCTGCATGATCTCATCTGAAGAGAGAAACACACGTTCACACGTACACACAATAACATGTTCATGAAGCACACTGACTGATCCTCAACCTGCTCAAGAATTTTAAAAGAAAGGTGACATGTGAAACTCTTAGCTGGGGAATAAATACACTCCAAGAACATCAGAGTCAGCGACCACGACGTAAACTATAAGACTTGAAAACAGATAAACATCAAATCAAACAGGCAAATTAAAGATTCGGCTGTTCAACCTAACAGTAGCAGTAGAAGATCAAATAAAACACTCGAAATATTTATTTTTACTGCATCTGTTTAAGATTATACACAACTGGAAGCCACTCTAATTTAAAGTATCACATCCATGCAGTAAAGAAGTAAAACTGCCATACTGTAACAGGGCTGTTTCATGGCGCTCCCACACCAGACCTGTATATTAAAGAACCAGACACAGTGGACTTACAACATACGGAAGGTGTTGAGATGCATCTCGTGAGTATTACAAGATGCTTAAAGTGCAGGAGTGCCTGTCTCCCAGGGTCACTACCCTCAGAGACCTCCTACCATGCCTCTTTGTGGTAACCCCAACTGCCATGGGTGAACTGATCAGAACTCTGCACCTGTGGACATGCAGGCCTGACACCTGACTTCTCCTGGACACAGGATGCTCCGTCTGCTGAATGAGCTCAGATAACTGTTGTGTTGTTGTTGTGTGTACAGTCAGGTGCTGGTGTGCCGCCACCACCAGACGGATTATCGGAGCAGCGATTTCTTGTGATCAAAACCAACACATCACAAATATCTAGCAGCACTTTGATTCATGGAATGTTATAATCGGACCTTGTTCTCAAGGCCATGGAGTTTAGGAAGTTTCTCCAGTGTTGCTCCACCAGTGAAACCAGGCTATCTGGTGGAGGACTCCCTGACTGACCTGAGGGACAGTTGCACCCTCTGGAAAAGGAGCCCAGAGGGAACAGGCCACCTTCATGCAGTCGGCATTACTGTGAAGAGTCATCTGTTACAGCACGTTTCAGAACCTCCCACTGGCATTACAGAGAAGACATGTTGAATTACCATGAGGGACAGTTTGCTACGCTCGTGAGTTCCTTTACAGCGATCCCAGATGATGTCAAGGAGACCCACTACAGGAAATCCCACCCCATGATTCTCATCGGACACTTCAAAGTAAGACTATCTGTGACTATAAAATCTGGAAAGGTGAACTTATCGAGCACAGTTGAGACAATGAACAACAATTGAGTTGGTCTCCTTCCCTCAATTTACAACAGCATCTGGTTTTAACCAAAAACATCTTCTATCAGAAGAACACCACCTCTGCTCTGAACACCAGCACATGACAACAAGCCCAACAATACAACACAGCTCCTGGAAGCATCCTGCGTGAAGACAGAAGTCAGATCCTCCATATCATGGTGGAACACTTTAAGAGTATACAGAGATACAGAGAGCATGTCTGCACCCTTTTAGTCCCGACGCCAATCAGAACCATATCATGAGGAAAGTACAACAAATACAACATACAACATAAAGAAAAGCGAGTTGGTGGCTCAGCGCTCAAACACATCTTCCTTGTCTCTCAGGTGTTATTTACCTTGGCTCTGCACTTCTTCTGACACCTCCTTCAACTATGAAATTCACCAATATGTCAGCCTTCAGGCCGCACCGCATGTTTCATACAAGACTTTCATCAACCACCAACACCCCCTTGTATGGAATCAGTTCTTGCCTTTCATTTGCCTCATCCATGCTGGTGGTTAACTCATCTTTGCCGAATAGGCTCCAGGAGGACAGAAGAGACAGAGACGTTACACATATGTTAAAAAGATATCACCCTGAAGCAATGCAAGACTGACCCAAACGGCCACCGACAGGTCTGCATGCAGCACCCGGAGGACAGACATACGACATGTTGTAGCTGTTTCTCCAGCAGACTGAAGTAATCAGGGGTTTGCATGATAATGCAAGTTCAGAGGGTTATGTGCATGTTTTTTTTTTGTAATTTGTTTTGCCCTGATGAATTTCCACATATGTGATTACAATCTATCACTTCTGTTCTCTTCTGTTGATTTTCTTGTGGACTATAAAACAGTGGTGCTGTGCAGTGATGAAGCATGAAACCATCAGCCACATCTTTTACAGGAATCTTTGTGTCCTTGTAAGCATAAAAAGGTCGAGTTTCAACTTATCACCTTTTTACATGAAAGACAACTAATCCCTCAACTGAACAAGATGTAGCTGTGGAGAAGCAAGTGAGTGGCTCTTGGAGTTGTTGAATTTTTTTAACTTTCAAAGACAAGAATGAACATTTCTCACTGTTTGACATCATGATGTTTGACATTGGACCCTTCTAATATTGTTAAATGTTGAAGATCTGTGGTCACAGCTATTTGTGTCCATTCGAGGCAAAACAAGATGTCAACTGAGTGTTGTTATCGGTGTAGTAGGCTGGTCAGAGTAAAACCGGAACAAATGAATATACCAATAAACTGACACAGAAGTTGAACTCAGGATGTTACACTTCTCTAGTTTTCTGTGTACTTCTATGTGGTTTATGAGCTGCTTTCAGTCAGGGTTTTAAATATTCTTTGGTCATCAGACGCAGACAATTCTGTACCTATCCATTTCTGACCGGAGTTCCCAGATGTTATATATAGAAAACTAGAACAAAGGGTTCTCAGACGAGGTTTTAAGCACATGTGTCTGTATCCAGGAGTTACAGACTCGACCCTGCTCTGGTTTTATGACTATTATAGTTCCCCTGCAGCCTAAAGCTCGAGGCAGCGCACGCAGGGAACAAAACTCTGTCTGTCACGGAGAATAAAGACGTGCATTTACACTGAGCACACTTTATTAGTCTGAAACATGCTGGGGTGGCTAGTGTGCTGGTGGGGGGGCAGTCAGGAGGAGAAGAGGAGCACAACGGCTGATAGTGGCCTTTAATGGAGGAACCATCAATGTACTTCTGTTCTTAGTATCTGAGTCTGCTGACATACAAAGGCTAATCAAAGTGCAGCTTCCATTGCAGACTGGTCCATTCAGAAATATTTGGGAACATTAGGCTAAATTCTACAAAAATCACAAAGAATGTTTTAATTATGAGGCACACGTGAGAAAGTATGCACAAAACACTGTGTAGAAAAAGAGGGATGGTTCAGAGGATCGAGGAAATGTTGTCCATGAACACACGGAACAGCAGAGTTATGCAACCTGAGCCCGGCACTTTAACGGGGAGGATGTTCTGCATTGTTCGAACATCAAAGTGGAAAAGAGCGGTGCAGACAGATGTGATGCATGACCACTTCACGACTCAACAGAAACCTGCTGTTTTTAGAAACTGCCGGAGAACTGAGGAGACAGCGGGTAAATGCAGGAAGCACTGATATAAGCACACGTTAGGCGGTTTTACATCGGCAGTGAACTTACAAGGCACCGCTGGGATTCTTCATTTGGGAAGTTAAGTTTAGAAAAGAGCATCGAGGTATGACAAGCTTTTCTGTCGATGTCTGCAATCTGTTGCAGGCTGCTTCACTGCCATTTGTTTCTATGTTGGGCAGCGACTCCTGTTCAGTCTGACCACAATTATGGTCCCATGAGGAAAGCTGGAAACTCTGAAGGGCTTGTTAAAGGGCTGGGACCTTCTACACATTGTCCCTACTTAACAACACAAATACTCATAAGTACTTTCATAGAGTTCAGAGTATATTTACAGTGTGTAAGAAAGAAGCCCAGTATTACTGGTGATTTAATTTTGGTTGAATCTATAAAACAGGATGCACAGTATATCTTGTGCCAACACTCAGTGTCAATAAAGGTGTTAAAGGTACAGTCACATTAGCTTTCCATTCAAAACAACTGCCACATATTCAGCCCAGAGAAGGCATATGATGCCACAGTTCTCAGGTGGGTAATAAATAAATATTAAAGAATTATTATAACAGTGTAGCAATACTTCAGATTATAATGTGCTTGTATAATATGAGCTGACATAGTAATGAGACATGTACAAATTGTTAAGGTTCTCCAAGCAGGTCGGACCCAAATGCAATGACAAGGTAGTGAGTGACATAATGATGATTTAGTATGTCAGAAAAAGATCTGGATCTGGATCTGGATCTGACTGATCTGATTGGAAACCTGACGATACTACGTCCCGCCCACCGGTAGCTGTAACCTGACTGCACCACAGGCCTGTCAATCAAACAGACACGCCCCCAAAAACAGGTCTTTTTTAAGGAGACAGTTTATTGGCTTTGTATTTGATGAGAGAAGTTGAATAGGAGTCTATGGAGCCGGAGGCTTTTTGGAGCCGACCTCTCGTGGCACTCGGTGGTATTGCAGTTTAAGACACTTCTGCATCGGAACCATTTTTCTGACCCGGAAGCTACGAACACTTTTATATCCAGTCTGTGGTCCCAATACATATTATGTTTAAAACAGTATTCCAAAAGCAGTCTGCAGGTCAGCATGCTACGCTGGCTGTTCTGAACCACAATCCCTTGAGCAGCAGAAGATACATCACATCGACTGAGCCTCCCAGACAGTTTGGTGGCGCTGATGCTCTGCCCACAACAGGAAGAAGAGGCTTACTCGTTCCAAATGGCATCCTTTCTCTTTTTACTTCAAACAATATGACCAAGTGGGTCAAATTTCAAGACGCATTTTTATGATGAAGTAGTATGTCCCAGTTGTATACATACTACATGCAACAGTACATACTTTGTAAGGGTAGCTGTAGGCACTAAAAGTAAAATGAAATAGTGTGTGATTTGGAACGGAGGGTTAGTATGTCCCGATACACAGTAGTATGTTAAATGTATGCCAAAAGTAAACCAGGATGTCCATGTGTTTTGGGCCCTTTAGATTCTTATCTATGCCTCCCAGATGGTGTTGCATGATGGATGCAACACCATCTGGGAGGCATCAGAAATTCATTCTGCAGCATAAGTACCACATCAACCATCCAGCCAGAGTCACAAAGAACTATCTTCAGCAACAAGAAGAACAGGGAGTCCTGCGGATGGTCTGTCTCTTCACAGAGCGCTGATCTCAACATCATGTCAGTCTGGGATTACATGACGAGAAAGGAGCAAATAAGACATGTTCCTCTAGTCTCTGTGGTTTTTAGTGTTCCTCTGTGTATAAGGAGACACCTAGTCCTGGAATGAGAACAGTTGTCAGTGTTCCAGGTATGACCGCTCCATAACTCTGCTAACCTTTGGAAATTCCTCAGGCATCAGCATACACTGGTAGCAGCGAGCCTATCATTTACAGCAACACTGTGATTACAAAAATGCCAGAACAAAGTGTGTCTTCCAAAACGTTTGCACTGAATATTAAAGGAAGAAAGCAAGAAGTTCTTATGTTAAGTGTAAAATGATTCATTGCTGCCAAACCAACCACCCCTGTCAGGTGTTACAGTGTGAACGTTACCTATGACATGTTTGACACTCTTCATCCTCACACCTTCCTGGGTCGAGTGCACACACAGAGGTGAATGTAAATCCTCCCACAAACAGCAATAATCCCATTAAATGCCAGCGGTCTGATGGTATCCAACACAAGCGAGGATGAGGAGACAACACCCAGGAGCAAAACCCTGGTCTGTCAACAGCAGCTGCTTCTTCATCACCATCTTCATCATCAATCTCTCTCTCTCTCTCTTTCTTCACATTTCCCTCACACAGACACACACAGTCGAGCAGACCCGGAACTGTCTGTGTGTTGTCATTGTTAAATGCGTCTGTGGTCAGATTTTCCAGCTCCAGCTGTAGTAAAACAGCTCTGCTCTGAGCAGCGAGCAGCCAATCAGATGTCAGAGCAGGAGGACGGGGCGGGAGTGTATGTCAAGAGAGAGAGACAGGGAGAGAGGGAAGGTCTGTGGTCACGTGTTTCATTTTCTGCAGACTGCATGTTCTGCTTGGCTCAGTATGTCTGTGGTGTTTGTATGAGTTCAGAACTGGGCAGCCAAATGTGAGCAGCATGAGGGAGAAAACTAGTCTGAAACATCTCTCTGCTAGGTTTCCATAAAATACTGTGAAGCTGAATGTATCAGAGGCCCAATGTATTATTTTTCAACTAAAATATCTGATTTCGCAGCACAATATCCATCTGTAATGACGACAGCGTTGTTCATCTGTTTTATGGTTATGTTGAAGCACACACAGCACTTCTGCAAACCTCACCACTGACTGGGGATTGGGTGTCAACTGAAGTCTCTTCTACAGGTTACTGACACAAGTCACTGTAAATATTTCTGTGGTCACAGACACACCTGCAGTCAAATTAGAATCACCCATTACCGCATCAGGCATGTCTTAGGACTGTAGGAGGAAGCTGGAGCACCTCGAGAGAACCAGCCAGGTACAAGGTGAACATGCAAACTTCAAAACAGAAAGGAAATAATGGATGGATGGATGGATGGATGGATGGATGGATGGATGGATGGATGGATGGATGGATGGATGGATGGATGGGGAGGTTCAGTGTGTTCCCAGGAATCAGTACTGACGTAGCGTCCTTCAAATGATGTTTCATTGATGATAAATAGGATTTTTCATGTTGTTGTTTTAATTTTTAGAATCTTTATAGCTATTTAGAAATGCCTCATCTACTGTGAATGAAGGATCAGTTAGTAAATAGTAGTTTACATACTCTGAGCTGCACAGACAGCTTTATGTTCTGCTGTTCTCACAGTGTTTAAAAACCAATGATACGATTACATCTAAACACACACATGCACACAAAGACTAACAGAAAACATGGACTGTAGATAGGGACACACACGTACAGTAGGCACACACAAAACTGCAAATGCTCACATAAACACACACACATGTTGATTTACACAAATTGTTTTCAACACAATGCCTATCGAGCTGTCACAAAGGTTTTGGGATCAGCTTCCTCTAAGAGTATAAACACGACTGTATTCCCAGGAATGTCATGTGAGTCTCATTGTGCTAAAGTCCTCCAAAACAAGAAGTGAAAAATGAAGACATGGTCCAACAATACGGTCCCGTTCTTTCCTATAACACAAACCACCCATTAATACAACCACATGAAACTCACATGAAACTGTAGGTTCTGAAAAAAATGCGTTAATATTTTGTGAATCTGCTTTGCAAATGCCATTTTGAAGGAAACCTAACTTCAGTCCAGTTTACAAGCTCACTGACAAAGCTTTCTTTATCCAGTCAAGGAACTGTGACATCATATGTCTGCTCTTCACAGAAGCTGTAGAGGACCAGAGAGGACAGTTGGAAGTACAGTGGCAGTGAGAAGAGACTAAACACCCGGTACACGCACTTATTACGTTTAATCTACTTCTCAACCCATCTTTCCATTTCCATGCACATGAACATGAACAGGATTGTACCTTTCTAGCTTTCCAATCCAACCACATGGTAAAAGATCCACAAACAGCTTTAAAAGAGCAGCTCAGCAGCCTCTTGTATGCAATTCAAAGTTATACTAAATACCTCAATCTGCCTCATATGTCAAACAGAACAGAACATTTTACACTTTTAACATCAGTGACTGTGTGTTGATCTCTGAGCGCCTCCAAAAAGTGAGCTACACCTCAATGTTTCTTTTAGCTACCACCTAATAAAAAGTCACGTGATCACTTCCTTCCATAATATGCACACTGTCCATCACAGACATATTTTAGTTCTAATCTGTAATTATCGTTTTGAATTTATTACTTTACAAAACAGTAAAACATAGTACAAAGACTAAATATTCTGTAAAAATGAAGGATTGAAATCATTTTTAAATATTATTCATTCAGCACATACTGTAGCCATAAGAAAATACTTCCCTTATGGCTTGAAGTAAACTAATTCAAGACATTCTTCATGCTCAATGATAAAACAACATTTCCCATAAACCCACCCACCCACCATTTCTGTTTTTTTACAGGTCAGCCAGCATGTGGCTTGTTTCGATGATGAGACGTGTGCTTGAAGAGCTTCGCTGACTGTAAATAGGAAGTTATTTATATTAATCAGACAAGTTTTGTTTGGAAACAAAACATTGGAAATATTTTCCTGAATAATTTTGTGAATTTAGCAACATTGCAAACTTAGCAAAAACTGTTAAGATTGCTTGAATTGTTGTGATCCTAAGCTAGTGATTTCCTGGAGGGACTGATTACTAACGGTGACAACATATTAAGATGTCTACCGACCGGAGGCTGTTCCCAGTGCATAAACAGATCTGTAGCTCAGCCAATGACGACACGCATTCGAGTGTGAACACATTCAACAAAATAAACAAGATCATCTCGACATGGTTTGGCTGTGGTTGTTTTCGTGCTGCAAATAGAGATAAGCAAGTTATGATGGAAACAATATGGTTACCATCACGTGACCTGATATTGTAACCTTCACTGCTAAACCTGATGAGGAGAGCGCAACAGCCCCAAACAGATGCTCTTCACACATTCACACACGAGTATTAAACAAAGCTTGTGTTATTTTACGTGCTTGCTCTTCAAGGTCTGGGAAGGTGGTGGTGGTGGTGGTGGTGGTGGTGGGAGGGGGGGGGGCTCAGGAAGAAGGCCTCAGCGCAAGAAAACAATCAGAGGATGTGGAATGACAGGATCCACAGGATCCACTGATAACAGCTCTCTCTCTTTAATTCTCTAACACACATTTAAATTTAAATGAGTATCATTATCACCTCATGATACTACGACTGACACAGGCCTGATGATGGCCAGACACTCAACACAGACATACATCAGTGGAAGATAACAAACACCCTGACTGTTTCTTACTGTCACCATAATATAAAGCCGGTCTTAAACTCAGCTGTGACAGAGACAGACGGATCAAGCTGCTGTGAGATTTTTCTATCAGTCATCAGACAGGTTGGTGACACCAGAAACATCTCTGTCTATAAATATTATCAGTGCATTGCTGTTGAGGTTTAGGAGGTGAACAAACATGCCAGCTGTTTTCATCATGAACACTTTTTTCTCATACGTTGACAATCCAGTCAGTGAAAAGACATTTACCGTATGTCATCAAATAATGGAGTCATTTGCTGCATTGAGCTCTAATTAAACAGTTGTCCTTGTTTTACTTTTTGATTCCAACTTTTCTAAACCTCTAAATCTTTATTATCATTAACATACACCATTCAAAACTCCTCATATCTCAGTTACTGGCAGAATTAACGTCTGGTATTGTTGAAAAAATGACGTGATTTTTAAAAATTGTTTTAAATTTTCATTGAGCTACTGAATCCATGACGAATGGCTTCAGTTCTTCTTTTGTTCAGTAGTTTCATTCATAACAAGGCATTGTGTTTTTGAAGCATGTTTTTCGCATTGTGTTTTTGAATGCGAAAAACTTCATTTTGTAAAGTTACTTTGAACTAAAGCTGTCAAATAAATATAGCAGATTAAAACTACAATTTGTGATGTTAGTGAGAGAATAATTAGATCACTGAACTTAAGTACTTCAGTAAATGTTCTTCTAATTTTGTAAATGTTACATTTCATCACTGCAAAGCAACCGTCAAGAAAAAAACCTGCATTACTGAGGCTCATTCATGTCGTCTCCTCACTGAATGTAATCCAGTTTCAGACAAAACATTTTCAGAATGTGATGCGCTGTTTGTTGGTGAATGATGTTTGTGGGATGCTACCTCTGGCTACATGAGGCTACATGAGGCTACATGAAGATACATGAAGATACGGGAGGATACAGGAGGATACGGGAGGATACGGGAGGCTACAGGAGGATACAGGAGGATACGGGAGGATACGGGAGGATACGGGAGGATACAGGAGGCTACGGGAGGATACGGGAGGCTACAGGAGGATACAGGAGGATACGGGAGGATACGGGAGGATACGGGAGGATACAGGAGGCTACGGGAGGATACGGGAGGATACAGGAGGATACGGGAGGATACAGGAGGATACAGGAGGATACGGGAGGATACAGGAGGATACATGAGGCTACATGAGGATACGGGAGGATACAGGAGGATACAGGAGGATACATGAGGATACGGGAGGATACAGGAGGATACAGGAGGATACAGGAGGATACGGGAGGATACGGGAGGATACGGGAGGATACGGGAGGATACAGGAGGATACGGGAGGATACGGGAGGATACGGGAGGATACGGGAGGATACGGGAGGATACGGGAGGATACGGGAGGATACAGGAGGATACAGGAGGATACAGGAGGATACGGGAGGATACGGGAGGATACAGGAGGATACAGGAGGATACAGGAGGATACGGGAGGATACGGGAGGATACAGGAGGATACGGGAGGATACGGGAGGCTACAGGAGAATACGGGAGGATACGGGAGGATACGGGAGGATACGGGAGGATACGGGAGGATACGGGAGGATACGGGAGGATACGGGAGGATACGGGAGGATACGGGAGGATACGGGAGGATACGGGAGGATACAGGAGGATACGGGAGGATACAGGAGGATACGGGAGGATACGGGAGGCTACAGGAGGATACGGGAGGATACAGGAGGATACAGGAGGATACAGGAGGATACGGGAGGATACGGGAGGATACAGGAGGCTACGGGAGGATACGGGAGGATACAGGAGGATACGGGAGGATACAGGAGGATACAGGAGGATACGGGAGGATACAGGAGGATACGGGAGGATACAGGAGGATACAGGAGGATACAGGAGGCTACAGGAGGCTACAGGAGGATACGGGAGGAAACGGGAGGATACAGGAGGATACAGGAGGATACGGGAGGATACGGGAGGATACAGGAGGCTACAGGAGGCTACAGGAGGATACAGGAGGATACGGGAGGATACGGGAGGATACGGGAGGATACAGGAGGATACAGGAGGATACGGGAGGATACAGGAGGATACAGGAGGATACAGGAGGATACAGGAGGATACAGGAGGATACGGGAGGATACGGGAGGATACGGGAGGCTACAGGAGGATACGGGAGGATACAGGAGGATACAGGAGGATACGGGAGGATACGGGAGGATACAGGAGGCTACGGGAGGATACGGGAGGATACAGGAGGATACGGGAGGATACAGGAGGATACAGGAGGATACGGGAGGATACAGGAGGATACGGGAGGATACAGGAGGATACAGGAGGATACAGGAGGCTACAGGAGGCTACAGGAGGATACGGGAGGAAACGGGAGGATACAGGAGGATACAGGAGGATACGGGAGGATACGGGAGGATACGGGAGGATACGGGAGGATACGGGAGGATACGGGAGGATACGGGAGGATACGGGAGGATACGGGAGGATACGGGAGGATACGGGAGGATACAGGAGGATACGGGAGGATACGGGAGGATACGGGAGGATACAGGAGGATACGGGAGGATACGGGAGGATACGGGAGGATACGGGAGGATACGGGAGGATACGGGAGGATACGGGAGGCTACTGGAGAATACGGGAGGATACGGGAGGATACGGGAGGATACGGGAGGATACGGGAGGATACGGGAGGATACGGGAGGATACGGGAGGATACAGGAGGATACGGGAGGATACGGGAGGCTACAGGAGGATACGGGAGGATACAGGAGGATACAGGAGGATACAGGAGGATACGGGAGGATACGGGAGGATACAGGAGGCTACGGGAGGATACGGGAGGATACAGGAGGATACGGGAGGATACAGGAGGATACAGGAGGATACGGGAGGATACAGGAGGATACGGGAGGATACAGGAGGATACAGGAGGATACAGGAGGCTACAGGAGGCTACAGGAGGATACGGGAGGAAACGGGAGGATACAGGAGGATACAGGAGGATACGGGAGGATACGGGAGGATACAGGAGGCTACAGGAGGCTACAGGAGGATACAGGAGGATACGGGAGGATACGGGAGGATACGGGAGGATACAGGAGGATACAGGAGGATACAGGAGGATACGGGAGGATACGGGAGGATACGGGAGGATACAGGAGGCTACAGGAGGATACAGGAGGATACAGGAGGCTACAGGAGGCTACAGGAGGCTACAGGAGGCTACAGGAGGATACGGGAGGATACGGGAGGATACGGGAGGCTACAGGAGGATACAGGAGGCTACAGGAGGCTACAGGAGGCTACAGGAGGCTACAGGAGGCTACAGGAGGCTACAGGAGGATACAGGAGGCTACAGGAGGATACAGGAGGCTACAGGAGGATACAGGAGGATACTGGAGGATACAGGAGGATACAGGAGGATACAGGAGGCTACAGGAGGCTACAGGAGGATACAGGAGGCTACAGGAGGATACAGGAGGATACAGGAGGATACAGGAGGATACAGGAGGCTACAGGAGGATACAGGAGGATACAGGAGGCTACAGGAGGATACAGGAGGATACAGGAGGCTACAGGAGGCTACAGGAGGATACAGGAGGATACAGGAGGATACAGGAGGCTACAGGAGGATACAGGAGGCGATCGCACAGCAGCAGGACTGACATGTGCATCTCCAACATGAGCTGCTGAACACATTTACCAAGGAAGACAGAAAGGCTCCACAAACAGACATGTTCAAGGGAAGCATGTAAAGGACCATACAGGGTAGACGTACTTCTTATTGTGGCTGATTCAGTCTCCTGACACACCCTCAGGAAGTGGTAGTAAGACTCCATCTCAGCCGGGGAGATCCGCACCGTAGAGTAGGACTGTCCATATCTACCACACTTTGGACAGCGTGTAGTCTGGTAGGGTAGCCTTCCTTCAGACTCCATGTTTCTGTCATCACTCCTCCTGATCTGATAACTGCACCTGGGATGAGTGTGTGTTTGCTCCATTCTACTGAATCTACCCATCAATTCTTCTCACAGGCTCTGCAGCATCAGCAGTGGAACAATCCATGTTTCCTCAATGACTCTGCTGTCTGTCACACACCAACACACCAACAGACTAACACACACCAACACACCAACACACCAACAGACTAACACACACCAACACACCAACAGACTAACACACACCAACACACCAACACACCAACACACACCAACAGACTAACACACACCAACACACCAACACACACCAACAGACTAACACACACCAACACATTAACACACACCAACACACCAACACATTAACACACACCAACACACCAACACACCAACACACTAACACACACCAACACACCAACAGACTAACACACACCAACACACCAACACACACCAACAGACTAACACACACCAACACACCAACAGACTAACACACACCAACACACCAACACACACCAACAGACTAACACACACCAACACACCAACACATTAACACACCAACACACTAACACACACCAACACACCAACACACACCAACAGACTAACACACACCAACACACCAACACATTAACACACCAACACACCAACACACCAACACACTAACACACACCAACAGACTAACACACACCAACACACCAACAGACTAACACACACCAACACACCAACACACACCAACAGACTAACACACACCAACAGACTAACACACACCAACACACCAACACACACCAACAGACTAACACACACCAACACACCAACACACGCCAACAGACTAACACACACCAACACACACCAACAGACTAACACACACCAACACACTAACACACACCAACAGACTAACACACACCGACACACACTAACACACACCGACACACCAACACACACTAACACACACCGACACACCAACACACACCGACACACACTAACACACACCAACACACACCGACACACACCGACACACCAACACACACCGACACACACCGACACACACTAACACACACCGACACACCAACACACACCGACACACACCGACACACTAACACACACCGACACACACCGACACACCAACACACACCGACACACTGACACACACCGACACACACCAACACACACCGACACACACCGACACACTAACACACACCGACACACACCGACACACCAACACACACCGACACACTAACACACACCGACACACACCAACACACACCAACACACAACAACACACAACAACACACAGCGACACTGTATGTGTGTGTGTGTTTTGTAAGCTCTGTGCAAGAAAGTAAAGCTGATTACAAGTCATTAACATAGGCCCAGCCCTGTCACAGACACAAATAGCTCCTACCTGCTGTGGAGCGGTGACTCCAGTCCATGTTAGTAGTGATGGCTGAGCTCTACCGAGTGTCCCTGTGAGCAGACAGAGACAGTGTGTGCACTATCAGCCACCTGCTGCTCACTCACCTACACGGACTGCGACTGTTTAGATATTGTCAATCACACCGATGGCTCACTATGACATGACAATGTGTGTAAACAAACGGTCAGCCTGCTGAGGCAACAGGACAGCTGTTACAGTGATGCAGTCTATTCTGAAACATACTCAATCAGCTGCTGTGAAATCTCACCGGTCGAAGAAACAAAACCTTGTTTAAAACAACACTCTATTGTGGCCATGATGATGCTGATGATGATGATGATGATGATGATGATGATGCTGATGATGATGATGATGATGATGATGATGATGATGATGATGATGATGATGATGATGCTGATGATGTTGATGATGTAGACATCTCGTGATAATTAAAGACCGATCAACAAAAGACTCCCGGGCCCTAAAAACCAGAAGGTTTCCTGTACGGCATCAACAATAACAACAATGATCAACAATAAACCGAAGCAGTGAACAGTGACTTTATAGAGACAAAGTCATTACAGAGCTGATCACAGGTAATAATAGTGAGTCCCTGACCTAATAGTAGACCTGCACACTCTCTCAGCATCACTGAAACGCGAGTCTCTGTAGTTAATTCTCAAATCAGCTTCAATGCAATGTTGTACCAACTGAATAGTGGTGGAATATTTTGCTGCAGCTGCTTCAGTGTTCTTTACCATCTTTAGGAAGTCTAACAATCTGCTTTTTACTTGTCAAGGTGTTTGCTTATGTGGTGCCGTCTTGCATTGGACACAACAAAGACCGAGATTAAGAAAGTGTTTTTTATAACCTTGTTGATGCAGAAAAATTCATTGAAGGTGATGTGTATAGTCACATTTCATATTTTCACCCTGTGACTTCCTGTTTGGCTTTAATATAAGGCAATGTCAAACACCGACACTTCATCTTAAAAATTACAGTTATTGTAAGCTGACTTTTAATCATTTAACATTTTAGTAATATTGCACAGGGCATAAACATTAAGACATTTGCCCTGTATCTTATAAAATCACATTAACTTAAAAACTCAATGGAAACAATGCAACAACTGACTTTTACAGCAAGCTAATATTGTTGTTATACATTTCATAAAAGACATAAAGTGTATTGGTGCAAAGTCCAAGACACAAACACGTCTACTGTACAGACCACTCAGCAATACTGGGATCAACATACTTTCCATCAGTGACAAAAGTTAATTTTAACAACACAACAAAAAAACAAATCCATACCAATAATATAATGTAGTTATGTGTCCTGGGATTAACACTTACATATATACTTACTGACATACAACTGTTGAGAGAGAGAATATAAAGTGTTTTTGTTGGTGCTGCTGAACCTTCTGAAGGCCCTCTGAGTGTCCGTGGAACACATAAGACAACAACTATACTGCAATACTACATTATTTAATATGTGTTGGACTGCAGGTCTACGCCCCTTAAGATGGATCCGAACACCACGCCAACCCACCAGCTGCCCCCCCCTCTCTGTCACTGCTGGTTCCAGGTCCTGACCCGTTATAAGACTTCTACTGGTTCCTCCTTGTGAACCACACACACCTGTACACACTCTATATGATCAGTACTTACATATCACTGATCCCATGGTGCAGCCGTCCGTTCTGTCCAACAGTTCACAAGAAGGACCGAAACACACGGTGAACCAACATCCAGTCCAACGTCCAGCCCAGCAGATATCACACACACACACACACACACACACACACACACACACACACACACACAGACACACATACACACACACACACACAGACACACAGACACACACACACTCACACACACACACACACACACACACACACACACACACACACACACACACAGGTCCAGTAACACTACAGTCTACAGAACACACACACACACACACACAGGTCCAGTAACACTACAGTCTACAGAACACACACACACACACACACACACACACACAGACACACAGACACACACAGGTCCAGTAACACTACGGTCTTCAGAGCTGTCTGTTCTCCTTCAATACGGCAGGACCTGCCCTCCTCTTTTGTGTGTAAGTGAGGGAGGGGAATATGAATGTGTGTGTGTGTGTGTGTGTGTGTGTGTGTGTGTGTGTGTGTGTGTGTGTGTGTGTGTGTGTGTGTGTGTGTGTGTGTGTGTGTGTGTGTGTGTGTGCGTGTGTGTGTGTCCTGGCAGCCTTGTGACCAGCTTAGTCTCTCAGTTCTTACCATAGTTTACACAAATATCCTCAACAATACTCTCATTAGGCAGCAGGGACTTCCTCTCCCCTCAGCATCCTTCCCTACCCCCCCCCCCCCACCCACACACCCACCCACACCCACCCACACACACACACACACTTCCCCCACCCCACCCACACCCCCTCCCCCCCAACCTCCAGCCTCTTCAGTCATGATGATAAACTACTACACAAATCCAGTCTACAACAAAAACAACCCCTGTACACATAATTCATGCGATGCTGCTCGTTTTTGGCTGAATTTGTTTTTGCATTTGCAATTAATCTGACATTTCTCTGCACCAACAGAACAATTTATATGCAGATTTCTGCATTGAATCTCATGAGCATTGTGTGTCTGCAACTCACTACAATACAGTTGTAATGTAATTAAAGAAGATTCTTATTATTGCATGCCTCTAATGTAGTGACAGATTACTCTCATGTGACTCGTGTTTTTTCTGTAGGATTCTTTTGCTGTGAAGCACTTTGAGCTGCATTTCTTGTATGAAAGGTGCTATACAAATAAAGTTTATTATTGTTATTATTATTATTATTATTATTATTATAATTAAGGAGGACTTGTTCATGTTTATTGGGAGGCTCTTTTTAAATATGTAAAGAACAAGTTCGAATGTATTAACTAGGCAAAATTATTTTTGTGTACAACGTTGTAACTTGGAGCACAGAGAACTATTTCCTCCTCAAATACATCACATCCTCTCTCCTGCTGAGATGTGTAAAGGACTAGTTCACCCAAACTACAACTGAAATGACTTTTCTCAAAACCCTCTGTTGTCTATTTACCAATGCAGACCAGTATCCGCCCATTATCCTCCATCTAACTCCAGTTGATAGTTCAAAAGTTGGCATTGTTTAGCTATGCGTTTAACACAGGAAGTAGTTATTTTTTAATTAATAATACTCATTGATAGACAGAACATAAAGTTTGGAAGAGAGGACCAAACACATCTTTGGAAAAAAAAAAATGCTAAGAGCGCAATTGATGATGCTCCAAATACAAAATGCTGTTAATCCAAATAATCTTATGAACGGACGATGGCAGCACTTTTAATGTGCTGCGTGTTTTCTACAGTGATGATTATAACACCAACCTGAGTGGAGCTGATCTCTAATTCCAGCAATCCTCTCCTATTAGACATATTGACAATTAACAGCAAAACAAATACTGCAGTAACTTTCAATAACTGACTCTGACAAAAAGCATAGTAGGACATTAAGCTGTAATAAACCAGATATATATTTCAGGAGAAACATTCCTCCACTTTTCCAAGTCATCTTCTACAGTGACACTCATAAAGTCCACCAGAGAGAGGAACAAGACTCAAAGGGTGGAGAACGATCCCAGAGCGTTTCATATTTCGTACACACGTCATTACATAACCCAACTTCTAGTCCTCAGTCCCCTTCTAAAATCACAATATACATCAATGGATTTATTAAATCAGTTAGGAATTCAGAGCAGCTTAAAGGGATTCATTCAATGAACGTTTGACAGACAGCTGGTCCATTTAAAAACAGAAGTCCTCTATCCATGAACGGCTGTTCTACCTGTTTAGACACTGTGAAGGAGCCTGATGACATCACTGGGAAGGACCTCCTCCTGTTGGAAGCAGTGACACACCGTGCAGATCAAATGACAAGCCCAGATTTAAAGTCAGAGCCCCTTAAGGATCCACATGTTGAACATGGAACACACCAGTGACGTTTCCTACGCTGCACTTCAGCTCTGTTAATAATTGATGACCGACACGTTCCCGCCAGTCCCTCAGCTAAAAGGAACAGATGTTGTTTTCTTCTCCTTGGAGCCAGTTATTCCTTCGGAGGATGAAACAGACACAATGATCAGCATGCAAAAAACATTTTGAAAATACAAGAAGATTCCTTCCAGCTAAGGTTATTAAATAGGTTATTTCATTTTGCATTAAACTCTGTATTTCTCTATCATGCCTGTCATCAATAATATTTAATATAACAAAACTTGACATTGCACAGCAGGGATAGGTTCTTTCCCTTTCCATTCACCATCATCATCAAACCCTCGGCAACATCACAACACCCACAAGAAGGTCGTTCCTGTAGAACCACTGCAAGAAAGTTACTGAATCATTCTTCAATATCTCAAAATATCTAATTACTGCATTAAATCCTTCCTGCCATCTGTTACATAACAATAGCTGGGTCGAGGTACACCACCAGTCTCATTATGTACAACTTGCATCTCATATTATGCATTCATATTTTCTCCAGACAGTCAGAACCATCCTGGCTGAACTACTACCAAAAACATTTAATGACAACCTTTGGCCTTATGAAAATACCAACAGCCATCATGGGTCAAACAACATCCGTCACAGTACTTCCAAAAAAATAATAGGAAGTGCATCACGAGGACCAAAAAGCTCTGGGAGGGTCAAAACGAGCCAGAACATCCCTGTGGTGCAGCTGCAGTCTTGTAGCAGTCTTGGTGCAGCTGCAGTCTTGTAGCAGACCTGATGTCAGGCTGGACCTCCACATCATCAGTGACCCTCCTCACCTGCCCGTCACTCCTCCATCCTGCAGGTGATGCAGGACAACGCATGTCTGCAGGTAGTCACTGTCAGTCACCAGCTTCTTTCACCTTAGCATACTGGCTTTGTTCAGCACTGACCTGCTTAAAAAAATGGATGCAGTGAGTAGATTTGGGCAGACCGTAAGTTCAAAGTTCGTGAGTGCACCAGTAGATCAGTCCCATTGTTCATCTCTGTTGTTGTGAGCAGGGCTGGTACGATGGCCTCCATCCGGCTGGCAAACAGAAGGACAAACACTTTCCAGAGGATATGCGCTCAATAACCACTCCTGTATCATACACAGGAAGAGGAAGCAGAAAGAATGCAGCTCTGACGTCATGACAACAAAGTCTGGAAGCTGTGTGTGTGTGTGTGTGTGTGTGTGTGTGTGTGTGTGTGTGTGTGTGTGTGTGCGTGCGTGCGTGTCTAAAGCACAAAGTTGTTAACTGTCTCTGAGGGAAACAATCTGGAGCAACTTTATGAACTTCAGACAAGTACACTGTTTACATGCATTGTTTTAGGTTTCAGGTACTGCAGGGAGACACTGGGCCTCATCCTGCAGAGGCCTGAAAACCTTTTTGAACTCATGTCCTTTAGGTGAGCAAGTTTCATTCACGTGCATTTTAGTAATATCAAATTAATAAATCCACTATCATGATGTGATTATCAAATCAGGGAGTATGCAGGGAGGAAATCATCTATCCCAGCTGTGACCTTTGACCTTCATATTTTCATCTTACTGTCTGCAGGGCTTCAAGCTCCTTTCACCTCTGAGAAGACTGATGTGTAGTTAACTTTCAGTTTAAGTTCAAAAATGTTCAAATGGATTTTAACATGAAGTTTCAGGTTTGTCTCTCACTTGTTTGGTACATGATAGATATAATCCATTAGAGTTACTTATTATATTGTAATTCATCAGTTTATCTGTATATTAACAAATCTTCCCATCAGACGTGATTAAAAATAATATTTATTTTTAGGCTGCCAGTGTTTTGTTTGCTTTGTGTGTAATTTTTTGTCTACTACAGAATACTGAATCCCTCAATCAGCTTTCACCTGATAATATTTCATCCCCACAATAAACCAAAATCTACAAATCAAAAGGGGAAAGGTATGTCGAGAATCAAGTTCATTTTTATCATTAATGGGAAAAAGCACACGTTTTAAATTATGTTTCTAGTTGTAATTAAATATGTTTATTTTACATAAACATGTTTTCATATTGCGTGTGACTTCATTTTTGTGATATTTCCCTCAGATCTCACAATTAATTATGTTGATATTGTTTCAGATCAAAATTGTTGTTCAAAACTGGACTCATTTCTCAGCACTATTCATCCTGACAGCACGCTGCTACATGAGAGGCCGTTTTAGATTGGGCACCCATAAAACAGCACGTCATGAATTATGTATGAGGGAAACACAGACAGGCGTTCCGGTAAATTACTCATCCGGCTGCACTGACGTAATCGGACCAAAATAGAGAGTGACAAAGAGGCGGTGAATACGGTGTGTAGATGTTGATGGTGAATACAGTGTGGGCCTGATTTACTAAGATCTCAAATAAAGGTACTAAATTACGTGTTTTTTCCAAACGTTTGCACGTTTATTTTGCACTCATTTTGTGGGTGATTTACTAAAACTAATTGCGTCATTGGAATCAGGTGCAAATCTCTGTATTTAAATGAAGGTTTGCATGTTAAAGTGATTCCAACAATGGAAAACAGAGCGACCGCAAAAGGAAATCTGATCATCCCAAGTTAAGAAATATAAATATAACAAGAACAAAACGCTTTATAGGAGATTATCAGCAAGAAAGTCAATACTGTAGGAAAAACAAAAAGGCGGAAAAATGCTTAATAATAAAACATGGTCAAATAAAAGAGGAGGACGGTGATGAGATCCTCTAACAGACACCGATCAGCAGGTCCAGATCTTTCTGTGATGAGCAGCTGACTTTTCATTCAGTGTCTGATGAAGCTACCTGTGAATTCTGCAGGACTCATTCAGGATGTGACAGCTCACCTGAACAACAGGACTGGAGGGAGATCCAAGCAGAGATATGCTGGAACCACCCAGAGGCAGCAAAATGCTGAGTTTTTAATTGCTGGTATTTCGTGGCTCCTCCTTGTTATTGGCTGTCAATCATCATTCAGTTCATTCAATAACTCAGAAGTATCATCGCTGGACAAACGATATGTCTGAATCATTTTCCCCCAAAATGTTTCCACGGGTGTAAAACCTCGTTCTCTACGTATTCTTTGGTTTCCTGCATCTCCTTCACAATAAGAGCAGCCGTCTCTCCAGATTTGTGCACCTGATTAATATGTTCCTTTCAGTCGTACTAAAATACACAACAATCACTTCTCCTGTTTCTACTTCCTGGTTCAGTAAATATCGTTGCAGGTGATAAATTGTTCTATTTGCATGTTTCTCAGTATTTTACACCTTCAAGCAGAAACGACCAATATTACATATTCATGCAGGCAAACACGCAAAATAGACAACATGTGTTAAACTGGACATTTGAAAGACGCAATCCTCATTGCACGTCTTTAGTAGATCAGCTGGACATTTTTTTGCGGGTGGTGTGAAGTTTGCATGTGATTTTACACACGCAAACCTTCAATAAATCAGATCCTGTGTGTAGATTTTGATGGTGAATATGGTGTTTAGATTTTGATGGTGAATATGGTGAGTGTCGATTTTGTTTGCAGAAGAGCACTGCAAAAGCAGCACAAGGGATGTCCTGCAACTCCCACATCAAAAATCTCAATCAATCTCAACACAGCAGTGATCGTGTCTGGTTACCCTCTGTTTTTTATTCTTGTTCAAATTAAAAACAATATAGTGATTTTAATTCTTCATGTTTAAAATCTGACTGCATGTTTATGTTTTACTCAAAGAACAGAGCAGCTTGCTGTCAGGCAGCTGAAAATAAAGTTATACATGCAGGAAGCTGTCACTGACATGAAGCCCTCTACAGCATGTTAATCATAACAAGTTCTAATGTTATGGAGCTATTTTCAATAAGTGCAATGGCCTGTGTAATTTGACTCGTGGCGCCACCTGCTGTTGTGGAAGGTAAATTAGATTTGTGGGGAAATTCTTCCCCACAATGACAGCAGAAATATTGTAGAAAATTTGTGGTATTTTTTTTCTTTATAGGCTATACGTTTTTGTATGTATTTGTTTAATGATGTGTCAGTAATCATGATGTAGATGTGAATTTGTTTGATAGATTTATTTTGTATTTGCAAATCAATGAACTGTAGAGCATTTGTGAAAGATGTTTTGTTTGTCGATCTTCAACACCTTTATTACATCTGACACACAACACACAAGAGCTTTCCTGGCTGTGACATCGATCTGTTCATCCCATGCCATCCGTGGAACCCCGGTTTCTGCCTTCCTGGACTTCTGTTTAAGTTACCGTCACTACACTTCATGCGGGGTAAACAGTCCAGACTCCCAGCCGCTTCTCTTCCCCTGGGAACGTTACTTTTTATAAGTTTTAAGAAATCCTGTCCTCCCATCATCATTGATATTCTTCATGCATTAACCGCACGTCTTAGAGTTGGAGTCTTTCTCTACTATTCTAATATTCACAGAGAGGCTGTCCTATATTCAGTATTTTACGCTGTCGTGTTGTACTGCGATCTGTTGTCTTCTCTCTTCTATTCTTTCCTATCTCTGAGATTCACATATCTTGTTTTCTGCTTTCACATTCATTAGTTTACTCAAAAACTTTAAAACAAACATGTAATGTATGGTTCAGGTTGCCACATAGCACACAGAACTCTGCCCTCACACCAGCATGCGTACATTTAACGGGCCAACACACAGAAATCACCCTCTTCTTTACTTGAGGAATGGTTTACCCGTCACAAAAATGGATTTGTTACTGCTGCCCCTAAAGGTTCTCCCCCCACCTCTCTGTTCCCCCGCAGCTCACAGCGCACATTATTAAAACACCGTCTGCATTCATGCCCTCCATCCGCTCCGATAGATTTCTCAACCTTGACGCTCAGTTAACCATGTGATTGTGAAACACTCAATGAAACAATTCTTATGCTGGTGCTTGGTAACATGGCACATAATCCCAAACCTGTTCTTGGTTCACAACGTTGATCTACCCCACTATAACAAGGTTTCACCTCCGTCATGGGTTTTGGGGCAGAACGCTCTGCAGGATCAGTCAGGCTGCGCATGGACTCACCAAAACTTTGTAAATAAATCTCATAACTGTGTGGTGACGTCTCTTCTAGTTGAAATATAAATATGAGATTCACCAACATCAAGAAGTCAGACTAATGATGAGAGACAAGATCCAAGGGTTAAATAAATAGGCTGTTTGTGGAACTACTTTGATCCACGCTGGCTTCAACTCACAAGGATCTGCTGCGAATATCTCCATTTCCTGATCCCACAGGGTACCTTCAGAGGTGTTGTTCAGAATCAATCAATATCAGCTGTCCGAGTTGATCCTGATATCACACAAACAGTGTAACATCCAATCAGCCTCCCGGTGTGTCACGAGGTGTTCTCATCACCTTGTAAACAGTGACAGTGTGCACGAATGAGTCTCAGTATGACACCGTGATGTAAAAGTGCTCGTACTGCATATCGGTAAGTGGCAGGCTGTTTTATGCAACTCTTATAGCTTTAATGAAGCGTTCTAATAAGTGTGGCAAATTTGATCTGTTGATGATGTTTGGATCACTTCCTGGGACAAAATGTAAGTCCCCATTATTTAACTAAATAAGTAAATGATTTAAATCTTAGGGTGGACAGTCTTTATTTTAGGTTTAAGTAAGGCTGTGAAGTTCAGGGTGAACAAAAGGCACATTTCAGTTTAAGCTCTATGCAAATACAGTTCCCTATTATATTGGTGACAATGGATAGGCGTTGGTCAATGAAATATGAAAAGAGGAGGCAATGAGTCGAATAGTATTCGTTGAAATGGACCTTTACATAATCACCATACTGCAAACACCGATGGCAGCAGCGTGTGAGCAGGACTCCCACTAAATTAATTCAGGCTCAGTTTCTATAGCAACGCACAGGCCCTCTTCCCATCCCCTATCCGTCGTCCTCCGACTACTACGCATTGTAGGCAGTGCAGTAGCGGAGAATACCGTGCAATAGTCTCCAGCGTGGCACATTAACCTACTTCCCCAGCAGCCAGAACACGACCCGGATGCAGAAGACATACGATGGAAAAAAGGATGGGAGGAGGAGAAGGCAGGGAGACGGGAGATGACTGCAGAAAAAAAGGGGTACGGTAGAATGGCGGACGTGCAGAGGTGAAGGAAAGGGTAAAATGAGCCAGGAAAAAAGGTGACAAGGATTTAAAAAAAAAAAAAAAAAAAAGAAGAAGACCAAAAGGAAGAGACAGAGAAAAAGTGACAAGACAGAAAACTATATTGGATAAATCTCTGACATATTTATATCGTAAATCTAGATAAAAGCATGGATGTATAAACATAATTACACTCGCTAGTGCTGAAAGCAATAATAAAACTACACTATGTGTACAGGATGTTTGTTGTAATCTCTTTCTGGTAAATCACTTAAAATACAAAAAGATCATGGTCTCTGCAAACATTCACCAGATGAATTACACGATCAATCAAAGTACACAGTGAGTTATTTATGCTGGTAGTCACAGAAAATCCACACTAATCAAATCCAATGACTCCTCTTTTGATTACATTCAGCCTACTTTCCCTTCTGACCATCATCTCTGCTGCCTGTGAGCATTTTGCCCCTCTGCATCCCTCAGTGGTCCTGATGAGAGGATGACTCCCTGCCCTGCTTTCAGCTGCTCTTCTTCTTCTTCTTCTTCTTCTTTTTCTCACATTTTAAACCTATTTAAGGATCGATACAAGCCTCTAACACAACGTCTTCCACCACAACACGGTACTCCAAGAGAATACACTTTCCGAGGAGCATCTTTCACACACAGAACCGTTTCCTGTTTTAACCAAACCATCAGAGAGAGTGAAATGTGAGCCGGCAGGTGAGGGAAAGAGGATGAGGACTTACCGACATGAGTGATGACACACTGCACCCTCTGTAGCAGCTCCTGAACCGACATCTCGTCTTCTCTCAGCCAGCACAGCATCTCAGGGTGTGGGTCGCATCCACTCCTCTCCCTCCCTCCCCCTCTCTCTCTCCGTCGATGCTGCCACGCCTCCTCTCGTCACCCCTGAAAATCTCCTCTGCTTTTGCTGCCTAATCCAAGTTTCTCCTCCCAGGTTTGCGTCTCCTCTTTCCCCAATAGGTGTTTCTTATTTTATTCTTGTACCACGCCTCTCCTCTCCTTCGTTAAAGCTCTTCTAAATCCAGACAGTCACCGAGCCGGATGATGATGATGATGATGATGATGATGATGATGGCACTCCTAGCCATTCGGCAAATAGTAAATAAACAGCTTGTTATTGAGGCACAGTCTCAGAACGGCATTCAGGGTTTATGAAGCAGCCAACCAGTTCGTAATATAAGCAGCAAACCAGCGTTCAGTAGAAAAAACAAAAAGAAAGTTCATTTGTTAGCTAGTCAAAGAGACAATAAACAGCCAGTCAGTTGGTCAGAGAACAAAAGAGACAATCAGCCTGTCACCATGTCAGGCAGAGAATGAAAAATCAGCATGAAGAACAAAACTGCCTCTTCATTAGGTTAAAAGCCAATAACAAAACAACACATCAACCACCTAGGCAGTGATATAGTTTATATATATATATATATATATATATATATATATATATATATATATATATATATACGTGATGCTCCAAGTCTCCAGGTGAAAACAAAACAATAATAATCCTCACAGAAAAACCTGTTTAAGAAATGTTAAATCTGTAAAACATAAAGAATCCTCCACGGTACAGAATCTCCCCCAGCTTGATGGGCAGGAGAGCACTGCTGCTGCTGCTTTGATGAGGCTCTGTTTGCTCTAATAAAGAAGCTGAGTCAGGAGGAGGGACCACGAATCAGATGGCTGCTGTACCTGCCTGCAGGGCGGAGGGAGACCCAGAGCCCAGGGTGGGTGGATGGGCCGGGTTCATAGTCCATGGGAGAAACCCTGGTGCCTGGAGCTGGGCTGCACACGGACTGGAGCTTCTGAAAAACTAACTCAATATTTCCTGCTTTTTAAAATTATATTTAAGGGAAGTAACGACGACACAAAACATTTCTAAAACATTGTTTTCTATTAAGTCATATAAATGACAAATCATCTGTAAATTCCACCACAAGCCACTGGTCTCCACCCTCCATCCATCATTCATGCTTTGTCCTCCTGGGTTCATTCAGCCTGCAGCGCTGAATGGAGCTGATCCAGCTCCACGTTTTGACTAAAGCAAGCAGGGGAGCGTTTGTCCAGGCCATCTGCTCCTGGGACGTGGAGCTGGACACAACTGTCTGTGCTCATCTTTCCGGCCTCTCACTTCTCTCTGACACAAAGAAGCCCAGCAGCTGGCAGACAAAGGACAGCGCAGTCCTCTGGGATGTCTGTTGAAGCTGCACGTTATGGTCGGGAACGTGATGACGAAATCAATGTTGGTCGCGGTATCTGATTGGATGCCACGCGATGTCGTCACCGGAAGTTGTCTTTAGCGGCAGAGCGGGAACGCGCTGCTGCTGTTACTGATGCCAGGCGGACGGAAGCTGAGAGGCAGACGGTCTTCAGAAGAACAGCACGGCACGGCACGGCTCTCAAACTCAGTAACTCCGACCGTTAGGTAAGAGTCGGACATGCGAGACACGAGCGCGAGCCGTCCATCTGCAGAGACAGCAGCTAACGAGAGGCTAACACTGTTAGCTGCCGGTCAACCGGCCGCAGCGCAGGCTAGCGGCGCAGCTCACGTGGGAGTTTGTTCCAGACCGGGAAGCCGGTCACGTGATTCATGGCAGCGCAACCGCTTGTAGCTGGATGACAGCCTGCTCTTCTGTAATGTCGAGATGTTACTGACGTCACGAAGTCACGAACTAGTCACAGTGTTAAGTTTATACTTTAGGAGCGAACAAAGCAAAGAAGGTCAGCTGTTGTCGGAAGTGATGGTCTGGTGTTATCTGGCCAACTCAGAGCTCAGATAGCACGTCAGTCATCATCACTTCCGTGTGCACATCCTGCTGTTGTTCAGTCCCTGAGAGTCCACTGGATCAGAACCGTCTGGACAGACATCAGCCTTTCTGTGGGCAGCTTTGTTTTGATCAAACACGTGTCTGTTTCAGAGTCTGTCAGGAGGAGTCATGCAGGCCTTTCTGAAGGGACCGACCGGTCACTCCACCAGACCTCACAAAGACAAGGCAGCAGCTGGGCCCGGCTCGGAGAGGAGAGTCAAGGCCGTTCCCTGGGTAGAGAAATAGTGAGTGGCTCACGAAGTGTAAACGGGTCTGGTTTATGAGCCAGCTGACTTTCTGAATAAATATGAACAGGTTGTGTTTGTGTGAATCCAGCAGGCCGAAGTGTGTCGATGAGGTGGCCTTTCAGGAGGAGGTGGTGGCAGTGCTCAAGAAGTCTCTGGAAGGAGCAGATGTGAGTATTGAGATACCTTTCTCATAATCCACTGTCCTACATACACATAAATTCAACATGCGTTAATAACCCATGTGTGTATGTTTGTTTGCTTTTTAAATTGAAAGGTACGCTATCACCAGAGTTGTGTTTTAATTGCAGCTTCCCAACCTGCTCTTCTACGGCCCTCCTGGAACAGGAAAGACGTCGACCATCCTCGCTGCTGCCAGAGAGCTTTATGGGTGAGCAGAGGGTTCGTGGTGACGTGTGGGAGGAGAGCGAGTTCCCCTTAGTCTGAAGCCTGTTCTCCTTCCTGTTTCTCCTTCAGTCCGGAGCTGTACAGACAGAGAGTCCTGGAGCTCAACGCCTCCGACGAACGAGGCATCCAGGTCGTCAGAGAGAAGGTCAAGAACTTTGCTCAGCTCACCGTGGCAGGGACTCGCTCCGAGTGAGTCGGCACTTATTACATCACAAGTTTCCTCCACCTGAAGTCCTACTTTTGGTCGGGGTTCCCACACATCCAGGAAAACCTGGAATATGCCAGGTCTGTTTTCAGTCCTGGAAAACTTTAAGTTGTCCTTGAAAATGTTTTTGACATTGTTGTCGAATGCTGAACGCAAACTGCGAGATGTGTTCATCAGCAGGCGGCTGAAACCACGTCCAGGGAGCAGGTGACGTTAGAGCAGCAGGGGGACAGCTTACAGCTGGAAACAGACACATGGTAGATGTGACTGAAAATACAAAAGGGTTTTGATTGGCACTGAAGTCCTCAATTGTTGCCGTCCTCTACTTGTTGAGCCAGTCACCACCCGGACTAACAGGTTCCTGGATGTGGACGTTTTCACACGTTTCTGTGCGAGTGTTATAAGCTCTGAGAGCATCGTGAGGAGGATCTCAAAATGACTCCTTCAATAGGTTTTTATTTATAATTAAACAGAAAAACCTTCCTCGGATGTTTATTTAAAAACAACACCAGCACACCTGCACACAGTATTCACCTGGCAGGTAGCTCTTTCTGCTTCCTGTGGATTTGGTCCGTCTCAGCGTCTTCTGTCTCTTCTCGGGATCACAGACTGACTCCATGATTTCCAGACCGTCGGAGTCAGGGCTCCTTGTTCTTTTGGATCTTTGAGCTCATTGTCTCCTGACGGTATTACATCATGGCTGAATGAGGATGAATCCAAACATCTACAGAGCCTCTTTAAACTCCCACATAGAGGAACGTGTGAGTGAGGCCTGTGATTCCTTTCGGTCGTTCACTTCTTAAATCATAGAAAAATATCCTGGAATCGTACTTCTTGAAAACTGTTAGTTTTAAAGCTCCCTTAAGTCTGTCAGCTTTTTAAAACCTGCTGCCAAATCTTTTAAGTCTTTGTGATTTGCTGTGTTTGTAGTGGGAAGCCGTGTCCTCCATTCAAGATCATCATCCTCGATGAGGCGGACTCCATGACGGCACCGGCTCAGGCCGCTCTCAGACGGACCATGGAGAAGCAGTCTCGCACCACCCGCTTCTGTCTCATCTGTAACTACATCAGCAGGTCAGCTGACTGCTCAGAACCAGTGACGCACAAACACACTCTCTGTTGGACAGATCCTGACCCGCTGTGTGCCTTGTGTTGTCCAGGATCATCGAACCTCTGACCTCCAGGTGCTCCAAGTTTCGCTTTAAACCTTTAGACAATCGGATCCAAGAGGAGCGTCTGCTGGAGATCTGTGACAAGGAGAACCTCAAGTACACCAAAGAGGTAGAGGAGAAGGGATGTGGTGTCTCTCACACCTCCTGTCTGGTTCATTTGGTCCAAAACAGGCTGTAAAGCTCCACCTAGTGACAAAAGCGGGTACTACAGCAAATCAACAGCATGTTGTGACCTACAACCACTCGGTTGACTGATTCAGTTGATTTTCAGGCCAATGGAACATTGTTAGGGGAAGTGTTTGTTCACCGCTATTTCAACACAAGATGTAAAACAGCTGTTTTTTCACACTGATGAAAAACATACACTTCAGTTCATACTGAATACAGACAACTGCAGAAGCATCTTTTCGGGCTTCAGGGGTGGTGGAGACCTGCATCTGCTCTCAGTACACAGCTGTAGTCACCATGGAAACCTGTGTTTGCTCTTCCAGAGTATAGCAGCGTTGGTGCAGGTATCCGAGGGAGACCTACGGAAAGCCATCACATTTCTCCAGAGCGCCGCACGCCTCAACGCCGACCAGGAAATGACTGAGCACGCTGTCACTGAAATAGCTGGAGTGAGTCCCACTTGTCGTATCACATAACTGAGGAACCGTTAGCAGTTCAACTGTCCTGCACACACCAGACTCTGCTGAACTACAGTCCAGCTGTGTCTGCTCTCCTACAGGTCGTTCCCTCCAACATGATTGACAGCTTGCTCCACATCTGCTTCAAAGGAACATTTGAGAAGTTGGAGGTATCAGTGAGGGTGGGTGTTCTGACCCGTCACAGCTCCATCACTGTCAGTGTCCCACAGCAGCACTTCCTTGTTTAGTGGGACATTCACTTATTTTATTTCCAGTTGTTCCAAGTCACATTTTTTTTCAACTGAAAAGTTTCAAGCTGAAGACGTGAATCTTTAATCACGAGCAATAAATGTGTTTAAAACGGTGCGGTGAAGACTAACGAGCGGCTGAATGTGTGTCAAATGTCTCCTCGGACAGGACATGGTGGATGACGGCTACGCAGCCACACAGATCCTGAGTCAGCTCCACGAGTCCATCATAGAGCGGGACCTGAGCGACAAGCAGAAGTCAGCCATCACAGAGAAGATGGCGGTAAGTGATGACTTCCTGCTGACTTCATGTGCTGATTGTTGTGTCAGCAGTTCAGACAAACCTCGGCGAACAGCGCCTGAAGCCTTCATCGTCCGACAGGCTGTTTGGAAACAAGAGCTTTACGCATCGAGTTGACTACGGCTGAAAAGCAACTGATCAAAGTTTTTCATGAATTCCCACACAAAGCTTATACAGCTTCACCAGAACAGTGTGGCTTCAAGGCGTTGACACAAATGACGAACACGATGTGCTTTGCTTTTGGAAATATGACTCCATGGAAGATTTCAAACATTTCTTAGGCCTTGTGTTAAGAAATGAAAACAAATATGTATTAAATCATAATGTCACTGATGCTTAAAAATCACAATCCATATTAAATGGTCACCTACGTACGCTGATAATATAGTTCAGGAGATAAACATATAAACATAAACCCAGCCCTGGTGAGTTCGCAAAGCTAACGACAGCGAAGTTCAACTGTGGCTGCATGTCAACTTTCTCACTGAGTTAGTGTCAGAAAATAATAATAATAATAATAATAATAATAATATACATACAAGAGGTTTGTGCTGTCCTATCGCTAGTTAATGGGACAAGATGGGAATCCTTTATTTGAGCTGATATCAAACCATTCAAACATGTCTGATCATTGAGGATGTTGCTACCATCTATTTGGATTTAGAAATATCGTTCAACATCTCCCCTCGCTGAGTGTCGCTGCTGGCTACAGCTTAACATTCATTTTTCACATGTTAACGTTTTAGAGACAATCCAACATTCAGCTCGGTCCTCTCACTGAGTTGGAGCTTTAATCCATTTGAATCGATCTGTTGTTTGTGTTTGCTTGCTCTGTGGTTCAGGTTGTGGGGAAGTGCCTGTCAGACGGTGCAGACGAGTACCTGCAGGTGTTGAGTCTGTGTTCGCTCATCATGCAGCAGGCCTCCCACAACTAAAACTCAACAACGGAGCGTCTCCCCCTGAAGACACGACTGTCCCCTGCTTCCTGCAGGACCAGAAGCCCGACGTGGACATCAGCTGTTTCTTCTGATCAGTTTCAGTTTTCAGATGCCAGCGGTCTTTAACCTCTTCCTTCACCTCGAGGAAGAGGACTTCTAACATTACTCTGTACACTTTTTTACATTTTGGAAAGTAATAAACAGTTGTTGTTTTTTTGTGTCTTTTCAGTCTTTATTTCATTCATGTTATTCCTCATTCTTAGGACATCGTAAGGGAACAATAGGTGCTGTAAGCTTTTTCTTTTCTATTCGCTGCGGCTTTTTACCAGGAGGAAGAAGACTCAAAACGAGAGGTATGGATGTTGCCAAACGCCCTCCGGATTGATAAATAAAACGAAGGAAGAAAAACATAAATTACACTTTTGAAAAATGGTCCAGTTTGACGTCTCGCTGTGACACAGGAAGTTGATGTTTCAGGTCAAAGGATGCTTGAAACCTCACGAAACGTGTCACATACATCCGGCGTGGTGAGACGATACATCTGATGTGTTTTGCAAGTCGGTGTGGCCAAATGGCTCGCCAGCGCCCCCTGCTGGAGACAGGAAACGAGACAAAAATAGCAACTTTAAGCGGGGATACGCGGTCCCTCGCGCGCTGCACGTCGGGGAGGCGGTGCGCGGGAGTGCGAGGGCCCGTATATCACTGCTTGCAGTTTTAATTTTCTTTTACATTTCGAATCACTGATTGTTTTTCTTAAGAAACCGGAGCACCCGGAGAAAACGAATTAAAGACAGACAGGTGATCTGGACCCACAGCCACAGAAATGAAGGCCGAGGGCGTACACAGAAATGCCCGAGCTGACCAGCAGGACCAAACCCAGGACTGTTCTTGCTGTGAGGTAACGGTGTTAACCACTGCACCATCATATGGACATTTTTACTTCTTCATGTAATCTCTATTTTTTTGATTTTGAATCACTGAACCACTGCACCAGTGTGCCGTGTTGTGATTGCTGAATAAAGAATTGCTGAATCCTAATTGTCTACTGTTGAAGCACCACGTGAACATTCGGAGAAAGAAGTTTCTCTTCCCACGTTTCTTTGGAATCTGAGATTTCTGTTCAAACTCTTCCTCCTTTATCTGCAGGACAGATCGTTTCTTTCTACAACCACGCGTATGAAGGAAAATCGGGAAATTCAAATGGGATTTTGTCGAAAGAGCTGTTAGTTTTCTGTTTGACCCAAATCCCCAACTAGGTGACTGTTTGCGTCAGCTGTTATTCACTGAATCGCTGATATTTTTTCTTGAAAAACCGGAGCGCCCGGAGAAAACAAATTAAAGACAGACAGGTGATCTGGACCGCACAGCCACAGAAATAAAACCGAGCTGAGCAGCAGGACCAAACCTTGTTGCTGTGATGTGCCAGTGTTTAACCACTGCACCAGCAGGTTGTTTTGGTAAAGTTCAGGACGGTGGTTGGACCACTTTAACGGTAACTCTGAGCTCTCGTGGAGCCTTCTTAAAAGGTACAATGAGCTTAGTTATTAGCTCGTTGAATTGATAGCGAAGAATACTTCCTACTGTTTTAACTGTGGCATTGCATGTCATATTTTGTTTCATGGAATACATGTGCATACAACACAATGCATTGCAGCTGGGGAGGAAATCAATCTGGATTTGGTTTGTCATTTTAAGGGAGTTTAGCACTCAACTTGTGGCGAACCTCAATCCTCAACCGGCCTTTTTGCCCTGAGAAGCTTTGTTTTCATATCTGTAAGTTGTTTATTTAAATTGTGGTTTTCCACAACCAATTCGTTATTAACTCGGAGAACCTCGTGGGTACTTTTAGATTGGGCAATGTCCTTCTTCAAAAAGTTTGCTTTTAAACGCACTGTTTCTCTTTGCTTCGCCTCCACAGCTCTTTCCATATGTTTCATCCTTTCTGCGCAAATCACCTGCATTGCCTCATAGCCCATCCTAGTTATTGGGTTTATCGGCACTTTGTCATCGCCTTCTAAATATCGCCGTTTAAGGTTTATAAATTTCTCACGAAATTGCTTGTCATCATTGAAAACTTCTGCGCACGCCTGCAGATCCTGCTTGAATCGAAGTTCACACGTACGCTGCAGCTGCATCTTGTTTTTCAACTTGTCGTATTCGGAGTCCTCATGGCTCTTTTGTTTCTTGATCATTTCTAGGTCCTCAGTCAGAAATTTGTTTTCCCTCAACAGTTTTTTGTTTTGTTCTTCAAAATAATTTTCATCTGATTCTAACTTTCTCTTTCGTTCCAACTCGGCCTTTTTCAACTTAATAGCATTTTCCTTATTGAGCTCGTCTGCCAAAACATACTTATCCTTCAGTTTTTTCAAATGGCTTTGTGCATTTTCTAATCCTTTCCTTAAGTCTTCAACGGTGGTACGTTCATGACTAATTTGAGAGTCCTTGAAACTGATTGTGCTTTCTAACGTTTTCATATCTTCTCCCAAATTGCTTATATCCTTTTTCAGAGATGCAATATTAAGATCCTTATCTTTGAGCTCAAAGTCATGTCCAAGGTATTTTGCATTGAGTTTACGATTCGAACTTTTTAGTTCCAATGTAACGTTCTGGAGCTCAAGTGTCCTCTCATCAAGCTCTTGTTTTAAGTCAGTCACCTGCTGTTGGGAAAGCAACAGGGAGTGTGACACCTCACTTAACTCCTTTTGGAGGTTTTTCACGTTGTCCATCATTCCAGCCAACTCTTTCCTTGTGTGGTCGTGGCGTTCACACAACGCTTCAAACTTATGCTCCAACGCCGCGTATTCCTTGTCAGCTGCCTGTTTAAGGTTCAACACGTTCAATTCATGCTGCGCCGTCTTTTTTGTCACATTTTTTTCATGCTTTTCTTGCTGCATTATCAAATCTGTTTGAAGGTCTTTCACCTTGTGTGTTAAGGTCTTATTCGTACCACGTGTCATCTTGAGCTGATAGCTATTGACTGATTCTTGATCCTTTGTCTTCTCTAATAGTTTACTCACTGTTTCCTCTGCAGCCTCCAACTTCTTCTTCAAAGAGGCGCTGAAAGTCTTTTCTTCACTTATTTGATCCATGTAGGTGTAATTTGATTTTTGAAGCGCCCCCACCTTGAGGTCCTGGTCCTCCATGAGCCTCTTCAGCTTCCTCTGAAGGATTTGGACATCCGGCTTGAGAAGGCGCTCCTCAAGGTCTCTCACTTTCTCCTTTAGGTTTTTAATTGTTTGATCTTGTTTTTCATTCTGCTCATCGAGCACCTCTTTTTCCTTTTGTTGCTGTAATAAAGTGCCCTGCAGCATTTGTATTTCAGCCTTCAAAATGTCATTATGTTCCAGGTGTTTTCTTTCTGTAGCCCAGGCTTTTTCCCGAAAAGCCTTAAAACTATCACTTATTAATGTGTTAGAGCCCTTTAAAGTTTGAATCTCCTTGTCTCTTTCTTTGACCTCATTTTCTGATGTTATGGTCTCCTTTTTTTGTTTAGTTAAATTGTTGCAAGCTTTCTTGTATTTTATTGTAATTTCATCGAGGCAGAACACCGTATTCCTCGTCTGTTTATCGACGTCTTTGGTGTCCTTGCTCATGTCACTGAGCCTCCTTTGAAGGACTTCACAGTTCTTTTTTAATGTATCATTTTCTGCCCTTTTATCTTGAAGTTCTTCGGATAATTTTTTAATTTTCTTAGCTGAGTGACTGAGTCTCTCTTGATAATCCATTTTATTACTTGCTTTGTTGTGTTTAAATAATTTGTTCAGTGACTTTGTGGCTCTAAATAAATGTAGATATTTATAAATATGCTGTAAATGTCTAATTATATATTTTTAAACCAGTTAAATTCTCTCAATCTCCAATGAATTTAGAATGTAGAAGCCACGCCCCTCCAAGGGGCGGGGCCTGTATGAGGTACAATTATGACGTAGTGTCAGCGTAACGTGAGCGTAATTACGTCACTTTGTGTTTACAAAAGTTGTCACTCCGTTACTTCTGATATTTCATCATCTTTTCCTGAATTAAACGTCCCGTAATCTCTCTGCACTTCTTTTAGTTTCAAGTCCAAACTCTGCTCGCTCTACTTGAGCAGTTCTGCTGTTAAATCTTTGACCAACGTTCACGAACTTGGTGTTTCGGTACCGCTAGCTTAGCAGTGAGCAACGTCTTCCTGCCCCATGTTGTTCCTGCTCGGTGACATGTTCAGATAGAACCCGGCCTCCTTTAACGAGAACGGTACCTGGAGAACATGGAGTGTCCTCGGGGCTCTGGAGGCTCACCGGGTCGGATTCATGCTGACCAACAGGGACCGGGACGCTCCGGGACGGCGGAGGAGCCACCGGCAGCACGCGCTGCTCGGTGAGGACAGGAACCGCAGAGCGACACGTGCTTCACGTCCGAGTCTCCAAAACGGAGAAAGTCCAAAAAGAGCCATGAACTTAAAATAAAGAATTTGTGTGAGAAAGGTTTCTTCAACTTCAATATCATTTTGATTCAATTCTGAAATGAATTTGAATAAAACAAATATTTTGAATTGAAATGTTCTTCCTAATTTTGAAACTTGAGCACTTTTCATCATTAGAGAGAGTAGATGTTATGCTTTCAGATTCAGATCTTATTTTTTCACCTTCCGATCATACGAGTTCAGTTCCTGATTAAATGGTAAATATTATATTACTACATTTTGATCAAATTTAAACATCCAAACAAAATGACCATAAAATGATCATCTCCCCTGATTTTCCTGGTCTGGAAAAGCGTTTTGAAACATCCCTGATATTCACGGAGCAGTGGTAACCCTGAATAAAGGGATGACGTCAGGAAGTGTACTTCCAGTAAAAGTTTATTAACGTCAGTCAGGTGGTGTTCAGTTGGTCTGCCGCCCGGCGGAGGAGAAACGGAGCCCGACAAACATTCCTGCGTGGAACGTTTGGGGAGCGTCAGGAGGACGGCCGCAGCGTTTTAAATTCATGTGACGGATGAGCGCTGCAGCCGTGTCTCATGATTTGTTTGACACTTTGGACCAATCAGCTCCTCCGGACACAAAGACACAGATCCTTTACATCGTTCACAAGTATCGCTGCATGAAGGTTTTGCATTGGTTGATGACGGACTGACAAACTTCAGAGATAACACAGGCCACTCCCACATGTGCTAATTAAAACAAAATCAACAGCAACCAAAGAAAAAGCTCTTTCTTTGTCCGCGGTCACTTGTTCTTGAGTCATGAATGTTGATTTTCAAAGTCACAAGCAAAAACCAAGAGAGTTGTGGTGGAGTCGAGGACCGTGACGGTCCTTCTGCCACTCGTCTCGTCCTCCTCTTCACTTCTTTTGGGCCGCCGACAAGCTGAAATACAACAGGACACTTGGTTAGTGCCATCAGACAGTTTGCGCGTCTGTCCTGCCTGTAACCCACAGGACAGCATTCGTGTTTTAGAGGTATCCATAAAGGCAATGCCCTTAAAAGTAGTAGTACTGGTCTTTTATTGGTTTTACTCAGATGTGATACACGTCATGTTTCTGTCTTTTTGAATGTGTCCTCCTCGTGCTCGTTTCCCTCCATGTCGGTCCAGACTCACATCATATACGTGGTGAAGACTTTTAAAGCAATTCGCCCAATAACGCTGCTTAAACACAAGTTCAACCAGACAGTTTACTGGTGGACACCAAAGACTAGTGTCACCAACTAATCCACTTCAGTTATGTTGCTGAGTGACAGACAGAAACATCAGGATGTCACAGTGAAGGTGACCTTTGACATTTGGATATAAACTGCCGTCACATTTTATCGTATTCAGTGAATGAATTCTGGAGTTTTGGCCATATACATGTTTTGTCTGCTAAAATCTAATCAGCTCATCCAGCTGACTGAAGCACACTCCTTAGAAGAAAGTGGTATACAACCCGTCCTTTTAAAGGATGTGATGGGTTGATCAAATAAAAAGTGCTTTAGCTGTTTGTGTGATCACTGCTGATGAAGGCTGGAACAGACTCCAGTCAACAAACATCTTTCATGTCTGTGTTCTTGTGTTGAGTAGAAGAAGTGAGCGTCTCTGATGAGATCCTCCACAAACATCATCCTGCACAAAGAATCTGGAGACTTTCATCAACCTCATTCACAGTCTGAAAAATATTTCTCTGACCTCAGAAGTTTTCTACTTTGATGAAGAAACTCTTCATCCTCCTAAAACTCCTCCTCGCTGCTCCTGACAGTTTTTTGTTGTTGTTGTTTTTTTAACCTTAAAAGCTCTCTTTAGGGCTAAAATGTCTTTTATCTTGACAAAGATCTACTCTGAACTTTAAGGGGAAATTCTTGGAAAACGTCACAACTCTAAGAATGTTCTCAGAATCTCGTCACTGGGAGGAACTTTTAGTCCTTTGAGTCTTTGTTCATACGGTTAAGTTCGAACAAAGCTAGTCAGGTGGAGTCTCTGAGAAATGGAGGTGAACGTAGAGTCCTCTCAGAGCATGTAGACTTTCCTGGGTGTTTATTTGTGTCGACCTACTTGTTAAAAAACGCCTGGTCTTGAAGGTTCAGGACCAAACTGTCAGCGTTGAGGTACACCTTGTTCTGAGATGAAGCCACCTGGAAACAGACACATCATCCTCATCATCATCCTCCTCAATCTTTAACTCCACTTATGTTGGGGAAATAATTTTTTTTTTAAAAATCCCATTTTTACTGTGTAATCGTGGTCTCACTGAATATAAATCTTGTGTATCTTGTTGAAAGTCATCAAGGCAGATAATCAATAGTACGTACCGTCTTAGCGATGCTCTGAGCTGCTCTGATTCTCCTCAGCTTCAGGTAGCCGGGGTTCTTCGTCACCGCTTGACCCAGCTGGCAGAAAGAGTTTTTGCAGTGTCAGCATAAAGAGTTAAATTGTACTTGAATTCCTCACAGTCAAAGAAAACAGACTCTGCAGGTTTGTTTCCAATGAAGACAGTGAAGCTCAGAACACACAGGTACCACGACGCATCACGAGCCAACAACTAACAAGATGAACACACCACAGAGAAAACTACAGGATGGATTGACCTTGAAATAATGACCATGACAATTACTCAGTGTTCAGACTGCAGCCCAACTCCCATTTATGTCATCCAGGCTGATTTTCAAAAGTCTGAACAGCCAAATAAACACGAGATGTGATTTTTACAATCTGGATCCGAACAACATGTGGAGGTTGGAAATGAGATTTCTACAGATGTGTTTCAGTCAACAGTCTCAGTCAACAGTCAACAGTCAACAGTCTCAGTCAACAGTCAGTCTCAGTCAACAGTCTTAGTCAACAGTCTCAGTCAACAGTCTCAGTCAACAGTCAACAGTCTCAGTCTCAGTCAACAGTCAACAGTCAACAGTCTCAGTCAACAGTCAACAGTCTCAGTCAACAGTCTCAGTCAACAGTCTCAGTCAACAGTCAAAAGTCTCAGTCAACAGTCAACAGTCAACAGTCTCAGTCAACAGTCTCAGTCAACAGTCTCAGTTAACAGTCAACAGTCAACAGTCAACAGTCTCAGTCAACAGTCAACAGTCTCAGTCAACAGTCAACAGTCAACAGTCTCAGTCAACAGTCAACAGTCTCAGTCAACAGTCTCAGTCAACAGTCAACAGTCTCAGTCAACAGTCAAAAGTCTCAGTCAACAGTCAACAGTCAACAGTCTCAGTCAACAGTCAAAAGTCTCAGTCAACAGTCAACAGTCAACAGTCTCAGTCAACAGTCAAAAGTCTCAGTCAACAGTCAACAGTCAACAGTCAACAGTCTCAGTCAACAGTCTCAGTCAACAGTCTCAGTTAACAGTCAACAGTCAACAGTCAACAGTCTCAGTCAACAGTCAACAGTCAACAGTCTCAGTCAACAGTCAACAGTCTCAGTCAACAGTCTCAGTCAACAGTCTCAGTCAACAGTCAACAGTCTCAGTCAACAGTCTTAGTTAACAGTCTCAGTCAACAGTCTCAGTCAACAGTCTCAGTTAACAGTCAACAGTCAACAGTCAACAGTCTCAGTCAACAGTCAACAGTCTCAGTCAACAGTCTCAGTCAACAGTCTCAGTTAACAGTCAACAGTCAACAGTCAACAGTCTCAGTCAACAGTCAACAGTCTCAGTCAACAGTCAACAGTCAACAGTCTCAGTCAACAGTCAACAGTCTCAGTCAACAGTCTCAGTCAACAGTCTCAGTCAACAGTCAACAGTCTCAGTCAACAGTCTTAGTTAACAGTCTCAGTCAACAGTCTCAGTCAACAGTCTCAGTCAACAGTCTCAGTCTCAGTCAACAGTCAACAGTCAACAGTCTCAGTCAACAGTCAACAGTCTCAGTCAACAGTCTCAGTCAACAGTCTCAGTTAACAGTCAACAGTCAACAGTCAACAGTCTCAGTCAACAGTCAACAGTCTCAGTCAACAGTCAACAGTCAACAGTCTCAGTCAACAGTCAACAGTCTCAGTCAACAGTCTCAGTCAACAGTCTCAGTCAACAGTCAACAGTCTCAGTCAACAGTCTTAGTTAACAGTCTCAGTCAACAGTCTCAGTCAACAGTCTCAGTCAACAGTCTCAGTCTCAGTCAACAGTCAACAGTCAACAGTCTCAGTCAACAGTCAACAGTCTCAGTCAACAGTCTCAGTCAACAGTCTCAGTCAACAGTCTTAGTTAACAGTCTCAGTCAACAGTCTCAGTCAACAGTCTCAGTCAACAGTCTCAGTTAACAGTCAACAGTCAACAGTCAACAGTCTTAGTTAACAGTCAACAGTCAACAGTCTCAGTCAACAGTCAACAGTCTCAGTCAACAGTCAACAGTCTCAGTCAACAGTCAACAGTCAACAGTCTCAGTCAACAGTCAACAGTCTCAGTCAACAGTCTCAGTCAACAGTCAACAGTCTCAGTCAACAGTCAACAGTCTCAGTCAACAGTCAACAGTCTCAGTCAACAGTCTCAGTCAACAGTCAACAGTCTCAGTCAACAGTCAACAGTCTCAGTCAACAGTCTTAGTTAACAGTCTCAGTCAACAGTCTCAGTCAACAGTCTCAGTCAACAGTCTCAGTCAACAGTCTCAGTTAACAGTCAACAGTCAACAGTCAACAGTTTTAGTTAACAGTCAACAGTCAACAGTCTTAGTCAACAGTCTCAGTCAACAGTCAACAGTCTCAGTCAACAGTCAACAGTCTCAGTCAACAGTCAACAGTCTCAGTCAACAGTCAACAGTCTCAGTCAACAGTCTTAGTTAACAGTCTCAGTCAACAGTCTCAGTCAACAGTCTCAGTTAACAGTCAACAGTCAACAGTTTTAGTTAACAGTCAACAGTCAACAGTCTTAGTCAACAGTCTCAGTCAACAGTCAACAGTCTCAGTCAACAGTCAACAGTCTCAGTCAACAGTCTCAGTCAACAGTCAACAGTCTCAGTCTCAGTCAACAGTCAACAGTCAACAGTCTCAGTCAACAGTCAACAGTCTCAGTCAACAGTCTCAGTCAACAGTCAACAGTCTCAGTCAACAGTCAACAGTCAACAGTCAACAGTCTCAGTCAACAGTCTCAGTCAACAGTCTCAGTCAACAGTCAACAGTCAACAGTCTCAGTCAACAGTCTCAGTTAACAGTCAACAGTCAACAGTCAACAGTCTCAGTCAACAGTCAACAGTCTCAGTCAACAGTCTCAGTCTCAGTCAACAGTCAACAGTCAACAGTCTCAGTCAACAGTCAACAGTCTCAGTCAACAGTCTCAGTCAACAGTCTCAGTCAACAGTCAACAGTCTCAGTCAACAGTCAACAGTCTCAGTCAACAGTCTCAGTCAACAGTCTCAGTCTCAGTCAACAGTCTCAGTCAACAGTCAACAGTCAACAGTCTCAGTCAACAGTCAACAGTCTCAGTCAACAGTCTCAGTCTCAGTCAACAGTCAACAGTCAACAGTCTCAGTCAACAGTCAACAGTCTCAGTCAACAGTCTCAGTCAACAGTCAACAGTCTCAGTCAACAGTCTCAGTCAACAGTCTCAGTCTCAGTCAACAGTCTCAGTCAACAGTCAACAGTCTCAGTCAACAGTCTCAGTCAACAGTCAACAGTCAACAGTCAACAGTCAACAGTCTCAGTCAACAGTCAACAGTCTCAGTCAACAGTCTCAGTCAACAGTCAACAGTCAACAGTCTCAGTCAACAGTCTCAGTCAACAGTCAACAGTCAACAGTCAACAGTCTCAGTCAACAGTCTCAGTCAACAGTCTCAGTCAACAGTCTCAGTCTCAGTCAACAGTCTCAGTCAACAGTCTCAGTCAACAGTCAATAGTCTCAGTCTAAAGGACAAATCCTCATCAAAGATGACTCCAAGGTTCCTCACAGTTTTGCTGGAGGCCAAGACAACGTCATCTAGAGTAACTAAGTGATTGCAGAAAGAGTTTCTGAGGTGTTTAGGACCAAGTACAAGAACTTCTGTTTTGTCTGAATTTAGAAGCAGGAAGTTTTTGGTCATCCAGGCCTTTATGTCTTTTAGACAGGCTTCAAGTTTTACTAACTGATTAGTTTCATCTGGTTTTATAGAAAGATATACTGTATATTGTATAAAATTGTGTTTTATATTAAGCTGGAGGAGTGCAGGAGGCTTGGAGGGACAGGTCCAGGCTTGGAGGGACAGGTCCAGGCTTAGAGGGACAGGTCCAGGCTTGGAGGGACAGGTCCAGGCTTGGAGGGACAGGTCCAGGCTTAAAGGGACAGGTCCAGGCTTGGAGGGACAGGTCCAGGCTTAAAGGGACAGGTCCAGGCTTAGAGGGACAGGTCCAGGCTTGGAGGGACAGGTCCAGGCTTGGAGGGACAGGTCCAGGCTTAAAGTGACAGGTCCAGGCTTGGAGGGACAGGTCCAGGCTCGTCTCGCGCTGTGAGTGAACCGGTGTCCAGCTTGACAGCTCCTGTGTGTCGCTGAATGTGCATTTCTGACTGAAAGATAACATCTTCTGCCTCCATTTATCTATTCGTGACAATATGTGGGATTCATGTTAATGTGTATTTAAAGACATTAAAATAATAAAAAATTGTCTAATCAACCAAAAATGTCACGACCCCCCTGCAGTACCTCGGCGGACCCCGTAGGGGTTGTGGACCCCCTGTTGAAGACCTCTGGTCTAAATGTAAAAAAAAAAGTAATTCTGTAGTATTTTGTCCAAAATTTCTTACTACAGTATGTTGTCAAAAATATTTTTTTAAAAGTCATTCTATAACATGTCGTCCAAAATGTCCTAAAAATGTCATCCTAGCACATGTCACCCAAAATGTAATTCTATTGGACATGCTCATTAATTAATTAATTCCTAATTGTAGGAATCCATCCATAACACTGTCAAACACTTAGAATTAAACTTTGAACCTGTCAGTAGCAAAACAAACTGTTAATACGGGACTTTGGGCAACCGCTGGTTAGATAACTTAGCTAAAAGTAGTGATGTTACGAGATGTGCCGACGCTTCGAAGCGCGTGTCGAGTAGCGGAGGGGGCGTTTCCTCGAAGCGCGTGTCCAGGCTTGCTTCATTTAGGGGAGGAGCCAAAAACGATGACGTCCGAAGCCTCGCTGCCCGGCTGTACCACGTGACTGCTTCGGGAAGTGGTTCAGATTTTGCCGGGAGGTTTGACAGCAATATAAACCCCTCAGGCTCCATTCAAAATGTGGGTTGTTGGTGGAGAGTTGAGGTCAGTTGAGAGTTTGGATAGTTTGGAGAGTTTAGAGAGAGAGATAGTTTGGAGATTTAGGAGAGTGAGGAGAGAAGGAGGTGATAAGATGGAGCCAGATAGGAAGAGGAGGATTTCCCCTGTGTGGGAACACTTTGATTTGATAACTCCTAATAAGCTAAATCTAACTCTATTTCAGACACATTAGGTTTGCTTATCAAGAACTGTGTTTTTCACAGTTTCTTATTTTATTCAAAGGTGAGTTGGGGTACAATAACAACACCTCATCCATGCTGAGGCGTTACCGTGCCTTGCATGAGAATAAGGAGGAAACTGGAGCTTCACCCAGCCAAGGTAAGTCATTACAATATTACAAATGCACCATCACAATTTTTCCCTGTTCACTTTTGTTTATTGTGCAAATAAAGACAGGTAACAGACACTGTATTTATTCTCTTTTAACCAGCCACCAGAAAACAAGAGCTGGATGAAGCCCTGGTCTCCATGATAGTGAAGGACACACAGCCCTTCAGTATTGTGGATGATGTTGGATTCAGGGCATTTGTGTCCAAACTGGATCCTAATTATGTCCTCCCTACAAGGCAGGTATGTATGGGTGCATGCATGAAACAGATGAGTACTTTATTGTGTCTCACAGTTCAGCACTATATCTTTTTTCCTTTAGGCTCTGAAGGCCATGGTGGAGGCCAAGTATGAGTCAGCTAAGGAGAAGGAGAAGGCTAAAGTGGAAAAGGTGGCTGCTGTTAGCCTTACTTCTGACATGTGGACATCCACAAAACCAAAAACTGTTGAGAAACTGTTATTTCTGAATAAAAATGAATAAAATGTCCCCTGTCCTGTACATCATTGTCCAAGTTACACAAGCATATTCAGTCCCCTCTTCCTGGTTACACAAACACTTCCACTGTCCTCTGCCTGCTTAAGCTCATGACATTTTCCTAAAGTGACAGAAAAACATTATTACACAACCTGCCATATCATATGATACGACCATTTTGAGAAAATTTACACACAGAATACATTCAAAAAATATTTTATTATGCACATGTGATAATTTATGGACAGAAATTATTTGGTCATACATTTTTGTAATTCAGTCATTCCCAACAGCCATAACAGACACAAACATTCAATGCATCACATGTGGTTCAGATACAGCTGCCTGTCATTATACACTTGGCCAGTAGGTGGTTTCGTGTTCACATGAAGCTTCGAGAAATGAACCCTTTCTAGAACCAATTGGCTGAAGTGGTTCGATGCCTCATGAGGCTTCATCTCACCATCACTAGCTAAAAGTCTATAAAGTGTACATTGTACAGTGGTGGCAGTCAGCTGAGATGTTGGTGATCATTGCCTCTTCTACTGAGCTGTTACCTGTTCAGGTATCTGTTACTTACTGTCCAGCTGTGCTGCTTTCTCTGCTCATATGGAGACATCTGCATTCTGTGAGAACTACCTGGCTGAGGAGGAAGCATGGGCGCAACCAAGTGTACAATTAGAAAGTGGGAGTCACGCAATTAGGTTCCTTCACAATGGGAAATAAATTGGAAATAAATCGCAAATAACAAGAGACAGAAGTGGTGACGTTGTTCATAAAAGGAGAATCTATTTAACATAATTTTCACTATATTGGGGGACATGTGGTATTTTCTCAGAATTGGGAAAGTTCGTGTCCCCCACACGACTCCCCCAAAAAGGCCGTGGTTAGGCCCGTGAACCGAGTCATCCTCCTTTAAACGAGCTCCACTCCTTACTCCGGGCCACTAGGTAGCGCTAATGCGCCTCTTTAGCTGGTTTCACAACCGCCAAAAAAAACACCAAAGAAGAAGAACCGAGGCAGGCGGAGGAGGACGAAGAAGAAGAGAACCAAAACAAAGCGCTCCTTCAACAACATGTCTGTTAACGACATTAGAAAGTAATACAGGAATACTCGTAATAATTGGACGATGGGCGACACAGTCCACAGGAAGGGGATAACCCTGAAAGAAATGTGTTTCCGGGCTGTCAGGGAGCATTTCTCCCCGCAGGATTCTCACTCTGTCCTCGGTAAGTACGGAATATTATCATTCATTAAAACATAACTTCTGGTCCACACGTCACCGAATCGGAGCTCTCATTCAATAAGTCAGCAGTGTATGGTTGTACTTTTACAGAGAGGGTTCTCCTACAATCTCTAACTGAGGAACCGTTCATCATCCGGTTAGACGCTGTTCCACATGATGCAGCCTACTGCCCTTGGTACTCCAAGACACAGTACTCAGACATGTTGGTACTCCAAGATACAGTACTCAGACATGTTAGTACTCCAAGATACAGTACTCAGACATGTTAGTACTCCAAGATACAGTACTCAGACATGTTAGTACTCCAAGATACAGTACTCAGACATGTTGGTACTCCAAGATACAGTACTCAGACATGTTAGTACTCCAAGATACAGTACTCAGACATGTTAGTACTCCAAGATACAGTACTCAGACATGTTGGTACTCCAAGATACAGTACTCAGACATGTCGGTACTCCAAGATACAGTACTCCGACATGTCGGTACTCCAAGATACAGTACTCAGACATGTTAGTACTCCAAGATACAGTACTCCGACATGTCGGTACTCCAAGATACAGTACTCAGACATGTTAGTACTCCCAAGATACAGTACTCAGACATGTTGGTACTCCAAGATACAGTACTCAGACATGTTGGTACTCCAAGATACAGTACTCAGACATGTTGGTACTCCAAGATACAGTACTCAGACATGTTGGTACTCCAAGATACAGTACTCAGACATGTTGGTACTCCAAGATACAGTACTCAGACATGTCAGTACTCCAAGATACAGTACTCAGACATGTTAGTACTCCAAGATACAGTACTCAGACATGTTAGTACTCCAAGATACAGTACTCCGACATGTCGGTACTCCAAGATACAGTACTCAGACATGTTGGTACTCCAAGATACAGTACTCAGACATGTTAGTACTCCAAGATACAGTACTCAGACATGTTGGTACTCCAAGATACAGTACTCAGACATGTTAGTACTCCAAGATACAGTACTCCGACATGTTAGTACTCCAAGATACAGTACTCAGACATGTCGGTACTCCAAGATACAGTACTCAGACATGTTAGTACTCCAAGATACAGTACTCAGACATGTTAGTACTCCAAGATACAGTACTCAGACATGTTAGTACTCCAAGATACAGTACTCAGACATGTTAGTACTCCAAGATACAGTACTCAGACATGTTAGTACTCCAAGATACAGTACTCAGACATGTTGGTACTCCAAGATACAGTACTCAGACATGTTAGTACTCCAAGATACAGTACTCAGACATGTTAGTACTCCAAGATACAGTACTCAGACATGTTAGTACTCCAAGATACAGTACTCAGACATGTTAGTACTCCAAGATACAGTACTCAGACATGTTGGTACTCCAAGATACAGTACTCAGACATGTTGGTACTCCAAGATACAGTACTCAGACATGTTAGTACTCCAAGATACAGTACTCAGACATGTTAGTACTCCAAGATACAGTACTCAGACATGTCGGTACTCCAAGATACAGTACTCAGACATGTTAGTACTCCAAGATACAGTACTCAGACATGTTAGTACTCCAAGATACAGTACTCAGACATGTTAGTACTCCAAGATACAGTACTCAGACATGTTAGTACTCCAAGACACAGTACTCAGACATGTTAGTACTCCAAGATACAGTACTCAGACATGTTGGTACTCCAAGATACAGTACTCAGACATGTTAGTACTCCAAGATACAGTACTCAGACATGTTAGTACTCCAAGATACAGTACTCAGACATGTTAGTACTCCAAGATACAGTACTCAGACATGTTAGTACTCCAAGATACAGTACTCAGACATGTTGGTACTCCAAGATACAGTACTCAGACATGTTAGTACTCCAAGATACAGTACTCAGACATGTTGGTACTCCAAGATACAGTACTCAGACATGTTAGTACTCCAAGACACAGTACTCAGACATGTTAGTACTCCAAGATACAGTACTCCGACATGTCGGTACTCCAAGATACAGTACTCAGACATGTTAGTACTCCAAGATACAGTACTCAGACATGTTAGTACTCCAAGATACAGTACTCAGACATGTTAGTACTCCAAGATACAGTACTCAGACATGTTAGTACTCCAAGATACAGTACTCAGACATGTCAGTACTCCGAGATACAGTACTCCGACATGTCAGTACTCCGAGATACAGTACTCCGACATGTGGGTACTCCGAGATACAGTACTCCGACATGTGGGTACTCCCAGATACAGTACTCCGACATGTCAGTACTCCCAGATACAGTACTCCGACAAGTCAGTACTCCGAGATACAGTACTCCGACATGTTAGTACTCCGACATGTTAGTACTCTGACATGTTATTACTCCGACATGTTATTACTCCGACATGTTAGTACTCCGACATGTTAGTACTCTGACATGTTAGTACACTTTTGAGTTATATTATAACACCAACATGGACTTGACAGTATTTGTTGTTTCCATGGTATCATAAGACTCGTTAACAGTTACAGTATTTTCTATTTGGTGTTACTTTGTCGTGTTTGATTTTCAGTGGTTGTATTGAAGTTGTGTCCTCTGTTATAACTCAGATCTTCCGAGGCATCTCATTCAGGATCTTCTTCCTCATCTGACTGTATGTCAGCTGTATGAGCTGCAGCCGGCCCTCAATCAGAGAGGTATGAGCTGGGACTAAAGCCCATTGATGGATTTGGTTATAATTTTCCACGGTACCTTTGTTTTGATGAGGTCCATTTCTTTTTGCCTCCTCTCAGGGATATCCACTCACCCCGGATGGGTCGTGGTCCTACAGGACCTGCGTGGCCACAGCTTTGTGGGTCAAAAGTCTTCTTTAATAGTACAAATTCACATGTACAGTGATTATTTAGAACCCAGATGTGAAATTTCTCCTGTGTTACATTTCAGGCGATGGACGTGCACACGGAGGAAGAGGCGAGACAGGAAGTAATGAAACTGCTTTTTACGCTGGTATTCTACGGCTTCAGGAACCACTACGTCATTAAAAATAGCACAAATTTAAAAAGCCAGTTTTTCTTGAGGGCTGCAGCTTCATGTATCCGACAATTTTCACTCATTACAGGCTTACAGGAGCCCCTTCAGAGTTTAGCTGCTGAGCAGCGGCCCCTTTTAAACCTCTTAGAGAAGCGCATTCAAAGTGTTCGGATATCACACGGCATTGACCTGTTGAAGAGGGGGACATACGCTGCAGTGTACGTCCTTCATCGCCTGCTGGACCACGGGGTGGCTACCAAACTTGTTGTGGATGTGCCGTGTCCCATCGTGCTGTCCTGGCTCTTACATGGAAGAGGACCTCAGGACGTAGACCTGTCGCTGAAGAAGCAAATGCTCAGCACAAAGTCAAGCTGCGATTTGTCAGCCATTGCAGACGGGGCCATCTGTAGTCCAGGTCTTCAGACCGAGGCCTCAGATGATCAGGAGAACCACGTCGTTCCATGCAAACGCTCAAAGGTGGACTCTGTTTCTATGGAGGAGCAGTTTCTCTGTGGAACCTTCCCTCAGTGTGACAGTCCTTTAGGAGTGTGTCCGTGGGGTCAGATCAGCGGTCTGGAGATCGAGCCGTGTGGGTCCGACTCCCTCCGAGTCTTGAACTCTGCCCTGCCGACGTTTTTCTGCCTTCGCTGTCTAAGTCTCCAGAGCCCCTGTAAGTGTGCTACTAATGTGCTGGTATGTTTGTGGGTCAGTTCAGGGTCGACCAAATATCTGCACTATCATGCTCCCATCAAGTACAGACTTCTGTTTTTTTGTGGGGAATAATAATACATCCCAGGTTTACTGGACTTTGGGACAGGTTTTGATACTTGATGCTACTATGAAAGCATTTTGGCTGCCTAAAAAGTATTATCATTGAACTGTATCAAAATTCAAAATGTTGAATTGAATTACATCCAAGATGGACTGAGGTGAAGTGATGCAGCTCAGTGGTAAACATGACCATGTCCCAACTTCTTTGAGACGTGTTGCTGCCATCGAATTCAAAAACATTTTTCACAACAAAAAAGTATTTCTCAGTTTAAACTTTCGACATGTTGTCTTTGGTCTATTTTCGATTCCAAAGGGGTTTACATGATTTGCAAATCATTGCATAATGTTTTTATTTACATTTTACACAGCGTCCCAACTTTTTGGGAAACGGATTTGTAAATGTGTAAATAGCAGCATTTTTACTGGACCAGTGAAGAAAATTAAATGAAGGGTCATTATGTCACTTTCAGAGAATAGTGACACTATGAAAACTAGAGGAAACATTTGTTTGGCTGTGCTGGAATTTGTCGTTCTGTTTGTGCAGCGAGCTTTTGGGAATCAGATGTGTTGGACCTGGCCGCAGCGCTGAAGCAGCTGTCTGACAGCCACCGCAGTTCCCTCACAGATCTGAGCATCGGCGTCCTGCCGAACGCCAAGCTCATGGAGGTCCTGCTGGACGCGAGCCCCAACGTGACATCCCTGCAGGTGGAGGTCCAGACTCTGATATGGGGACCAGGCTTCTCACCACATCACCCCCAGAGTGCAACGGCAGACATGTCAGGTGATGTCAAGTAACATTTGAAGTGAGCATTTGTCAGTCAGCAGATTATTTTCTGTCCGAAGTCTAAAAATAGCAAAACAAGACTCCCAGAATATTCCAAGGTGACATCTGCAAATGTCTTTTGTTGCCCAACCAACAGTCCGAAAGCAAAGATATCTCATTTATAAAGCTCGTACATGGAAGAAAGCAGCACACGAAACAGAAGATGTTTGGTACTTCTGCTTGAAAAATAACCAAAACTATAATTGCATGCCGTAAAGCATCGAGGTGTATAATAATACAATCAACCGAACTTTCCCTCCTAACAGAGCTGCACCTGGAGAAGCTGAAAGTCAAAATAACTGCGCTCCAAACAGATCTGCAGTTCATGACGTCTGTTCTGAGACGCTGTCCACATCTGACCTCCCTTCACATCGCTGGGATGAGATTACCCAGCGGTCAGTCTCAGAAGCAGCTGCTCACCACTCTGTCAGGTAAGGCGTCGCCTCACTGTGATTGTCCACAGCGTCTAAACGGTGTCACAGCCTTGAGGCCCCAAATATTGGAGGTTTAAATTCCTGTCGTAACCTTTTGACATTTTCCCTTACATGCACCGCACGGTGAAAATAGTCGCCAACATTTTTGAGACATATTTGTGAAAACTCCAGCCACATTATGAACCAACATTTCTGAGCTGTTTGTCAAAAGTCTGCGTCTTCAGTAGGAACCAGTAACTTGCAGCTGAAATTAACAGACGGAAAGTCCAAAGTACCACGAGACACACTACCGCCTCACTGTTGTTGTTTTTAAATGTGTTGTTTATAAGACAAATATAGAATAAAACATTATCCTTCAGGATGTGCTAAAAGGAGAGTAAGTGACCCCTCAGCCGACCGACCCAAAATCCCACAGATATGTTCTGCATACTGACATCAATAATTAAAACAAGGTATTATATTACATAAGAAATGAAGCAGACTCTTGTCTATTAAATGAATTAATGTGAATCAGATAGCATCATGACACAGCAGCCAATCTCAGCCACAATATATAAAAGGCGCTCAGGTTAACTACAAATGAATTCCATATAATCTCCTAGCGTGACGCTGTCACTCACACAAAAGGTTCGGGGCAATTTACAGATCATTTATTTAGTGAGTGGAAAGTGAATTATTTACACTCAAAGCTCCCGATGCATTTTATTTATTAACACCACAACATCAGTTTATTTATTAACAGCGTCTATAGGAAGCATGTTTTTGTCTGATGTCATTGGGCAGCGGTTCCCATGACGCCAGCGAAGAGTCTTCACAAGCAGATGTCAGATCATCAGCCCGTGAAGGCCGACTCGTACCGCCGTAAACTCGGTGATTACGAGCCCGAACCTCCAGACACGTCACTTTCCTCCTGACAGATGAATTGTTCTATCTCTAAATCAAATGTACTCTGAGGTTCTGTAACGAATTATATGTCGTCATCTTTTAGAGTCAAATCACTGCTTGAGGATTCTCAGCTTGGAGGACATGAAGCTGTCCGATTGTCTCTCCGACATCCAAAATCTGCTGAAAGACTGCAAATTGGAAGGTAAGAAGAGGACAAAAGAGCGAACAGTATGTAAACCTGTTCTTTTTTAAATGCAAATATAAAAGTAGAATAGATTCTTTGAAGGGCTCTGCGCCGGCGACAGCTGTGGCCTTCAGGCTTGATGATTTCATGACGTCCTCCAGTTGAGAACACGACGTCTCAGGAACGCCTTCTTCAAATGACGCACAAACGTTCACTTGGACACAAGGATGAATTGATTAAATTGGTGGTTGAAGAACACGCTGATATCTCAGATATGCGTTGAGGGAATTTCTTAAGATTGGGAACAAATGCTTACTCGGACTAAGCAGTGTTTTTTGCGAGCTGAAAACACCGACGGGGAGCGCTGAGACGTCCCGGTTGATACGAGACCGAATATCTGCGGAAAAAACGGTTAATTTATGCTTGATTAATTGGATTAGATTGATTTCACAAACAGTTTGTGTTATCAACAGAGTGGACAGAGACAGAGAGTCAAATACTCGCTGAGAGGACGGACCGCCGGTCGGTGAGGCTTCATGAGATTCTGTGTGCGAGGGAACATCTTGGTGTGAACATTGGTTTGGTTGGACGGAGCTCGGTTCAACGAGTAGTTTTATGTGAGCGGGACACTTAAAGAAAGAGAAAATTAAATAACCAATCACCGGGAGGCGATCAGGCTGGAGGAACGTCTGTCCGTTCTTGTGCCATTTGTCCCGCCCTTCCTTCACTGTGATTGGACAGGAGGGTCAAATGTGCTCAGCACCTGGTCACGCTGCTGCTCCCATGAACAACCGGTTAAAAGATGCACTGCGCTCAGGGAAATACACTTTGGTTGAGTTTTAGTTGGTCACAATTCTCAATGAGCAAATACAACGTGTGTTTCCTGCATCTGTTCATCAGACTTTATTCATCTTCATTGGGATTCTTTAGAGCTGCGAAGGACTGTAACATCTATGTTGTATCATCTGAAGCCTGTCCTGTCTGAAAAGCTTTTCTTTTGAACTCCCTCTCACAGAGCTGCGGTTGAAGGACTGCCGCCTCCTCGAGAACTGCAGTGACAAAGAAGAGCGTCTGCAGCAGCTGGCGGCGGCGGTGAGGTCGGCGGCCTCGCTGCACACACTGAGTCTGGCTCAGAACCGCCTCGGTGAGCTCAACCTTCACCGCACCACGACACCACGGACGAGCTGCTTCCCTGTCGGCCTGCTTGAGTGGAGATCATGATAACATGCTTGTTTTCTGTCATTTAAACCTACATTTTTAAAGTGGGACGGGAGCATTTATTGCCGGGCTGTTTCTTCACCATTTGAACTCACATCTAAAGGAATAGTGACGAAATCTTAGTTTGTTGCTTTACTGTTTTCCTGATTTTAGACACAACTACTAACGAGAACTTGGCTTTACCCAGTAAATCCACTCCACGAAAACTACCAGAAAAAGAAAAGTTTACAGCTCCAACCGTCACCAACACAAGATTAGGAGAAAGAAAATCTGACCGAGTTTAAGAGTCCGCTCAGAAAGGCAGCCAACAGAAGAGAAACAGCTGCATGTGGACTGATTGGCTTTAGTGAGACACTGCAAGTCTGCACCAATCAGAAAAACAAGGAGGAGCAGGAGGAGGAGCAGGAGGAGGAGCAGCAGCACCAGCAATTATAGGAAATATACCAGGAGAGGATGAAAGTGTTTTCTGGAGTGAGGACGTGGGACAAGGCAGGAGACGCTCGGTCAGCTTCCTCATGAATCTGTAGGAAGGAACTGACACCAGAAGATGGCAGTGGTGCAACGTAATGGACGCAAGCTGCCCTTAAAACACAGAGAAGAAGAAGGAGAACCAGAACGTTACTTTACCGAGTCTGTTCTTCCACCCCGCTGAAACTAAATACTTGGGTTTTATTACAGAGGACGGTCGTGTCCCGAGAGGACTGATGTTGTGATTTTGCACTATTTCAAGTGAATTAAAATGAAATGAGTTGAATTGCGGCACAGTGGTGCAGTGGTTAGCACTGTCGCCTCACAGCAAAAAGGTTCCGGGTTCGAATCCGGTCCTGGGCCTTTCTGTGCAGAGCTTGCATGTTCTCCCTGTGCCTGCGTGGGTTCTCTCCGGGTTCTCCGGCTTCCTCCCAACATCCAAAAACATGCACCTCAGGTTAATTGGTGGTTCTAGAAATTGGCCTCAGGTGTGAATGAGAGCATGAATGGTCTTTGTTTCCGTCTGTCTCTCTGTGGCCCTGGGAGGGAGGCTGCGGCTCAGACGGTAGACTGGGTTGCACACCAATCGGAAGGTTGGTGGTTCAATCTCCAGCTCCTCCTGCCCTGGTGCCTAAGTGTCCCTGAGCAAGACACCGAACCCTAAAATGCTCCCGATGGTGAACCATCGGTGTGTTGTAAGTCACTTTGGATAAAAGCGTCAGCTAAATGAAATGTAATGTAATGAATGAAATAGCCGGTGATTATAGAGGAGCATTCAGCTGCTGACACGGCCGCTCCACATTAGAGCTAACGTTTGTCCGTGTGTGCTGCGTGTGGACAGATGACTGTTGTCAGCGTTCACTCCCAGAGTCACGCGGGTTGAAGCGCTGCAGTGTGGCGCGGGATGAACATGAGCATCTGTTTGTGTTGTGATTGTGTGAAGTGATGTCGCTGCCTGTGTGTCCACAGCCAAAGACGTGTGTGTGCTGGCGGAGCTGTTCTCAGGATCCCCGGAGAGCTCGGTGAGACGCCTCGACCTCAGGTACAAACCCTAACCACAAACGGATCCCGAGTCAGCTACAATAAGTTAGAAAGGCTCCACGTGGGATTCAAAGGCTCTGCAGAGACCAGTTGTAGGAGTTTTGAAAGTGAAATGTGGCCCTACTCTTACCTGATATAGGATTTCAGCTGCTCAACAATTTCGGTCTCTTTGTCGTATTTTTTGTTTCAAGAATAAATTACAACTACCTGATAAAGAATATGTGATCACTTCTTGTGATAATAATCCTGCTGCACATCACAGAAATATTCGACTTCTAATCTTTTTTTAATTTCTGTTTTGAATGTAGAGAACCATCACAGGGCTCAAAGTTAGAAAAAGCTCTTAAAAGCTGCGCATGTTTCCAGAACAGACCGTCGGTGACTGGAATATAGACACAACGACTACATCAGCTGTCAAAATAAGAGCTTTAGATGCTGTTTAATTCATGTTCAGTGAAATTCAGGCCCCGCCCACTGTTCCTTTAAATAATGTCAGATTTTCTGATAATGCACTCAACAGCTCCAACTTCATCCAGCCGGCCGAGCTGCTGGAGTTCGCCACCAGATTGGAGACGCGTCGGCCTCGGCACCGGCTGACCCTTGACCTCCGGAGAAACCCAGGGGATCGAGACCCCGACATGTGGAACGCTGCGCTGACGAGGCTCCGCCCATTCTGCGTTCTACTGGTCAAAGGATGGAAGTCCACTGGCACGATGGTCGACCACGTGAGCAACATGTGAACACCGAGGGAAGGGACTGGAAGTTAATGTGAAGTTTGTGGCTTTTGTTGGTGTTTTTGGAGACGGTGACGGTGGTCGGTTAGAGCGCTGAAGGGCCGACCAATCAGAGAGCAGTGTCGATGTTTTTTTTTTATATGGTTCGATTCCAGGCTGCTCCGGTAGTTTCATGTTCAGAAGGACTCATGACTGGACTTTGTGATCGGTCGGAGAATAAAAGAGCATCCCACGTTAGTTTGACATTTGAATCGTTTATTAAACCAACATCTGTTCCACTTTCCAGCGTCTTCTCAGGCCGAGTGCGTGAGTGAAGGTGGACGTTAAAGTAGAACTGAAAAAGCCGGAGGACTGACGTGGAGGTGGAGAGCCGGCCGTCCGGCACCTTCAGACAAACATCATCAACACCGAGAACCGAGCCACCATTAGTAGAAAAAAACAACCAGACAAACGCTTTTCAAAGAGCTTCATCTTTTTCTCAGTGGACCTATTTTTCTTTTTTTTTTAAAGCTAAATACGGAAACACTCTTTACTTTATATTGTTTTCCTTTTATATTCTCATGTTTTATGACCTCAGGTTGAAGAGAATGGAGACCCCCACGTCTGCATGCTAATTGGCTGATTTGCTGGGTTTATCTACAACCAGCTGTTACATGAAACAAAGACAGAACACACTCCTACAAACTGCTGCAGCATGTCGGCCTGGCCGTTTCTGAGGTTTTCATCTGGTCGGGAAAAAAAATGAAAACATCGGGCTGTAGTTTCACCACATGAAGAAGTCAGTTGTCAAATCAGGGACCCGTTTGTTTTCCCTTCAGTGATAGATCACATGTTGTGACTCGTACACGTCACAAACAGACCTTTAAACACTATATGAAGACATTGGACCGTGGCTTCATTCAAGTGGAGTTCATATTCATAAAGCAGGTATGAGTTCACGGAAGAGCCTCCAGGGTTTAGTCTGAAATCAGAGCCGCGGTCCCCCGTTGGTTTGTGAACGTTATGAATCCTCCAGTTCAGATTCTGTCCGTCACCATCTTTGCTAGTTCGGAGCGGTTTGGAGCAGGAAGTGACCATATTTGGACGAGCTGGGGGAGGAGCCAGCGGTGGATCTGACTGATCTGATTAGAAACCTGACGATACTACGTCCCGCCCACCGATAGCTGTAACCTGACTGCACCACAGGCCTGTCAATCAAACAGACACGCCCCCAAAAACAGGCCTTCTTGAATCTTCTTTTCTAATGAATGAGGGATTATTTTCAGATGGACCTCCAGAAAACTAATAAGAAGGAGTGACTTTAGCTAACAACACCGAGATAACTGATGGACACATTTTATTCACTTTGGATTTGATGAGAGAAGTTGAATGGGAGTCTATGGAGCCGGAGGCTTTTTGGAGCCGACCTCTAGTGGCACTCGCTGGTATTGCAGCTGAAGACACTTCTGGATCAGAACCATTTTTCCAAAGCTACGTCCACTTTTCTAAACAGTCTGTGGTTGTAGCCTAGTTTTGTTTTAACATTGTTTTTATAACTTCTGCATTAAATCTGAATAAAGGCATTTTTGTCAAAAGAGCGGTGTGGACTTTTTCTCTTTTCAAACTTTTAGTGTTTCCTTCCGAAGATCATCTTCATCACGAGTTTTTTCAGTCTGTAAATCCGACGGTTGGGAGTTTTTGATGGGTGTGATGTGTCCTCATGTATCAGTCGGTGACAGCTGCGAGCTAAGAAGCCAAACATGTTCCAGATTTGTTGTATTGAAGTGAGCTTTGGATGAAAATTCCTCTGCTGGTTTGAATGCTGTGACAAAGTGGATCTGTTTAACGTGTGAACATTTTATCCACATTAATGATCAAATTATGACGGTGGACATAATTATGGTTTTTCATAGACTTCATACTTTGCAGGTTGAAATCGGCTGAAAGTTAAAGAACCGGAAATGAGTTCCATACATCCCACCTACGAGCGCATCATTTCTACACGAGGCCCCTGATGACTGGAACAGGCAGACACTCGGGAGTTCAGGACTTTAAGCTCTGCAAACAATGAGCGCTTCCTGAATTTGGAGGCTATTCTTTACACCCATCTCACAACTGTCTAAATTCTTTAAAATTTTACTTTCCTACATTTGGCAACTGTTGGCTGATTTTTCATGTGATGGAAAAAACTAAAAGGGATTTTAGAAATGAATTAGGAGTAAATCCAGAGGATCAGCTGATCGCTCCCACCCCAGCTCTCAGTACCAGCAGGATGATGACGGTCCAATGGAGAGTCCGTTCTCTCAGCCAGAACTGATGAAACCCATCGGTCTCATTGAACCGTGATAAAAATCCTTCTCAGCACATTTCTGACAACAAAAAGTCCAAAACATTTTCCATCAACAACCGACTTCTTCCTGCAGTGCTGAAGATGAACAGTTACAGATATCATGTGATGAATGCTAGAAACGTGTGGAGTCCACAGATGTTCAGAAAATGAATTTAAATTGCCACTTGTGAGAAGATTTACACTTTTACAAGACTTTAGAGAAGAACTCCCCCGCCCCCCCCACCCGCCTGGTCCTTCAACAGCAACGTCCACTCTTATATTTTGCTGCTTTGTCATCACTTATTATACTTATTTTTACAGTCTGTACAGTGTCAATGTACATGGTATTTATGTGGAGTGTGTATGTCGGAGTCAGCTGCATATCACACGCACACACACACACACACACACACACACAGACACACAGACACACACTCACTCACACTCACTCACTCACTCACTCACACACACACACACACACACACACACACACACACACACACAGACACTCACTCACTCACACTCACTCACTCACTCACTCACTCACACACACACACACAGACACACACTCACTCACACTCACTCACTCACTCACTCACACACACACACACACACACACACACACACACACACACACACACAGACAGACACACACTCACTCACACTCACTCACTCACTCACTCACACACACACACACACACACACACACACACACACACACACACACACACACACACACACAGACAGACACACACTCACTCACACTCACTCACTCACTCACTCACACACACACACACAGACACACACTCACTCACACTCACTCACTCACTCACTCACACACACACACACACACACACACACACACACACACACACACACACACACACACACACTCTACCTCGTGTCTTTAAGGTGTTTTTTCGACTGTGTACCTTTATGAAGCTTTTTGAAGTGAACTTTTCACTCGTGGCACAAAAAACCCAAATGAATCAAACTGGAACACCTCAGCTTATTCAAAACTCATATACACACACAGGTACACACACACACACACACACACACACACACACACACACACACGTGCAATAACAAAAAGTCAATAGAGCCTACAATATTTCAAGAAGGTATTAAAGAAATCTCCTCAAATAAATATGAATAAATTAAATCATATAAAAAGAACGGGTTAAAAACAGAAGTTCTGTTAAATATAACAAAAATATCCAGTTAATAAAATCCCTCAGCGGCACGGACCGCATGGACGCAAGATGTAAACAATAACACGCACAGATAGCGACACACATTCACAAATCGGGAGCGTCTTCTCTACGAGGACGGATGTTGTTCTCTCTGCTGATGTTCACGTACTGTTCGGCCTGATTTCCTTTCTTCGTCCACGTTAACATCAGAGCGGCCTCTTTGCAAAATACAACCGACGGCTGCTTTCCCAGCGAGCCGTGCGCGGTTCCCCGCTAACGTGCACGGGGAAGCAATCTGTGATCCCGTGTCATCACAGCAGAAACCCAGCGGAGGCTCCAAATACATCAGGACGACACTTCACCCGGTGACGGCCGGGTTTCCCACGCTGCTCTCTGTCTCGGTGAGTCTCGCTCTGAACGCGGGTGAACAAACACGCGTCGGCTTTTTGGTTACGACTCATCACTTGTCTCGCTGCCGGTCCAGAGGTCGAGGCAGTGACACACTGATATAAGAAACTTAAGACAACTGGCAGGACGACTGTTTTTGACAATAATTTCTGCATTAGGATTATTAGGAGTAGTTTTAATTATTCTCAAATTTTATTTTAGATTTAAAATGTTCATCTTCTGTAAAATTGATCACATTCTAATAAACATAATATCGTAAAAACAAAACATTATTTTTGGCCCCCGGTCGTCCATCCGCAGTATTTTCTGGCCCTTCGTAGGAAATAACTCGGGCACCTCCGCCTCCAATAACAGCTTAAAAGTCGTTTAGATGGCGAAGTGAAAGATGGCGTTTCTTTTCTCGCTGTGAATGTAACTCGGGTCGACGATGTCCGATCTCCCGCCAAAAAGTGCATCGCCGTATCACACACCACCAACCAGCTAGCCCGGTAGTCAAAGTGCTGACGTCGTGGCCGAGGTGAGGAGATGGACGACGGATAGAAACGGGAAAAGAGAGCGTGACCGAGCAAGAATCGAAATCTCGGTGTCGTCAAATAAAAAGCTGAAAGACAAACTTCTTGCTGTTGGAGCCGTCGGTAATATCGGTGTTAGAAAACACCGGGTTTTTGATTGGCCGATTTGGACAGCGGTCCGAGCGTCACCGAGACACCTGGAGGTGGTGTGACCACCTTTCTGGAGGACACAGTTGGACACCGGTAGTTCGCTTCCTGCATCACTTCTGTCGGGTTCATTTAGTCCGCCAGTTCCTGTTTGTCCGTTTTGATCCCGTGGACGTGCACCGGCCACGTTTGTGATTTCCACTCGTTGCTGCCGCTCAGCCTAACGCTGCTTCATGTGTGTCGGGTTCGCTGGTCCCTGAACTGAACATTTTGGATGTTAAAAACCAGCGGTGCTGCAGGTTACTGTGCAGGTAAATACTGTGTGGTAATACTGTAAATGTAAAGGACTCTCTGCTGGTCATATCGACTGTACTTTTAGTTTACACGTGTGTAACGTCTGCGATCGGCCAATCAGATACAAAAACATTTCATAACCAACATCGCTGCCCACAGCAGGCAAGAGAAAATATTCCACATTTATATTAGACTATGACAAACTTGTGTAAATTAACTTTAAACCTTCATGTTTCTCTTTTAAAGGAATGACATTCAAGATTTTTCAGGATGTGCAGATATGAAATGACTCGTGGAGCCGATGGTCCTGAAACAGTCACAACTTAGTTTCCTCATGAAATGTGTTCAGTCAGTATGAATAATGTTCTAGAAGTTCTTACACAGTCTGTGCAGCACAGAGGACGTGTTGGAGTCCAAACACAACCAGTGTCCACTTCTAGTGTCCACGTTCACCTTGTTTAACAGCTGAGAGGCCAGCAGGGCTGTCATGTGATCGCTGTCTGCATCTACAGCTACATATCTTTAAAGTGCACTTGCTGGCAGACAACAGGAAGTCACTTTGGCCCAAACGTCTTGTCCCCTTTGAGACAACGGAAGTTTGCCACGTTGAGGCGGGATCCCAAACGGAGCGGTGAAGATCATCTGTACCGAGTTTTGAGAGTTTGAAACCTTTCGAGGGGTCGATCGCTGCCAACGGAAAAAAATAACGCAGCTTTCATCCTGATCGTAATAAATAGCGTCATAAAGTTCAGACAGAACGGCGCACACTTTATATGGTGTGAAAATCAGGTCCAAACCAGCAGCGCTCAACGAGGGAGACAACACACGCTCGGGATTCACTCATCTCAGGGACCGTTGGAGCTTTGAGGGGGATGGAATTGTACACTGCAGGAGGTGGAGTCCTCTGTCCAGACTCCGTGTGTGTGTGTGTGTGTGTGTGTGTGTGTGTGTGTGTGTGTGTGTGTGTGTGTGTGTGTGTGTACTGATATGTGTGTGTCAGTCCATGTGTGTTGAAGCAGGGCAAAACAAAGTAAAAAATGATTGGGTATGAAACAGAAGTGAGATTTCTCTGAGGTCTGAAGTCGGAGGGTGGCAGTGGAAGTAACGTACGACTCCAAAGACACGATGACATCCCTGCTAATCCCTTCATGTTTCACTGTATTCAATTATGTGAACGCACACGCAGCACTGTTATCATGTGAAAACTCTAAGGTCTGTGTTTCTCTTATGTATATGTCACTTTACAGTTGCAGGACTACATCTACAGAAATAGAAAAACAGCCGGTTCAACTCTAGATGTCGAGCGCACCAACTCAAATCAAGGCAGCAGCAATAATGTTTGTGTAGGATGTTCCTGTGCTGTAGGAGTGTACGGGGGGGGCGGTGACAGAGCAGGTTAAAGGGAGGCCGGAGGGGGGTGGAGACGGTGTGTAGTGCGTGTCGTGGGGGTGCTATAGGATCCCGTCCATGAAGCTGGTGTCCAGCCGCTGGATGAGCACCCGGATGAAGGACATCTCCTTGCGGGTGTTCTCAAAGATCACCCGGGGGTCGTCCGACTGGCAGCGTAGACAGTTGGGAGCCATGACCATGGCCAAGTTGTTTACATCCATCTTGGTAATGGTCACATTGGCGGGCTGGGCAAATACCTACACACAACACAACACAACACAACACAACACATAATCTACAGGTTACCTTCATTCAGATTCCTCGTCTCCTTTTAGGAAAACCCTCAGAACCAGATGGGCGCCAATTGCGTCCAAACCCCCACCCCTTCTGGTCCATGTAACAGCGCAGCGAGTCTTCATCACAGAGAGCTGCAGTGAATGTCGTATGAAACTGCACGACTTGAGCTCTCCAACAATGTGAGAGCCTCGTCTTTGTGACCAAGTGTTGCAGAGAAACTCCACTTTAAAGTTGCATCAAGTTTAATGGTCGTTCCACTCGGTATGAAGCGCTGCGTCCTTCTCAACACCCGCTACTCTCAACTCAATCATTCCTGAAGTCCAGATCGCTTCCCAACGTGCTGATTATCATCATAAACAGCAGAACTCAACCTTTCTGATGAAACCGCTCGTTTCTCTGTACGACAAACTGTTTTCAGATCATCTGGTTTTGAAATCACAGCTGACTTCTGTACCGTCTCCAACACAGAGCTGACATTACATCCCACTTTGTAGGAAACAATAATAATAATAACAATATTCGTGGTCGTACACTACAGCTGAGTTATCAACACATATCACAGGGCCGTATATCCTGAGGGTGAGTCCCTGTTTGGGCCCCCGGAGTCATTCAGGACATTTATTTTGCATCCACGTATTTTTCAAACTGCTGAGTCAGAACAAACATGGTTTGGATGTTTCCAGATTCAACACCAGCTCCTGAGATACATGTAAAAACACAAGTCAATTTTCTTTTCCTTGATATAAAGGCTAATATAAAAAAAATCTCTCAGTATCATCAAATTAAACGATAAAAGATTTAGATAAGATATAGCATGAATAGTTAGCCCCAATAATGACCAAGATATGAGATAAAAGTGAAGGTAGTAAATTACTCTGAAAAGGGTTAAACCCTTAAACCCCAAAACTCAAATCTGTTCATCAGAATTGCAGGCTAACAATTTCTAGCAGGAAAAGAGCCCTCATTCAGTCTCCTATAGTCTCCGATACAACACTATATAGGATATATAAGCAAGAGTCCCCACCGCTGTCTCCACTCACCAGCTCCAGCTGGATTGGTTACTGACGTAACCCTGGCTGTCTGACTGTGTGTATTTGATGCTGCCATTGGTTCATTAACGTCCTATCAGGTCGGTGTTACCTGGAGGAAGCGGATGAGGTAGCAGAGCACCAGTTTGTTGATGTGTGGCAGGCCGAGCACCACGTTGACGGCTGCCTCCGGGTTGTCGTAGTGAGTGATACACTCCTCGTAGAATTCATGCGGGATCAGTGGCTCCTCCAGCTCCCGGTACCAGAGCTTGAGCAGCGATGCTGGCGACACATTGCAGGAAGAGTGTGAGTACTTGAATTACTCATGTTACGGGGACGTCATCATTTCTATGAACACAGACTGTGTCCTTAAGTCATGTTTAGATGTGTGTGTGTGTGTGTGTGTGTGTGTGTGTGTGTGTGTGTGTGTGTACCTGGGATGTGAGGGTCCTCCAGTCCTGTAGGGATTTTCCATTGATCGACTTGCAGCTTCAGGGCATTGACTTCATCTATATCCCCTGGAACCCTGGAGGTTAAAGGTCACGGGCTGGTTAAACTTCAATCTTGTCTTTGTGTGTTCTGTCTTTTGTGTATAAACCTGCCATCAGGCAGGAAGTACTGCAGTACCAGAACCACCATGGCATCCACACACAATCACTGCCATACACATCCATGCTCACACACACACACACACACACACACACACACACACACACACACACACACACACACACTCTAAACATATCAGACCTGGATATTGGGGACAGGGTTTAATACGTGTACTCCTCTATATTCGGTGTCACAGTTGAAGATTCATTTGTTGTTCTTAACAGCCATTTAAAAAAAAAGCTCCAGTTCTCTTGAAAAGTAATGAAATTAAAATGTATTTCCTCACATATACCTTGATGCCTTTGGTGTGGTAAAGCAGTGAGATAACGGATACATGATTGCCTCTTCTACAAATATTATGAACACATTTCAGGTCCATGGGACCGGATGCAGCTGCAGGAGGAACATGGAGCCCAGACTGACCAGCCGGGTAAATATAAGCCGAGCTCCGAGGTCTACAGTCATGGACAAATCTGTTGGTACCTTTTCATGAAAAAGAGAAGAAACTCTGAAATTATTTAAAACTGACAAAAGCAATTGGCCTCCATCACTGTTTTTTTTCCATGTTTCTGACATTGGGTACCACATTTTGCTCCAGAATTTTCTAATAGTCTTTAGATTTTATTGTGCCTCAAAGATAACTTAATTTGGACAGATGAGACCAAATGGAGCTTTTTGGTAAGTCCAATGAGCTCAGTGTTACCCAAAAGAAACGTCAGTTTCAGGGGAGCCTTAAATCTGGGCAGGTAATTCTGCAGAGAAACATGCTACCCAGTGTTAGAAAGCTCTTGGATTGTTCTGAGATCTGAATCCTATCAAACATGTGTGGAAAGAGCTGAAACATACAGCCTTCAAACCAGAAACAGCTGTTTGTACCCAGCATCAAGATCCAATTTCATCCATCCTGCCGTGATCACCAGCGGTCAGCTAACAGTCCCGGTGTGAACCCACCCGGGACGCATAAAGATCCGATCTGCTCAGGCCACATTCGAAGGTGGTCGAGATGCATGTGGTCAAATCTTTTTAGCAGTGCATCCTGGGCCACATTGGAAGAACGCCGAGTCAGCTAAAGTCCTCTGAATAATCAGTCAAAATAAATGCAGCTCTGCATTTTTGTATTTACAGCGTTACAGCAGATTTGTTCATTTTGGATTGGATTTTTTTGTTGTTGTTACAAAAAATATCTCCTGCTGAGCACAGCTGCACTGTACAGAAAGCAGATTTACTACAAACATGCGCAATAAAGCTGCTTTTTAGTGATTTAAAAAAATGGGCTGCACGATTATTGTTTCCCCAAAGCCTCATCAGGGTTCATCTTTTTTCTTTTCGAAACTTCTGACCCACAGCTGTGGGAGATCCCGCCTCCTCCTGTACTTCGTTTATGAACAGCAGCAGAACTGGATGCAATTGAACAATTCATGAATCTGACCCAAAGAAACCTGGTCCTGACGGTTCACGTTGTAAATTACAAACTCACTAAACTCAATTCAGACATTTACAAATGTGAAATACATCATACAGTATGAGGCTTCATTGAGAAAAGATGTTGGATTTAGTTAAATTGCTGGTTCCTCTCTGTGCTTCTGTTAGTGTTCTTGTGCTTATTTACTTGAATATTTTTGTTATGGATGACCTCATTTGCATACAGAGCGCAAAAGTGAGATGTGATCACGGTTTAAGCCTGGAGACTTATCATCCGAGCGCTCTCGGAAACATCAGCACCGAGTGGTCCTGCCAGATGTGAACAGGGTCTGACAGCTGGAGCAGTTTGTTATGAAGTGAACCAAACAACCTGCTAGGTGCTTCGGCCCCACTGTGAGCTACAAAAGTCATCTGTTTGAGGTGACTGCCTCTGAAGGTTGTGCAACAAACTATCCCATTAAATTATGCTTCCCATCAAATTTTTTTTATTAAATATGGAATAAATAATGATGCAAGACGATTACTTTTAACCAGCTTCAAAATATTTCAGAGAAAATAGTGTTTTTTTTCTTTTCTTTTCATCCTTTCGCTGCTTCTCCCACTCACCTGAAGATGCCCTCCATCTGGTCTCCGTTGAGGCCGAGAACCTCTTCAGAGAGGCGAGTCTGCACCCAGGGCAGCTGGCTGTCTGGGTACCGCTCCTTCTGGAGCGCCATCACCTCCTCCAGGGAGGAGCCGAACATGGAGGGACTGAAGATGGCATTCCTGGCGTGCATGATCTCTTCTATACAGGGCTTCTGCAGGCCCTGAAGACACACACACAATACACCTGATGTACACACACAATACACCTGATGTATACACACAATACACCTGATGTACACACACAATACACCTGATGTACACACACAATACACCTGATGTACACACACAATACACCTGATGTACACACACAATACACCTGATGTACACACACAATACACCTGATGTACACACACAATACACCTGATGTACACACACAATACACCTGATTTACACACACACACACACACACACACACACACACACACACACACACACACACACACACACACACACACACACAATACACTTACATTTAGCTTTAATGTGCTGCTATTCTGGTTTCAGGCTTTCCACCTAGAAACTGGCCCAACAACATTAAAGCCAACGCACACGTTAACCGGTGTTTAAGGAACACGATCTCGGAGCGCTGCTGTTCATCCTCACTGCACGCAGCCGACTGAACATCTAACTACTTATACTAACGTGTACACACCGTGTTAATTCTCCTCCTGCAAATACAACCCTGTTTCCAAATATATTTGGACGCTGTATAAAATGTACATAAAAACAGAATGCAATGATTTGAACCATATTGATTTGCAAATTGACTAAAGATAACATATTAATGGTTAAATGGAAAAATATTATTGTTTTATGAAAATATCTGCTTATTTTGAATTTGATGGCAGAAACACGTCTAACAAAACTTGTTCCAGGATGATGTTCACCACTGAGCTGCATCACCTCTTCTTTTTACAACACTCTGTAAACGTTTGGGAACTGAGGAGACCAGTTTCTGGAGTTTTTAAAAGGAAATGTGGTTCCATTCTTGTTTAATATAGGATTTCAGCTGCTCAACAGTTCAGGGTCTCCTTTGTTGTATTTTTCATGTCCTGATGCTCCAGATGTTTTTAATGATTGACAGGTCTGGACAGCAGGAGGCCAGTTTATCAGCGGACTCTTCTACTAGAGAACCATGCTGTTGGAATACGTGCAGAATGTGGTTGGACGTTGTTCTGCTGAAATAAACAAGACCTTCCCTGAAAGAGACGTTGTCTGGATGGCAGCATATGTTGCTCCAAAACCTGAATATATACAGTGGGTACGGAAAGTATTCAGACCCCTTTACATTTTTCACTCTTTGTTTCATTGCAGCCATTTGCTAAAATCAAAAAGGTTCATTTTATTTCTCATTAATGTACACTCAGCACCCCATCTTGACAGAAAAAAACAGAAATGTAGAAATTTGTGCAAATTTATTCAAAAAGAAAAACTGAAGTATCACATGGTCATAAGTATTCAGACCCTTTGCTGTGACACTCATATTTAACTCACATGCTGTCCATTTCTTCTGATCCTCCTTGAGATGGTTCTACTCCTTCATTGGAGTCCAACTGTGTTTAATAAAACTGATTGGACTTGATTAGGAAAGGCACACACCTGTCTATATAAGACCTTACAGCTCACAGTGCATGTCAGAGCAAATGAGAATCATGAGGTCGAAGGAACTGTCCAAGGAGCTCAGAGACAGAATTGTGGCAAGGCACAGATCTGGCCAAGGTTACAACATAATGTCTGCAGCACTCAAGGTTCCTAAGAGCACAGTGGCCTCCATAATCCTTAAATGGAAGAAGTTTGGGACGACCAGAACTCTTCCTAGACCTGGCCGTCCAGCCAAACTGAGCAATCGTGGGAGAAGAGCCTTGGTGAGAGAGGTGAAGAAGAACCCAAAGATCACTGTGGCTGAGCTCCAGAGATGCAGTAGGGAGATGGGAGAAAGTTCCACAAAGTCAACTATCACTGCAGCCCTCCACCAGTCGGGGCTTTATGGCAGAGTGGCCCGACGGAAGCCTCTCCTCAGTGCAAGACATATGAAAGCCCGCATAGAGTTTGACAAAAAACACATGAAGGACTCCCAGACTATGAGAAATAAGATTCTCTGGTCTGATGAGACCAAGATTGAACTTTTTTGGTGTTAATTCTAAGCGGTATGTGTGGAGAAAACCAGGCACTGCTCATCACCTGCCCAATACAATCCCAACAGTGAAACATGGTGGTGGCAGCATCATGCTATGGGGGTGTTTTTCAGCTGCAGGGACAGGACGACTGGTTGCAATTGAAGGAAAGATGGATGCGGCCAAGTACAGAGATATCCTGGAAGAAAACCTCTTCCAGAGTGCTCTGGACCTCAGACTGGGCCGAAGGTTCACCTTCCAACAAGACAATGACCCGAAGCACACAGCTAAAATAACAAAGGAGTGGCTTCGGAACAACTCTGTGACCATTCTTGACTGGCCCAGCCAGAGCCCTGACCTAAACCCAATTGAGCATCTCTGGAGAGACCTGAAAATGGCTGTCCACCAACGTTCACCATCCAACCTGACGGAACTGGAGAGGATCTGCAAGGAAGAATGGCAGAGGATCCCCAAATCCAGGTGTGAAAAGCTTGTTGCATCATTCCCAAGAAGACTCATGGCTGTACGAGCTCAAAAGGGTGCTTCTACTCAATACTGAGCAAAGGGTCTGAATACTTATGACCATGTGATATTTCAGGTTTTCTTTTTGAATAAATTTGCACAAATTTCTACATTTCTGTTTTTTTCTGTCAAGATGGGGTGCTGAGTGTACATTAATGAGAAATAAAATGAACTTTTTTGATTTTAGCAAATGGCTGCAATGAAACAAAGAGTGAAAAATGTAAAGGGGTCTGGATACTTTCCGTACCCACTGTATATATATATATATATATATATACATATATATATATATATATATATATATATAGATCTATGTATATAGATCTATATATATATATATATGTGTTTCTGGATCATGTTTCTATCTGGTTTCTTCTTTGGAGAGTTTTAACCTGCATTTGTGGACGCAGCGATGAATTGTGTTCACAATGATGGTTTTCACAAGTGTTCCTGAGCCCATGCAGTGATTTCCACTACAGTATAGTGTCTGCACAATTTCTCAGTTTTAATATTTGATGTGTTGTCGCTGCTTGATTTAAATTTAACCTGATTATGGGTTTACATCATTTGCAAACAATTACATTCTGTTATTATTTACAATTTACAAAGCATCCCAACTTTTTGGGAAACTGGGTTGTATGTTTATTTGTTTGTCCCTCGCACACTTCAACATCTATTCATCTCATCTGCTTCAAACCCGGTGAGTGAATTGTTGGGCATCTGAGAATGTGTATTGTCGAATTCGGTGCAATTTGGACATGTTTAATATCAACAAACAGACCACTGTCGCTCTGTGCAGCAGCGGGGACAGAGAGCATCAAATTGGCAGTGAAGTAGTTTCTAATAATACATATTTAGTAGGAACCAACTGGCTGAGGCTGGGAGCCTCAGAGTGGTCAGAAAGCATGGATTTGCAGATAACGAGAAGACATTAAATGAGTTTTGTCATTTGATCTGAATAAAATAAAATCAAAAACATGAAGACAGAGACAAAGCTGCTTACCTTCTTGGCTCCAGTCAGTGCAGCCTTGGTCAGTTTCCTGTAGCAGTATTTAGCATAACTGCTAATGGCCACTCCTTGGGCAAAAGAAAAAAACAACATATTTAAAGAATTAGACAATATCCTATTTGATAATTTGTGCGTCCATGTACCCCCGTTCTTAGCAAAGATTTGAATAAAGGTCAGAATAAAGCTGCTTCACATGCAGGTGAAAGAAGAACAACCCTCAACAGGAAGCTTATAACAAAGGTATTTGTCCTTGATGATCACTGAGGGGGCCGGTGAGTGTGTGTTTGTGTGTTTTGTATGCCTGTGTGTGTGTCTGAATGTGTATGTGTGTGTGCGTGCGTCTGTTTATGCACACACATAAATACACACACACACACACACACACACACACACACACGAACTAAAAACATTTCTTTGGAGGTACTTGTGGTAAGAAACGGAGGAATGTTTCACCTCGAGGTGGAAAGATCACAACCACTTTCATTCTGAAAAGCCTTTATTATTTCAGTTATTGTCCCTCCCTGGGTCTCACTGATGATGTGGGATGTTATTTTGCAGCTGATGTGGTCTTTAATACGAAGCTTTCTGCAGCAGCTGATACTCTACATGGGATTTGGGTTTACAGGTTATTGATTTTCTCTTTAGAGTAAGAGAAGAAACTGGTCTGAAGATATTTGATGGATTGTAGCCTGTTTCTCGGTGATCCTGTTTCTTCCTGGAGCTCCTCAGAGACGGTCCTCCGTGAAGATCCCCACCCATTATATAAACCAAGACCGTTCCTTTTAAAACATCTTCAAAATGCAGAATCTTTGTATTAAAGAGCTTGTGGTGTAAAATCAAAGATAAGTGATATACAGTGTGGAGGTTACTTCGGCTGCAATCAACAGACTTTGGAGAGATGGTATGAAATTAATAAATATGTGATCATGTCCTGTGGTAATAATCATAATGCACATCACAGACATATTTTAGTTCCAATCTTTTTTATTTATTTATTGAACTTAGAGAACCATGGAGCTAAAAGTTACAACCATAAATCCTAAAAGCTGCGTATGTTTCCAGAACAGACCGTCTGTGACTGGAATATAGAAACAAGGGCTACATCAGCTGTCAAAATAAGAGCTTTAGATGCTGTTTAATTCATGTTCATTCAACACATAGACCTGCTGGATGAAACAAACAAAGAGACGTCTCTGACAACTTGATGTGTGTATGTATTTTTTTGTACATATGTATTGACTTCCATTGATAATAAACATTTAATTCAAAATTTTTATTGTGAAGGCTACAAACCGTAATACTTTCAGCAGAGCTTCTGCTGAAGGGCAGTTTTTGCGGAAAAATTGCAGGAATTAAAAATAAATTGTGAGGTTGCTTGAATTGGCGTTAATTATTGCAATCGCAAGATTCTCTGGTGGGACTGTTAAATACTCAAAACGTTAATGCTATCTTGAAGAGCCTGACAGGATGTATTTATTCAACCAAAACTAACATCATTTCCTTTTCTTATTCAAATGTAAATATACGAAATAAAAACGTACAAGATACATTAGATGCAACTAGCATCCATCCATCAATCCATATTTCTGTGACTTAATCCAGGAATCAACTACTTTATCTTATAAACGATTCGGAAAAATAATTATGTCAGACAAAAACAGAAATTTTATGAGCACAGGTTGACAAAAAAATGTGCTGATCTCAGCGTGTAGTGGGGTTAAAGTGTGATGGTGGCGCTAGAGGGAAACCGACGGGCTCACCAAATGTCATGGCAATATGGGTATAGAATTTTGGTTGTTCTTGTTAACAAATGAAAATATGAGTTTGATGTTGTCAGAGGTTAAAGATGACCTCAAGTGACTGATCAACGAATAGCAGTTATGAGTTATTATGAAACAATATCATCGACCAGCTGGTCAAGAGAAAATGTAGTTGGGAACCATCGTCAGGAAACCAGAGGATGGAAAAAAAAGAACTGAGATCACCGCTGCCATCAAAAGTCATGAAAACCTACAAGTTACTGGCCCCGAAAAGCCGAGTGTGTGCTGCTTCCTCACCCTTGGTGTCATTGAGGGGGTCCATGTGTCGGTAGATGTAGCCCTCCAGGTAGGTGTGGAAGCGGGGAGTCGGGGGGAAGAAGGCCAGGCAGATGGCCATCAGCTCCCAGCCTCGCTCCAGGCTGTCGTAGCGGAAGTTCTCTGTGGTTTGACGACACAGCTGGATGTAGAGCTCATCACGCAGACCCTGGTTGCTCCACCCACGCACCACCACCTGGCAAACACAGGCAGGTGACTTCATAGATACAAAATAGTCTCTTTTTTAAAGAAAATTCATGACATCATTTTGGAAACCATTTAATTGAATCTGAGTTCCTGTACAGAGACCTCGTGAAAGTGTTTATATATTGAAATATGACACTGAACTGTTGAGCTGCTGGGATCTGATATCACGTGAGAATGGGACAACATTTCACTTTCAAAACTTCCAAAACTCCAGCAACTGGTCTCCTCATTTACAGAGTGTTGTTAAAACAAGAGGTGATGCAACACAGTGAAAAACACCCCATGTCCCAACTTTTTTTGAGATGTGTTGCTGGCATTAAATTCAAAATGAGCATATAGTTTTCATAAAACAATAATACAAAAAAAAAAAAAAATCTTTGTTTCAACATTTTTTAATGTTGTCGTTGCTCTATTTTCATTTAAATATGAATTTACATGATTTGCTAATCATCACATTCTATTTTTTTTACATTTTACACAGCGTCCCAACTGTTTTTAAAAACAGGGTTGTATTTGCCGATGGTCACGCTGAGTGTAGTTGATATATAAGTATTGCTGTCATCATATGAATCAATGATAAAGGGACGTTATGTTAAAGTCGACTCAGTTCCAAGCCTATTGGTTCATCATTTAAATGCTAATTACATATATTTATTATTAATTATTATTTGTCTGTAATTTATCATTTTGTTACTTACATAGTTGTAAAGTGCATAAATGTGTGATGAAAACTGAAGTCACACATTTTGCTTGTTCAGGCACGATGATTTGCTCCATTGTGTTTGCTCCAGATATGTCCGATGCCTTTTAATTAAGCTGTAAGATTTTTTCTTGTCTTAAATTGTAAAATATAATTGTAATAATACTTGTCAACATATGGCTGATGTGTTTGTCAGTGGCAGCAGCACACACCTCCAGAGCCACAGCGGGAGGGTCCGCCTTGGAGCGGCGGTCTCCCATGTAGGTCTGGATGAGCTTAAAGATGTCCACCGCCTCCTTCTTCACGCTGCGGTCCGACGTCACGATCATGGGCTTCTTGATGGGCTCGCTGCTCCAGGCCAGCATGTTGGCGATAGACACCTTTCTTCTGAACAGTCCCTGAGGAAACCAGCAAAAGGAGCTCATCACTGAACAAACATACACGGAAAGGTTTTCCACCGAAAGCGTCTTCACATCAACGGTGACGTTAATCTGACAAACGTGTTTCAGGTCACATGGAAGAAGTCTTGATATTCATAAAACAAGTATTTTGTGGATTTAAGTGGCAAAAAACATCTTGAGACAGTTTCCTACCAAGAACAGCATGTTCTGTGAACGATTCCTTTACATGCGTTAACAACAAGGATCTTTATCTGAAGTTTGTCTGATTCTTTCTGAAGGACCCAACCGAAGCTTCTCTTTGGTCGTCTTCCTCGTCAGCATTGTGACGAAATGACTGCCCGATGTTTTCGTCTGCGTAAAAGGTTGGACGGTGCTGAGGGCGAACACATCCCATCAGCATGAGTTTGTGACATCACAAATAAAGTCCAAATGACACCGTTGCTAAATACCGTCTGTGTGCATTTTGTTCTTGGACGCAGCATTTGGACACTTTCACAGTATTTATGTAGCTGCCTCTGCCAGACTGAAAGCTACTTATTACCGGTTCCGTCTCCGTCACGGCTGCCGGAGTGAATCTGCGTCGTTAAAGTCCATGATTATCGTAAATGTATGGATGCTTCACCTCCCACCGGCTGCACCGCGGTGGGCGTCAGCAGCCTCCCCGGATCGGGTCGACACGCTGCTCCAATAAAGACCGGCTGTTTTTGAAGGAAGCTGCTCGGAGGACGCGGCGATCTGAACAGAGCAGATCGACCGGACAGGAAGTCAGTCTGAGAAAATCCGGTTCGTTTTCAAAATATGTGTAAACTCCCGATTGTACAAAACGTCACTACGTTACCGTCTGTCTTTCAATCAGGACAAGAAATGCATTCTCCTCCCTCTACAGACATGGTATGTGAAATAGTTACGTCATTATAGAGGAAGATGAATGTTTTCAATGACTAAAAGTCTGCAGCACAAAGTAGGAAATAACAACAATAACAACACAACGGACGAAAAAGAAGCCGTTTAACAATGTTTACCCACGATAGAAGAACAGAAAGCAAGGAAACATGAAACGGGCAGACAAAATCACGGCGTACATGAGGCATGATGTCTTCAGTGGAACATGCAGGTAGTGCTCACAGCTGTTTGCATTAACGTCCGCTCGGCCTCTCTGAAGGACGGACAGACAGACGACCAGCGCAAGAGTTAAACGTGATGACGGTAAAGTCCATTTTTTTTTCATACACATGTTGGTCAATGCCGATTGGTTAAAGTTTAAAAATGAACCCAAAGGCTACATCTGTTAGGATGCACAAGTGGAACCCAGTGTGGAGCGAATCCAGACCCATTTATTCATGCATGGTATTTATTCAGCATGTAGACATGCAACCAAAAAAGAAAAGGAAATTTGAATTTATACAATATGGGACCTTCAACAGACTGTTCTCGTGTGCGCCTTTAGAAATGGGAATAAAATCTATTTACCGTATGTGCCATGTGAACTGTGTCAGTGATGGTGCTTAGAAAGAGGTGAAGTGATATGAGCATGTCACTCACACTGAAACCCCTTGCTTTTGTGCTGCTTTTGATACGATTGATCATACAGAGATTAGAAGACGTTATGAGGATTAAAGGAACTGCATTAGACAGGTTCAAATCCTACTTATCAGATAGATTCCAGTTTGTCCATGTCAACAATGAATCTTCCAGACAAACAAGAGTTAGTTATGGAGTTCCACAAGGCTCAGTGTTGGGTCCAATACTTTTCACTTTGTACATGCTTCCATTAGATGTCATCAGGAAGCACTGCATCAACTTCCATTGTTATGCAGATGACACTCAGCTATATCTTTCTATAAAACCAGATGAAACTAATCAGTTAGTAAAACTTGAAGCCTGTCTAAAAGACATAAAGGCCTGGATGACCAAGAACTTCCTGCTTCTAAATTCAGACAAAACAGAAGTTCTTGTACTTGGTCCTAAACACCTCAGAAACTCTTTCTGTAATCACTTAGTTACTCTAGATGACGTTGTCTTGGCCTCCAGCAAAACTGTGAGGAACCTTGGAGTCATCTTTGATGAGGATTTGTCCTTTAGACACCATATAAAGCAAATCTCCAGAACTGCCTTCTTTCATCTACGTAATATTAATAAAATCGGGAAAATCCTTCCTCAGCGTGACGCAGAAAAACTCATTCATGCGTTTGTTACTTCCAGGCTACATTATTGTAATTCCTTGTTGTTAGGATGTCCAAATTACTCATTAAAAACCTGCAGCTGATCCAAAATGCTGCAGCAAGAGTACTGACGGGATTTAGCAAGAGAGATCATATTTCTCCAGTTTTATCTTCTCTTCACTCACTTCCTGTGAAATCAAGAATAGAATTTAAAATTCTCTTGATGACTTACAAATCTCTACATGACCAGGCTCCATCATATCTTAGAGATCTTATAGAACCATATAATACTAGCAGAGCACTTCTCTCTCAGTATGCTGGTCTACTTGTGGTTTCTAGAGTTTCCAGAAGTAGAATGGGAGGCGGAGCTTCAGTGTTCAGGCTCCTCCCCTGTGGAACCAGCTCCCAGTTTGTGTTGGAGGGACAGAAACCCTCTCTAGCTTTAAGATTAGACTCAAAATATTCCTTCTTGATAAAGCCTATAGTTAGGGCTGGCTCAGGTAGACCTGAACCAACCCTTAGTTATGCTGTTATAGGCCGAGGCTGCTGGAGGACCTCGTTACATGCTGAGCTTCTTTTCTTTCCTTTGTTCTTGGTTATCCAGGCCTTTATGTCTTTTAGACAGGCTTCAAGTTTTACTAACTGATTAGTTTCATCTGGTTTTATAGAAAGATATAGCTGGGTGTCATCTGCATAACAATGGAAGTTGATGCAGTGCTTCCTGATTTTAATTTTTTAATTTTTTTAATTTTATACACTTTATTAATCCCCGAGGGGAAATGTCTTCGCTACAGCAGGGGGGCTCTCAGGGGGGAGCTGCTGCAACAGGCTGCCACTAGCGCGGCGCCAGGTAACCTGACCTGAGGTGCATGTTTTTGGATGATGGGAGGAAGCCAGAGAACCCGGAGAGAACCCACGCAAGCACAGGGAGAACATGCAAACTCTGCACAGAAAGGCCCAGGACCGGATTCGAACCCGGAACCTTTTTTGCTGTGAGGTGATGGAAGCATGTACAAAGTAAAAAGTATTGGGCCTAACACTGAGCCTTGTGGAACTCCATAACTAACTCTTGCTTGTCTGGAAGACTCATTGTTGACATGGACAAACTGGAATCTATCTGATAAGTAGGATTTGAACCAGTCTAATGCAGTTCCTTTAATCCTCGTAACATCTTCTAATCTCTGTAATAAGATCGTATGATCAGTCGTATCAAAAGCAGCACTGAGGTCCAGAAGAACAAGTACAGAGACCAGTCCATTATCTGAGGCTAATAAAAGGTCGTTAGTAACTTTCACCAGAGCTGTTTCTGTGCTATGATGAACTCTAAAGACTGAACATATTCAAACAGATCATTCCTTTGGAAATGATCACAAAGTTGATTTGAAACAACTTTTTCAAGGATTTTAGAAATAAACATCAGGTTGTAAATTGGTCTGTAGTTTCCTAAAACAGCTGATTAAGAGTCGTCTTTTTAAGTAAAGGTTTAATTACAGCCACTTTAAAAGCCTGCGGTACATAGCTGGTTACAATAGATAGGTTGATCTGATCTAATATGGAAGTATTAATTAAAGGGAAGACTTCCTTAAAAAGTTTAGTTGGGATGAGATCTAACAGACAGCTAGAGGATCCAGATGAAGAAATAATTCTACTTAACTCAGAGAGCTCAACAGGAGAGAAATGTTCCAAGTTTACATCTGGTCCTACAGTTGCTTTCAGGGCTGCTGTTGCTTAGCAACACATCAGTGATGGTGTCAAGAAGGGTCGGCCCGATTCTCTCCCTGATAGTAAGGATTTTATTAGTAAAGAAGTTAATGAAGTCATTACTGCTGAGAGCTGAAGGAATAGAGGGTTCAACAGAACTGGGACTCTTTGTCAGCCTTCTACAGTGATGAAAAGAAACCTGGGGTTGTTCTTGTTGTCCTCTATTAATGATGAATAATATAAAGTTCTGGCCTTACGAAGAGCTTTCTTATATAATATTAGACTATCCTTCCAGGCAGGTGAAATTCTTCTGAATTAGTGGAACTCCATTTCCTTTCCATCTTTCTAGTCGCTGCCTAGCAGAGCGTAGTTCTGAGTTGTACCACGGAGACAACTTCCTCTGGTTCATGACTCTCTTCTTCAGAGGGGCGACATCATCTAGAGTTGTAGCAGAGATACTGCAGTGTTTTCTACCAGATGATCCACTTGTGTGGGACTAAGATCAACGTAGATGCCTTCCACTGCTTTAACACGCAAATGTTAATAAGAAGTGGTCCGACAAAACAGGGTTTTGATATTGTAAAGTTTTGCTGTCAGGACTTTAATGTGTTAAGTGCCATGAAATAACCTATTTTGTGATTTGGTGCTATATAAATAAAATTTAATTGAAAGTTGGTGACAGACTGCAGAACACAACAGAGGACTTTAGAAATGTACCGACAGGACGGATAATACCTGTGTGTGTTTGTTGAAGTGCTTGGACGCCCAGTTCTCGATGTCGGTCTCTGAGGACGGCTTTCTCAGGCAGAACTCGGTGAAAATGCCACAGCTGGCGCTTGGCATCATGTTCCTGGCATTTCGACTGGCTTCGAACTGGGCACAGGCTCCGAGGTCCTCCGACTGAGAGAGAAGAAAGACAGCGTTACATTCCCCCGAGGCTCGACAGCTAACTGGGATTATTACCGATGTGTTTATACATCAAAACCTATCAGGTTATATACTGTAAGTGCAATTAGAAATTATCATTTCAAAGTAAAAGCTGTGAATTAACAAAAGATGACACAAAAAATTTTTTTTTTTAAAGACAGCCGTGAACTTTACGGCAACAAGAAGCTCTTATGATGTCATCCTGCTCGCTTTGGCTGAAGGATGGACACTTGAAAGAAGGAGGTAAATATAAAGAAAGTAAAAAGCAAATGCAATGCTGCCTGATTTGAAGCCTGTATTTTGCTCCATTTTGTTAAAACAGAGAAACCTGTCTGTTTTCAGGTGTCAGACTGAATTACCTGTTCACAATTAGAAACTAAAACTAAATGATTATCTCTCTGTTGTCATGATAACTGGCACCTGCTTTGTCTGCTTTTTTCATCAAGGCGGTTGTTAAGAAGTGTGTTCCGTTTTCTTCTCTGTGAATACAGTTCGGTAACTCGGCTCATATTTATGTTTGCAGCCACTCTGAAGGGCGGACCAATCAGAGACCAGTGTCGGTGGTTAACAACGTTTGTCGCGACCCTCCTTCACTGTGATTGGACGGCTGGTGACAGTGATGAGCGCAGTGTTGACATGTTTCTTTTTTCCTTTTTTTTTTTCCTTACATTTTTATTTTATTAAAGTATTATGTGTTGATGTGTTTCAAGTCTCACTGACCAGAAAAACAACATTCAGCGCAGAATAAACACTCAAGTAGCTCGTCAAGCTGCCAGCGTTCATTAAAACAATGTAAGAAAATATCCTGCACTCAGGAACAAACACTGTAGGTAGCTGCAGCGTTGACCGAGTATTGACAGGTTCGCTGCATGCTGATTGGTTTAGATGAACCAGAGGTCTACGCCCAGTATGGAGGGTGGACAGACTCATAATCATGCAGTAGAACCGGGTCTGGTCTGCAGCAGGCGGGGCTCCTGGAGCTCATCGCTGCCATTAGAGATGATGCTGCTGCACCACACGCCTTCAGAGAAAAATACAGGCAAGTCTGTTTTCATGACGACAGACGGACAGAGATGTCGTCGAGCTGAACGGACCAGTTCAGCCCTGCAGGTGAGCATAGTTTTCAAAATAAAATATCCTTTTGTAGGATGTCTGATCGTCGATGACATCAATACATCGTCTCCGGTCTCCAGTGATGAAGTTACAACAATTCTGTTGCTGAATAAAACTCCCTTCTCTCTCCTCTACCTCTGTGCATTTCATGAATTTCATGAAAAGAGGGAGAAAGTCAGAGAGGGCAGTTTCTCTTCCTCTTGGCTGAGTGTTTTCCAGGCCTCTTATCTTCTCTGATAGTAGCGACATGTGTCACAGGAGCAGGTGTCTGCCTTTATATCTCACTACAACACCATAAACCTTCATCGCCAGCACTCAGTTTCACTCCTGTGCTCCTGTTTGTCCTTCCAGATGACAGCCTTATTTTCACTCTTTAACAATTGCCTAACAGCCCTAATATAACTGTGTTACGTTATATTTCCTGCTAGTTTTTCACCATCAACCCACTTCTCACCTCTGCTCAACCCAAGCTACAATCACACGCATCTGAGATTGAAAAATACACACCAAGTATTCATGGTTAACATACCCAGGCGGGCTACACAAGAGAAGTCTGTGTGGGAACCCTGAAGGAGAACGGTACCTGTGACGGGTGAAGGAAAGGCTCCGGGGAGGCCAGGCTGGTCTGAACCGAGAGGCTTTTCTCCAGTAGCGCCTGAGGGAAGCCCAGCCGATCGAAAGTGCTGCGTTTCCAGTGGTGGCCGTCGCACTGGGCCAGCGCCTCGTCCTCGCTGAACGCCCTCACCACCGGTCCCGGTAACGGCAGCGGCACCGCCCCGTCGCTCTCGTAGCCGTCTTTGGAGCAGCCACCCTGAGCCATTCCCCCTTGCTGCCCGGAGTCCCAACTGCTCCTCTGTTTCATCACCTGCTGAGCCTCCCAGGCCAGGCGGGCCTGGGCCAGCATGACCTCGGACGCGGTGCCAGTCAGCTCCCCCTCTCCGCAGCGGGCCAGCTCCTGGGGAAGGGAAGGCTTCCGGCTCTTGCGCTTGCGGTTACCACCGGGAGAAAAAGTGCCGGGGCCGGCTGTAGAGGAGGAGGACAGGGAGTGGGTCTGGGTGGTCCAGGATATGGAGTCCTCATAAAGCAACCTCTGGCCGGCCTCTCCGCCCTCCCCACTGTAGTCCAGCAGTAGACGAGGGTCCCTGATGAGAGACTGGCTGTGCTGCAGAGTATACGAACCCCCGTAGGAACCACCGTATCCGCCGGTCGTGCCGTAGCGCAGCAGACGGTCGGCGGTCTTGAAGCGAGGGCTCGACGAGGACTGCTCCACGTACACCAGCTGTTTGACGTACTCTTTCCCCACAGGACTGTACTCTAGACTCTGGGTCTTCTCTGGACACTTCTGCCTGGTCAGAACCAGCTGGCCATAGGGCGATGGGCTCTGCTTGGGGGAGTGGTAGAGGGTGGCTGAAGACTTACGAGTGGGTGACTTGCCGGTGCCATAGAAGGCGGAGGAGTCCGAGAGAAGCATGTCGCCCGGAGGCTCTTCGTAGATGGGAGCCGGCTGGTAGTCCGACGGCGGCTCCTCATAGAGCGGCGGTTCGTAGGCGTAGCGGGGCGAGGGAGGCTGGGAGTCGGCGGAGGAACGGCGATGGGTGCCGGTGCCGCCCATTTCAGCCCGCTTCAGGAAGGGAGATTGACGGCGGTCAGCGTAGAGAACGGGGGAGCCCTCGGGTTCTGAAGGAGGGTTTCCTCCGGAGGAGCGGCGGGTTCGTGAGGTGGTGCCCCCTCCAGGCGGAACCCCGGGGGTGGGCGGGTCACAGGGAGAGTAGCCATTCCCCTGATGTGCCAGGAAGCTGGGCTCTCTGTCCGTCACCTTAATCAGCATTCGCTCCTTTGTCCCGGTGTTCCACCGAAAGGGAGAAGTCCTGACGGAGATTAGAAAAGAGAGAGCAGAGATTTAGATTTCTGAAAAACCACCATCCGACAGTCTCGCCCAACTCAACAGAGATTACTTCCTCCTCTCATTTTCAACACAATCACCACGTCTACTTTTCATGCAACACAATCGATGTCTATGAAAGAGACTAAAAGTGAGCTTCTATCAAGAGATTACTTCAAACTTACTCAAAAACATGAATCTTTTTCAAATACTGTTCAAACTGCTCCAAAGCATGATGATACTGCCATGTGGATTTTTCATATTGAAATTAATAGACAATGTACAGTTAAAAAAATACAAATAGGACTCATTTTACCTTATGCACAATGGCCTTTGTTGTAGTAATTACTTTTATTTTCATTTTGTAACTATATATTGTCAAATAAAAAAAGTTATGCATGCATCCATGACACATCAGCGATAGTTGAAATATGATTAATCTCAGATATTATCATAAAACAATGTATGAGAAAGAACGTCACATTACACTTTAGATCATGTTTCTTTGATCAAATACAATAAAATACGGTAATTTTGGTACTAGCTTCCCCAATACAAATTATGGTTGATTAAAAATAACTTGGAGAAAAATGAGCTGTCACGAATCAATAATGCAAACCGTTGCCCATATTAGCGTCTCTTCATTGGCTTCCGATAACGTCAGTAATAAAAATGTGAAATGCTTCTCCTTATATACCGAGCTCCATCATGAGTGCCGCCTTACTCTTGTTCAGAGAGTTTTCATAAGTACCACTTGTGCCTTAAAGGACCTTCTTCAAATTTGCATAAACACTCAGTTGGACTCAGGGATGAAGTGAACAGATTTGGTGATCAAAGGTCAGAGGTCAAGGCCAATATGACCTCAGTTCTGTCGTGTGTTTCAGTCGGATCAGAGTTTGGAGGTCATGGGTAGCTGTGACCAAAACTCAATAATTCTCAATATTTATTGCAACATTTCACACGAATAGGATAAAATGATGATTTTTAGAGGCGAAGGGGGGATCATGACCATATTTCACATTCATGAGCGATACTGAGCTGGTGACATCACTGGTTGTCCGTCTAGAAATGGATTGACGTGATTGTATAGATATTATGTTCTGTCAGGATTGAAGTTGAGTGACAACCGTCCACGTTTTAGAAGTCATAGCTTCTGTGCATCTACACGAGTTTGGACCGCATGTAAAACACAACCTGAGTGTGGAGGCGCACAACTGCTTGGCGGTGATTGTAGTTCTCTGTAATGTTGAACGGTCTCAACCTTATCATGTAAAGTACCCTAAATGACTTATGTTATGATCTGGCACTTCATATAATAGAATTAAAATTGAATTGAAAAGGAATCATTTTCAATGTCTGCAGGAGGATATGACAGAAGAATTTATTAAAACATTGACAATGTGGTAACAATAATACTTCACGTGTTCAGTTCCCCGAGCAGCAGCCTGAGTAACAACACATCTTTACTCCGTTTTACTTTACTTCATCAGCTCACATTCACTCAGTCATTCCTCTCAGAGAGTGGGGGAGGGGGGGGCAGCAGCACCAGATGAAGAACAAGAGGTGAACTGGGTGAGAGGGAGGGAAGTGTGAAATCGATTACAGCGTTGGCCACCCTCCCTTTTAAATACTTCTCAAAGACTGATCCCAAAGGCCGCTGCTCAATAGTGGCAGTGTAAGTGTCGGTGTACTTGTGAATGTTAATATACGTGCATGTGTGTGTGTGTGTGTGTGTGTGTGTGTGTGTGTGTGTGTGTGTGTGTGTGTGTGTGTGTGAGAGAGAGAGAGAGAAAGTGGAGAAAGGGCTACGCTATGTATCGAAAAAATGCTACACATTCAGACCTCTTACCTACTTCCTTATAAATCTTCTTTTCCACCATGGCGTTTCCATCCGTTCCTCTTTTTATATCCGCCTTCATGTTCTGTCTCCTGCTTTTAACTACAGAAAGTGTTGTTCTTTATCTTCTTATCCTGAATCATTCATAATCATTTAACCTTCCCTGCCTCTTCCAATCTGTCACTGTTGGTCTGCAGCATCAATCTGCAGTTCGTTTTACTTTAAGCCTGGTGCACAAGAAAGGACTTTCACATATCGACTACTTCTAAAAATGGAGGAAACCACAAAAAACACACAAGAGATTTAAGCAAAAAAAAACATTTTCAACTGGTTGCACCTCTATGTTTTGCATTAAAACTTAAATAAAGTGCAGAAAGGTTCCCGGCTCAGAGGAGGGAATCGGCATGGTTTATACATTCTGCAGTGAAAGTTGGGGGTGAGTCGGAAACAAGGTTTTATTGTTCGTCTGAAACAACAAACAAGCTACCGCTACAAGCTGACATTATTGGTATTTGTGTATGTAGGCAAAGATTCCTCAACACTTTCTGGCGAGGTCACTCTTATTGGTTATTGAATCAGTAACACCCCAACGATTGTTGGGATGGTCTCATCGAACCCAAAATCTGCTCAATTATCTTCTATTGATAACTAAAGACATATTCCTGTTGCTCCATCAGCTTCCAGTGGGAGAGACGTCCTACTGACGTTCCAACAAATCCGACTGTTTACAGAAAGCAGCCAGAGGTGTATGAATGTGTCAAACTGTGACAAAACTATTCATCAGCACAAAATATAGTTATGGTCACTTGTTTCCTCATCAGGTCCACCCTTGTTTGCCAGTTTACACACAACAGGAATAATGTCTCATATACTGTATGACTGTAAGCTTTGTCAAAAACTAAAGTTTGAAGTCTGATCTTAAATGTAGAGAGGGGTCTGCGTCCCAAACCCCGACTGGTAGCTGGTTCCACAGGAGCAGATGATGAAAGATGAAAGCTCTGACGCTCGTCCTGCTTTGGAAACTCTAGAAACCACAATAGTACCCTTGCTGCAGAGTACCGTTGTACAAGCGATGAAGAAAGGCGTGTCGATGAGGCCCAACCAGGTCAGGCGGCTCAGAGCTGGCAAGAGTGAGGTGAGGCGATCATGAAGATTAGCAAAAAAACGTCTCCTTGCGGGATTAATTATCTATCTATCTATCTATCTATCTATCTATCTATCTATCTATCTATCTATCTATCTATCTATCTATCTATCTATCTATCTATCTACCTACCTACCTACCTACCTACCTACCTACCTACCTACCTACCTACCCACCCATCCATCCATCCATCCATCCATCCATCCATCCATCCATCCATTTAGACGGATTTAACGGATTATTTTCAGATGGACCTCCAGAAAACAATGGTTCCGATGCAGAAGAGTCTTCAGCTGCAATACCACCGAGTGCCACTAGAGGTCGGTTTCAAAAAGGCTCCATAGACTCCCAGTCAACTTCTCATCAAATACAAAGTCTCCACAAGTTTTCTGGATGTCATTCGTTAAATTCACTCTTCCAGATTAGTTTTCTGTCGGTCCATCGATACTATGTCCCGCCCACCGATAGCTGTAACCTGACTGCACCACAGGCCTGTCAATCAAACAGACACGCCCCCAAAAACAGGTCTTCTTGAATCTTCTTTTCTAATGAATGAGGGATTATTTTCAGATGGACCTCCAGAAAACTAATAAGAAGGAGTGACTTTAGCTAACAACACCGAGATAACTGATGGACACATTTTATTCACTTTGGATTTGATGAGAGAAGTTGAATGGGAGTCTATGGAGCCGGAGGCTTTTTGGAGCCGACCTCTAGTGGCACTCGCTGGTATTGCAGTTTAAGACGCTTCTGCATCGGAACCATTTTTCAGACCCGGAAGCTACGAACACTTTTATAAACAGTCTGTAGTTTTATATCCAGTCTGTGGTTTTATATCCAGTCTGTGGTTTTATATCCAGTCTGTAGTTGTATATCCAGTCTGTAGTTTTATATCCAGTCTGTAGTTTTCTATCCAGTCTGTGGTTTTATATCCAGTCTGTGGTTTTATATCCAGTCTGTAGTTTTCTATCCAGTCTGTAGTTTTATATCCAGTTTGTGGTTTTCTATCCAGGCGTGGTTTTATATCCAGTCTGCAGTTGTATATCCAGTCTGTAGTTTTATATCCAGTCTGTGGTTTTATATTCTGTCTGCAGTTGTATATCCAGTCTGTGGTTTTATATCCAGTCTGTGTTTTTTTTTTAATCCAATCTGTAGTTTTATATCCAGTCTGTGGTTTTATATCCAGGTGTGGTTTTATATCCAGTCTGTAGTTTTATATCCAGTCTGTAGTTTTATATCCAGGTGTGGTTTTATATCCAGTCTGTAGTTGTATATCCAGTCTGTGGTTTTATATCCAGTCTGTAGTTTTATATCCAGTCTGTGGTTTTATATCCAGTCTTTGGTTTTATATCCAGGTGTGGTTTTATATCCAGTCTGTAGTTTTATATCCAGTCTGTGGTTTTATATCCAGTCTGTGGTTTTATATCTAGTCTGTAGTTGTATATTCAGTCTGTAGTTTTATATCCAGTCTGTGGTTTTATATCCAGTCTGTGGTTTTATATCCAGTCTGTAGTTGTATATCCAGTCTGTAGTTTCATATCCAGTCTGTGGTTTTATATCCAGTCTGTGGTTTTATATCCAGTCTGTAGTTGTATATCCAGTCTGTAGTTTTATATCCAGTCTGTGGTTTTATATCCAGTCTGTAGTTGTATATCCAGTCTGTAGTTTTATATCCAGTCTGTGGTTTTATATCCAGTCTGTAGTTTTATATCCAGTCTGTAGTTGTATATCCAGTCTGTAGTTTTATATCCAGTCTGTGGTTGTATATCCAGTCTGTGGTTTTATATCCAGTCTGTGGTTTTATATCCAGTCTGTAGTTTTATATCCAGTCTGTGGTTGTATATCCGGTCTGTGGTTTTATATCTAGTCTGTGGTTTTATATCCAGTCTGTAGTTGTATATCCAGTCTGTGGTTTTATATCCAGTCTGTGGTTTTATATCTAGTCTGTAGTTTTATATCCAGTCTGTGGTTTTATATCCAGTCTGTGGTTGTATATCCGGTCTGTGGTTTTATATCTAGTCTGTGGTTTTATATCCAGTCTGTAGTTGTATATCCAGTCTGTGGTTTTATATCTAGTCTGTAGTTTTATATCCAGTCTGTGGTTTTATATCTAGTCTGTGGTGTTGCCTCGGTGTCCCTTGCTGGTGGTGTCTGCGTACACTGATGACATTAATGTGTTAGTCAGAGAGCAGAGAGATGTGGAGTTTCTGGCTAGTAGTTAGATGTGTGTGGGCATCTTCAGCTAAAGTTTGCAGGTTGGGCGGTGGGCCAGAGGCTTTCAGAGGTTTTTTCCTGTTCTGACAGGATGAGGAGGACATCGTGCCATCTCTAAAGACACCAGAACTGGTAGACTTTGAGACTCTGGGGAAAAAGTAGCTTATCAAATTAGTGAGGAGGTTTCAAAATGATTCTCCCTTGTAGGGGTGACGGTGTCCAGGTGGACAGGTTTTTCTTGGCGTGGAACCGTCTCTGAGGTTCTGTTGGCGGTCCCTTTATAAATCTCCCGGTGACCAACGGACAGGTGACTCCCAGTGGAAGACGTACACGGGACCACAGCTACAAACAGGGATGTGGTGCTGGTCAATCTGTCCTTTTTGCTCACAGACAGAAACAAAACCACAAAACTATTCAGTCACCTGCTATCGTGCTTTCAGGGGCTCAGAGCTTTTGCCTTTTTTTTTATTTTTTTATCTACGGTCCAAACTACTCTGCAAAGAAAAAATCTGGTCAGCCGAGGAGGTTTTGATGCAGCTCATGGTGGAGTTTGAGTTTTACAGACTCATTATGTAGACCAGAGGTTTTCTGTGAACATTTGGAGGGTGCAGGGTGTTCTCTCTTTTTTCTCTTCAATAGTCCAAGGAACAAGGATAAAGAATAGGTATTATGTGTATTGTAATCTAATGGGTCAATACTTGTGTAAATGATCACATACATTGTCTTAATGGCCTTCGTATCACCGAGGTAATGTGCCTCACTTGAACAACAGGAAGGAGTTACAAATAGTGTCACCTCTCCTGGATGTAAATGATGTGAGTACTGCATATAGTCCCATGCACTTCATAAGCCCTTCAGTTAGGGTGATATATTACACCAAACATAGCAATAATATTAAATTAGGATTCTTATTGTCATGTGTAGATCATCCATCACCCTTGAGAAGAGATGATTGAGTCATCAGCCCTGAGTAAGAGTGGTTCATTCTACACGGACAACGAATTAGAGGTGAAGCCAAAGTTGTTGCCAGCGGTAACAGATGCTGTGCAGTAAAACTTTGTGTGACTACAAGTACTGGATGTTGTTGTTGTTCTAACAAAAACAGGTCAAATGATAAATTAAATGCATTTTCAGGGGTGAAGTCACTGTTGATGTTATTTTTTTCTTCCAGAAAAGGGTCATGTGTTTGCTCACAGCCAATCAGGAAAGAGCACGTCAAGACAGCTAAAACTCTGAAGGGCCTCATCAATTCTTTATTGTGTCTCGTATCTCTATGCTGTTCTTTTCTCTTTTTTACTCTCTTCTCTCTCCAACACCTGAACCTGGTTCTTCAAGGAAAGTTTTTCCCTTCTCACTGTGGGAGGTTTTCTGCATGTCAAAAGGGAGATTTTTTTTTGCTCCTGATATTGCTCATGTGGGACTTTCATATGTTAGTGCGATAAAAAAAAAATCTTGTGTTGATTTGATAAAGTTTCTATTTGGAGCTGCTCAGGTGACCCTGAACCATCCTGCAGTGATGCTGTTATAGACCGAGACTGCTGGAGGACCTCGTTATACACTGAGCTTCTTTCCTCTCATTCTTTCACTCTCTATAACTCATATCTCACCGTTACACCTCATTAACTTCACTCTTTCACTCTCTATAACTCATATCTCACCGTTAAACCTCATTAACTTCACTCTTTCACTCTCCATAACTCATATCTCACCGTTACAACTCATTAACTTCACTCTTTCACTCTCTATAACTCATATCTCACCGTTACACCTCATTAACTTCACTCTTTCACTCTCTATAACTCATATCTCACCGTTACACCTCATTAACTTCACTCTTTCACTCTCTATAACTCATATCTCACCGTTAAACCTCATTAACTTCACTCTTTCACTCTCCATAACTCATATCTCACCGTTACACCTCGTTAACTTCACTCTTTCACTCTCCATAACTCATATCTCACCGTTACACCTCATTAACTTCACTCTTTCACTCTATAACTCACATCTCGTTAACTTCACTCTTTCACTCTCTATAACTCATATCTCACTGTTACACCTCATTAACTTCACTCTTTCACTCTCTATAACTCATATCTCACCGTTACACCTCATTAACTTCACTCTTTCACTCTCTATAACTCATATCTCACCGTTACATCTCATTAACTTCACTCTTTCACTCTATAACTCATCTCTCACCGTTACATCTCATTAACTTCACTCTTTCACTCTCCGTAACTCATATCTCACCGTTACACCTCATTAACTTCACTCTTTCACTCTCCATAACTCATATCTCACCGTTACACCTCATTAACTTCACTCTTTCACTCTCTATAACTCATATCTCACCGTTACACCTCATTAACTTCACTCTTTCACTCTCTATAACTCATATCTCACCGTTACATCTCATTAACTTCACTCTTTCACTCTATAACTCATTTCTCACCGTTACATCTCATTAACTTCACTCTTTCACTCTATAACTCATCTCTCACCGTTACACCTCGTTAACTTCACTCTTTCACTCTCCATAACTCATATCTCACCGTTACACCTCATTAACTTCACTCTTTCACTCTATAACTCACATCTCGTTAACTTCACTCTTTCACTCTCTATAACTCATATCTCACTGTTACACCTCATTAACTTCACTCTTTCACTCTCTATAACTCATATCTCACCGTTACACCTCATTAACTTCACTCTTTCACTCTCTATAACTCATATCTCACCGTTACATCTCATTAACTTCACTCTTTCACTCTATAACTCATCTCTCACCGTTACATCTCATTAACTTCACTCTTTCACTCTCCGTAACTCATATCTCACCGTTACACCTCATTAACTTCACTCTTTCACTCTCCATAACTCATATCTCACCGTTACACCTCATTAACTTCACTCTTTCACTCTCTATAACTCATATCTCACCGTTACACCTCATTAACTTCACTCTTTCACTCTCTATAACTCATATCTCACCGTTACATCTCATTAACTTCACTCTTTCACTCTATAACTCATTTCTCACCGTTACATCTCATTAACTTCACTCTTTCACTCTATAACTCATCTCTCACCGTTACACCTCATTAACTTCACTCTTTCACTCTCTATAACTCATATCTCACCGTTACATCTCATTAACTTCACTCTTTCACTCTATAACTCATCTCTCACCGTTACACCTCATTAACTTCACTCTTTCACTCTCCATAACTCATCTCTCACCATTACATCTCATTAACTTCACTCTTTCACTCTGTATAACTCATATCTCACCGTTACATCTCATTAACTTCACTCTTTCACTCTATAACTCATCTCTTACCGTTACATCTCATTAACTTCACTCTTTCACTCTCCGTAACTCATACCTCACCGTTACACCTCATTAACTTCACTCTTTCACTCTCTATAACTCATATCTCACCGTTACACCTCATTAACTTCACTCTTTCACTCTCTATAACACATATCTCACCGTTACATCTCATTAACTTCACTCTTTCACTCTATAACTCATCTCTCACCGTTACATCTCATTAACTTCACTCTTTCACTCTGTATAACTCATATCTCACCGTTACATCTCATTAACTTCACTCTTTCACTCTATAACTCATCTCTCACCGTTACATCTCATTAACTTCACTCTTTCACTCTCCATAACTCATATCTCACCGTTACATCTCATTAACTTCACTCTTTCACTCTCCATAACTCATCTCTCACTGTTACATCTCATTAACTTCACTCTTTCACTCTCCATAACTCATATCTCACCGTTACATCTCATTAACTTCACTCTTTCACTCTCCATAACTCATCTCTCACTGTTACATCTCATTAACTTCACTCTTTCACTCTCTATAACTCATATCTCACCGTTACACCTCATTAACTTCACTCTTTCACTCTATAACTCATCTCTCACCGTTACATCTCATTAACTTCACTCTTTCACTCTCTATAACTCATCTCTCACCGTTACATCTCATTAACTTCACTCTTTCACTCTCCATAACTCATATCTCACCGTTACATCTCATTAACTTCACTCTTTCACTCTCCATAACTCATCTCTCACTGTTACATCTCATTAACTTCACTCTTTCACTCTCCATAACTCATATCTCACCGTTACATCTCATTAACTTCACTCTTTCACTCTCCATAACTCATCTCTCACTGTTACATCTCATTAACTTCACTCTTTCACTCTCTATAACTCATATCTCACCGTTACATCTCATTAACTTCACTCTTTCACTCTATAACTCATCTCTCACCGTTACATCTCATTAACTTCACTCTTTCACTCTCCATAACTCATATCTCACCGTTACATCTCATTAACTTCACTCTTTCACTCTCCATAACTCATATCTCACCGTTACATCTCATTAACTTCACTCTTTCACTCTCTATAACTCATCTCTCACCGTTACATCTCATTAACTTCACTCTTTCACTCTCCATAACTCATATCTCACCGTTACATCTCATTAACTTCACTCTTTCACTCTCCATAACTCATCTCTCACTGTTACATCTCATTAACTTCACTCTTTCACTCTCTATAACTCATATCTCACCGTTACACCTCATTAACTTCACTCTTTCACTCTCTATAACTCATATCTCACCGTTACATCTCATTAACTTCACTCTTTCACTCTATAACTCATCTCTCACCGTTACATCTCATTAACTTCACTCTTTCACTCTCCATAACTCATATCTCACCGTTACACCTCATTAACTTCACTCTTTCACTCTCCATAACTCATATCTCACCGTTACACCTCATTAAAATCACTCTTTCACTCTATAACTCACATCTCATTAACTTCACTCTTTCACTCTCCATAACTCATATCTCACCGTTACATCTCATTAACTTCACTCTTTCACTCTCTGTAACTCATATCTCACCCTTACATCTCATTAACTTCATTCTTTCACTCTCCATAACTCATATCTCACTGTTACACCTCATTAACTTCACTCTTTCACTCTCTATAACTCATATCTCACCGTTACATCTCATTAACTTCACTCTTTCACTCTATAACTCATCTCTCACCGTTACATCTCATTAACTTCACTCTTTCACTCTCCATAAATCATATCTCACCGTTACACCTCATTAACTTCACTCTTTCACTCTCTATAACTCATATCTCACCGTTACACCTCATTAACTTCACTCTTTCACTCTCCATAACTCATATCTCACCGTTACACCTCATTAACTTCACTCTTTCACTCCCCATAACTCATATCTCACCGTTACACCTCGTTAACTTCACTCTTTCACTCTCTATAACTCATATCTCACCGTTACACCTCATTAACTTCACTCTTTCACTCTCCATAACTCATATCTCACCGTTACACCTCATTAACTTCGCTCTTTCACTCTATAACTCACATCTCGTTAACTTCACTCTTTCACTCTCTATAACTCATATCTCACCGTTACACCTCATTAACTTCACTCTTTCACTCTCCATAACTCATATCTCACCGTTACACCTCATTAACTTCACTCTTTCACTCTCCATAACTCATATCTCACCGTTACACCTTGTTAACTTCACTCTTTAACTCTCTATAACTCATATCTCACCGTTACATCTCATTAACTTCACTCTTTCACTCTCTATAACTCATATCTCACCGCTACACCTCATTAACTTCACTCTTTCACTCTCTATAACTCATATCTCACCGTTACATCTCATTAACTTCACTCTATAACTCATCTCTCACCGTTACATCTCATTAACTTCACTCTTTCACTCTCTATAACTCATATCTCACCGTTACATCTCATTAACTTCTCTCTTTCACTCTCTATAACTCATATCTCACCGCTACATCTCATTAACTTCACTCTTTCACTCTCCATAACTCATATCTCACCGTTACACCTCATTAACTTCACTCTTTCACTCTCCATAACTCATATCTCACCGTTACACCTCATTAACTTCACTCTTTCACTCTCCATAACTCATATCTCACCGTTACACCTCATTAAAATCACTCTTTCACTCTATAACTCACATCTCATTAACTTCACTCTTTCACTCTCCATAACTCATATCTCACCGTTACATCTCATTAACTTCATTCTTTCACTCTCCATAACTCATATCTCACTGTTACACCTCATTAACTTCACTCTTTCACTCTCTATAACTCATATCTCACCGTTACATCTCATTAACTTCACTCTTTCACTCTATAACTCATCACTCACCGTTACATCTCATTAACTTCACTCTTTCACTCTCCATAACTCATATCTCACCGTTACACCTCATTAACTTCACTCTTTCACTCTCCATAAATCATATCTCACCGTTACACCTCATTAACTTCACTCTTTCACTCTCTATAACTCATATCTCACCGTTACACCTCATTAACTTCACTCTTTCACTCTCCATAACTCATATCTCACCGTTACACCTCATTAACTTCACTCTTTCACTCCCCATAACTCATATCTCACCGTTACACCTCGTTAACTTCACTCTTTCACTCTCTATAACTCATATCTCACCGTTACACCTCATTAACTTCACTCTTTCACTCTCCATAACTCATATCTCACCGTTACACCTCATTAACTTCACTCTTTCACTCTCCATAACTCATATCTCACCGTTACACCTTGTTAACATCACTCTTTAACTCTCTATAACTCATATCTCACCGTTACATCTCATTAACTTCACTCTTTCACTCTCTATAACTCATATCTCACCGCTACACCTCATTAACTTCACTCTTTCACTCTCTATAACTCATATCTCACCGTTACATCTCATTAACTTCACTCTATAACTCATCTCTCACCGTTACATCTCATTAACTTCACTCTTTCACTCTCTATAACTCATATCTCACCGTTACATCTTGTTAACTTCACTCTTTCACTCTATAACTCGTATCTCACTGTCACATCTCGTTAACTTCACTCTTTCACTCTCTATAACTCATATCTCACCGTTACACCTCATTAACTTCACTCTTTCACTCTCTAACTCACATCTCGTTAACTTCACTCTTTCACTCTCTATAACTCACATCTCACCGTTACATCTCATTAACTTCACTCTTTCACTCTCTATAACTCATATCTCACCGTTACATCTCGTTAACTTCACTCTTTCACTCTATAACTCATATCTCACCGTTACATCTCATTAACTTCACTCTTTCACTCTCTATAACTCATATCTCACCGTTACATCTTGTTAACTTCACTCTTTCACTCTATAACTCGTATCTCACTGTCACATCTCGTTAACTTCACTCTTTCACTCTCTATAACTCATATATCACCGTTACACCTCATTAACTTCACTCTTTCACTCTCTAACTCACATCTCGTTAACTTCACTCTTTCACTCTCTATAACTCACATCTCACCGTTACATCTCATTAACTTCACTCTTTCACTCTCTATAACTCATATCTCACCGTTACATCTTGTTAACTTCACTCTTTCACTCTATAACTCGTATCTCACTGTCACATCTCGTTAACTTCACTCTTTCACTCTCTATAACTCATATCTCACCGTTACACCTCATTAACTTCACTCTTTCACTCTCTAACTCACATCTCGTTAACTTCACTCTTTCACTCTCTATAACTCACATCTCACCGTTACATCTCATTAACTTCACTCTTTCACTCTCTATAACTCACATCTCGTTAACTTCACTCTTTCACTCTCTATAACTCATATCTCACCGTTACATCTCGTTAACTTCACTCTTTCACTCTATAACTCATATCTCACCGTCACATCTCATTAACTTCACTCTTTCACTCTCCATAACTCATATCTCACCGTTACATCTCATTAACTTCACTCTTTCACTCTCTATAAGTCATATCTCACCGTTACATCTCGTTAACTTCACTCTTTCACTCTATAACTCATATCTCACCGTTACACCTCATTAACTTCACTCTTTCACTCTCCATAACTCATATCTCACCGTTACACCTCATTAACTTCACTCTTTCACTCTCCATAACTCATATCTCACCGTTACACCTCATTAACTTCACTCTTTCACTCCCCATAACTCATATCTCACCGTTACACCTCGTTAACTTCACTCTTTCACTCTCTATAACTCATATCTCACCGTTACACCTCATTAACTTCACTCTTTCACTCTCTATAACTCATATCTCACCGTTACATCTTGTTAACTTCACTCTTTCACTCTATAACTCGTATCTCACTGTCACATCTCGTTAACTTCACTCTTTCACTCTCTATAACTCATATCTCACCGTTACACCTCATTAACTTCACTCTTTCACTCTCTAACTCACATCTCGTTAACTTCACTCTTTCACTCTCTATAACTCACATCTCACCGTTACATCTCATTAACTTCACTCTTTCACTCTCTATAACTCATATCTCACCGTTACATCTCGTTAACTTCACTCTTTCACTCTATAACTCATATCTCACCGTTACATCTTGTTAACTTCACTCTTTCACTCTATAACTCGTATCTCACTGTCACATCTCGTTAACTTCACTCTTTCACTCTCTATAACTCATATCTCACCGTTACACCTCATTAACTTCACTCTTTCACTCTCTAACTCACATCTCGTTAACTTCACTCTTTCACTCTCTATAACTCACATCTCACCGTTACATCTCATTAACTTCACTCTTTCACTCTCTATAACTCATATCTCACCGTTACATCTTGTTAACTTCACTCTTTCACTCTATAACTCGTATCTCACTGTCACATCTCGTTAACTTCACTCTTTCACTCTCTATAACTCATATCTCACCGTTACACCTCATTAACTTCACTCTTTCACTCTATAACTCACATCTCGTTAACTTCACTCTTTCACTCTCTATAACTCATATCTCACCGTTACACCTCATTAACTTCACTCTTTCACTCTCCATAACTCATATCTCACCGTTACACCTTGTTAACATCACTCTTTAACTCTCTATAACTCATATCTCACCGTTACATCTCATTAACTTCACTCTTTCACTCTCTATAACTCATATCTCACCGCTACACCTCATTAACTTCACTCTTTCACTCTCTATAACTCATATCTCACCGTTACATCTCATTAACTTCACTCTATAACTCATCTCTCACCGTTACATCTCATTAACTTCACTCTTTCACTCTCTATAACTCATATCTCACCGTTACATCTTGTTAACTTCACTCTTTCACTCTATAACTCGTATCTCACTGTCACATCTCGTTAACTTCACTCTTTCACTCTCTATAACTCATATCTCACCGTTACACCTCATTAACTTCACTCTTTCACTCTCTAACTCACATCTCGTTAACTTCACTCTTTCACTCTCTATAACTCACATCTCACCGTTACATCTCATTAACTTCACTCTTTCACTCTCTATAACTCATATCTCACCGTTACATCTCGTTAACTTCACTCTTTCACTCTATAACTCATATCTCACCGTTACATCTCATTAACTTCACTCTTTCACTCTCTATAACTCATATCTCACCGTTACATCTTGTTAACTTCACTCTTTCACTCTATAACTCGTATCTCACTGTCACATCTCGTTAACTTCACTCTTTCACTCTCTATAACTCATATATCACCGTTACACCTCATTAACTTCACTCTTTCACTCTCTAACTCACATCTCGTTAACTTCACTCTTTCACTCTCTATAACTCACATCTCACCGTTACATCTCATTAACTTCACTCTTTCACTCTCTATAACTCATATCTCACCGTTACATCTTGTTAACTTCACTCTTTCACTCTATAACTCGTATCTCACTGTCACATCTCGTTAACTTCACTCTTTCACTCTCTATAACTCATATCTCACCGTTACACCTCATTAACTTCACTCTTTCACTCTCTAACTCACATCTCGTTAACTTCACTCTTTCACTCTCTATAACTCACATCTCACCGTTACATCTCATTAACTTCACTCTTTCACTCTCTATAACTCACATCTCGTTAACTTCACTCTTTCACTCTCTATAACTCATATCTCACCGTTACATCTCGTTAACTTCACTCTTTCACTCTATAACTCATATCTCACCGTCACATCTCATTAACTTCACTCTTTCACTCTCCATAACTCATATCTCACCGTTACATCTCATTAACTTCACTCTTTCACTCTCTATAAGTCATATCTCACCGTTACATCTCGTTAACTTCACTCTTTCACTCTATAACTCATATCTCACCGTTACACCTCATTAACTTCACTCTTTCACTCTCCATAACTCATATCTCACCGTTACACCTCATTAACTTCACTCTTTCACTCTCCATAACTCATATCTCACCGTTACACCTCATTAACTTCACTCTTTCACTCCCCATAACTCATATCTCACCGTTACACCTCGTTAACTTCACTCTTTCACTCTCTATAACTCATATCTCACCGTTACACCTCATTAACTTCACTCTTTCACTCTCTATAACTCATATCTCACCGTTACATCTTGTTAACTTCACTCTTTCACTCTATAACTCGTATCTCACTGTCACATCTCGTTAACTTCACTCTTTCACTCTCTATAACTCATATCTCACCGTTACACCTCATTAACTTCACTCTTTCACTCTCTAACTCACATCTCGTTAACTTCACTCTTTCACTCTCTATAACTCACATCTCACCGTTACATCTCATTAACTTCACTCTTTCACTCTCTATAACTCATATCTCACCGTTACATCTCGTTAACTTCACTCTTTCACTCTATAACTCATATCTCACCGTTACATCTTGTTAACTTCACTCTTTCACTCTATAACTCGTATCTCACTGTCACATCTCGTTAACTTCACTCTTTCACTCTCTATAACTCATATCTCACCGTTACACCTCATTAACTTCACTCTTTCACTCTCTAACTCACATCTCGTTAACTTCACTCTTTCACTCTCTATAACTCACATCTCACCGTTACATCTCATTAACTTCACTCTTTCACTCTCTATAACTCATATCTCACCGTTACATCTTGTTAACTTCACTCTTTCACTCTATAACTCGTATCTCACTGTCACATCTCGTTAACTTCACTCTTTCACTCTCTATAACTCATATCTCACCGTTACACCTCATTAACTTCACTCTTTCACTCTCTAACTCACATCTCGTTAACTTCACTCTTTCACTCTCTATAACTCACATCTCACCGTTACATCTCATTAACTTCACTCTTTCACTCTCTATAACTCACATCTCGTTAACTTCACTCTTTCACTCTCTATAACTCATATCTCACCGTTACATCTCGTTAACTTCACTCTTTCACTCTATAACTCATATCTCACCGTCACATCTCATTAACTTCACTCTTTCACTCTCCATAACTCATATCTCACCGTTACATCTCATTAACTTCACTCTTTCACTCTCTATAACTCATATCTCACCGTTACATCTCGTTAACTTCACTCTTTCACTCTATAACTCATATCTCACCGTTACACCTCATTAACTTCACTCTTTCACTCTCCATAACTCATATCTCACCGTTACACCTCATTAACTTCACTCTTTCACTCTATAACTCACACCTCATTAACTTCACTCTTTCACTCTCTATAACTCATATATCACCGTTACACCTCATTAACTTCACTCTTTCACTCTCCATAACTCATATCTCACCGTTACACCTCATTAACTTCACTCTTTCACTCTCCATAACTCATATCTCACCGTTACACCTCATTAAAATCACTCTTTCACTCTATAACTCACATCTCATTAACTTCACTCTTTCACTCTCCATAACTCATATCTCACCGTTACATCTCATTAACTTCATTCTTTCACTCTCCATAACTCATATCTCACTGTTACACCTCATTAACTTCACTCTTTCACTCTCTATAACTCATATCTCACCGTTACATCTCATTAACTTCACTCTTTCACTCTATAACTCATCACTCACCGTTACATCTCATTAACTTCACTCTTTCACTCTCCATAACTCATATCTCACCGTTACACCTCATTAACTTCACTCTTTCACTCTCCATAAATCATATCTCACCGTTACACCTCATTAACTTCACTCTTTCACTCTCTATAACTCATATCTCACCGTTACACCTCATTAACTTCACTCTTTCACTCTCCATAACTCATATCTCACCGTTACACCTCATTAACTTCACTCTTTCACTCCCCATAACTCATATCTCACCGTTACACCTCGTTAACTTCACTCTTTCACTCTCTATAACTCATATCTCACCGTTACACCTCATTAACTTCACTCTTTCACTCTCCATAACTCATATCTCACCGTTACACCTCATTAACTTCACTCTTTCACTCTATAACTCACATCTCGTTAACTTCACTCTTTCACTCTCTATAACTCATATCTCACCGTTACACCTCATTAACTTCACTCTTTCACTCTCCATAACTCATATCTCACCGTTACACCTTGTTAACATCACTCTTTAACTCTCTATAACTCATATCTCACCGTTACATCTCATTAACTTCACTCTTTCACTCTCTATAACTCATATCTCACCGCTACACCTCATTAACTTCACTCTTTCACTCTCTATAACTCATATCTCACCGTTACATCTCATTAACTTCACTCTATAACTCATCTCTCACCGTTACATCTCATTAACTTCACTCTTTCACTCTCTATAACTCATATCTCACCGTTACATCTTGTTAACTTCACTCTTTCACTCTATAACTCGTATCTCACTGTCACATCTCGTTAACTTCACTCTTTCACTCTCTATAACTCATATCTCACCGTTACACCTCATTAACTTCACTCTTTCACTCTCTATAACTCATATCTCACCGTTACATCTCGTTAACTTCACTCTTTCACTCTATAACTCATATCTCACCGTTACATCTCATTAACTTCACTCTTTCACTCTCTATAACTCATATCTCACCGTTACATCTTGTTAACTTCACTCTTTCACTCTATAACTCGTATCTCACTGTCACATCTCGTTAACTTCACTCTTTCACTCTCTATAACTCATATATCACCGTTACACCTCATTAACTTCACTCTTTCACTCTCTAACTCACATCTCGTTAACTTCACTCTTTCACTCTCTATAACTCACATCTCACCGTTACATCTCATTAACTTCACTCTTTCACTCTCTATAACTCATATCTCACCGTTACATCTTGTTAACTTCACTCTTTCACTCTATAACTCGTATCTCACTGTCACATCTCGTTAACTTCACTCTTTCACTCTCTATAACTCATATCTCACCGTTACACCTCATTAACTTCACTCTTTCACTCTCTAACTCACATCTCGTTAACTTCACTCTTTCACTCTCTATAACTCACATCTCACCGTTACATCTCATTAACTTCACTCTTTCACTCTCTATAACTCACATCTCGTTAACTTCACTCTTTCACTCTCTATAACTCATATCTCACCGTTACATCTCGTTAACTTCACTCTTTCACTCTATAACTCATATCTCACCGTCACATCTCATTAACTTCACTCTTTCACTCTCCATAACTCATATCTCACCGTTACATCTCATTAACTTCACTCTTTCACTCTCTATAAGTCATATCTCACCGTTACATCTCGTTAACTTCACTCTTTCACTCTATAACTCATATCTCACCGTTACACCTCATTAACTTCACTCTTTCACTCTCCATAACTCATATCTCACCGTTACACCTCATTAACTTCACTCTTTCACTCTATAACTCACACCTCATTAACTTCACTCTTTCACTCTCCATAACTCATATCTCACCGTTACACCTCATTAACTTCACTCTTTCACTCTCTATAACTCATATATCACCGTTACACCTTGTTAACTTCACTCTTTAACTCTCTATAACTCATATCTCACCGTTACACCTCATTAACTTCACTCTTTCACTCTCCATAAATCATATCTCACCGTTACACCTCATTAACTTCACTCTTTCACTCTCTATAACTCATATCTCACCGTTACACCTCATTAACTTCACTCTTTCACTCTCCATAACTCATATCTCACCGTTACACCTCATTAACTTCACTCTTTCACTCCCCATAACTCATATCTCACCGTTACACCTCGTTAACTTCACTCTTTCACTCTCTATAACTCATATCTCACCGTTACACCTCATTAACTTCACTCTTTCACTCTCTATAACTCATATCTCACCGTTACATCTTGTTAACTTCACTCTTTCACTCTATAACTCGTATCTCACTGTCACATCTCGTTAACTTCACTCTTTCACTCTCTATAACTCATATCTCACCGTTACACCTCATTAACTTCACTCTTTCACTCTCTAACTCACATCTCGTTAACTTCACTCTTTCACTCTCTATAACTCACATCTCACCGTTACATCTCATTAACTTCACTCTTTCACTCTCTATAACTCATATCTCACCGTTACATCTCGTTAACTTCACTCTTTCACTCTATAACTCATATCTCACCGTTACATCTCATTAACTTCACTCTTTCACTCTCTATAACTCATATCTCACCGTTACATCTTGTTAACTTCACTCTTTCACTCTATAACTCGTATCTCACTGTCACATCTCGTTAACTTCACTCTTTCACTCTCTATAACTCATATCTCACCGTTACACCTCATTAACTTCACTCTTTCACTCTCTAACTCACATCTCGTTAACTTCACTCTTTCACTCTCTATAACTCACATCTCACCGTTACATCTCATTAACTTCACTCTTTCACTCTCTATAACTCATATCTCACCGTTACATCTTGTTAACTTCACTCTTTCACTCTATAACTCGTATCTCACTGTCACATCTCGTTAACTTCACTCTTTCACTCTCTATAACTCATATCTCACCGTTACACCTCATTAACTTCACTCTTTCACTCTCTAACTCACATCTCGTTAACTTCACTCTTTCACTCTCTATAACTCACATCTCACCGTTACATCTCATTAACTTCACTCTTTCACTCTCTATAACTCACATCTCGTTAACTTCACTCTTTCACTCTCTATAACTCATATCTCACCGTTACATCTCGTTAACTTCACTCTTTCACTCTATAACTCATATCTCACCGTCACATCTCATTAACTTCACTCTTTCACTCTCCATAACTCATATCTCACCGTTACATCTCATTAACTTCACTCTTTCACTCTCTATAAGTCATATCTCACCGTTACATCTCGTTAACTTCACTCTTTCACTCTATAACTCATATCTCACCGTTACACCTCATTAACTTCACTCTTTCACTCTCCATAACTCATATCTCACCGTTACACCTCATTAACTTCACTCTTTCACTCTATAACTCACACCTCATTAACTTCACTCTTTCACTCTCCATAACTCATATCTCACCGTTACACCTCATTAACTTCACTCTTTCACTCTCTATAACTCATATATCACCGTTACACCTTGTTAACTTCACTCTTTAACTCTCTATAACTCATATCTCACCGTTACACCTCATTAACTTCACTCTTTCACTCTCCATAAATCATATCTCACCGTTACACCTCATTAACTTCACTCTTTCACTCTCTATAACTCATATCTCACCGTTACACCTCATTAACTTCACTCTTTCACTCTCCATAACTCATATCTCACCGTTACACCTCATTAACTTCACTCTTTCACTCCCCATAACTCATATCTCACCGTTACACCTCGTTAACTTCACTCTTTCACTCTCTATAACTCATATCTCACCGTTACATCTTGTTAACTTCACTCTTTCACTCTATAACTCGTATCTCACTGTCACATCTCGTTAACTTCACTCTTTCACTCTCTATAACTCATATCTCACCGTTACACCTCATTAACTTCACTCTTTCACTCTCTAACTCACATCTCGTTAACTTCACTCTTTCACTCTCTATAACTCACATCTCACCGTTACATCTCATTAACTTCACTCTTTCACTCTCTATAACTCATATCTCACCGTTACATCTCGTTAACTTCACTCTTTCACTCTATAACTCATATCTCACCGTTACATCTCATTAACTTCACTCTTTCACTCTCTATAACTCATATCTCACCGTTACATCTTGTTAACTTCACTCTTTCACTCTATAACTCGTATCTCACTGTCACATCTCGTTAACTTCACTCTTTCACTCTCTATAACTCATATCTCACCGTTACACCTCATTAACTTCACTCTTTCACTCTCTAACTCACATCTCGTTAACTTCACTCTTTCACTCTCTATAACTCACATCTCACCGTTACATCTCATTAACTTCACTCTTTCACTCTCTATAACTCATATCTCACCGTTACATCTTGTTAACTTCACTCTTTCACTCTATAACTCGTATCTCACTGTCACATCTCGTTAACTTCACTCTTTCACTCTCTATAACTCATATCTCACCGTTACACCTCATTAACTTCACTCTTTCACTCTCTAACTCACATCTCGTTAACTTCACTCTTTCACTCTCTATAACTCACATCTCACCGTTACATCTCATTAACTTCACTCTTTCACTCTCTATAACTCACATCTCGTTAACTTCACTCTTTCACTCTCTATAACTCATATCTCACCGTTACATCTCGTTAACTTCACTCTTTCACTCTATAACTCATATCTCACCGTCACATCTTATTAACTTCACTCTTTCACTCTCCATAACTCATATCTCACCGTTACATCTCATTAACTTCACTCTTTCACTCTCTATAACTCATATCTCACCGTTACATCTCGTTAACTTCACTCTTTCACTCTATAACTCATATCTCACCGTTACACCTCATTAACTTCACTCTTTCACTCTCCATAACTCATATCTCACCGTTACACCTCATTAACTTCACTCTTTCACTCTATAACTCACACCTCATTAACTTCACTCTTTCACTCTCTATAACTCATATATCACCGTTACACCTTGTTAACTTCACTCTTTAACTCTCTATAACTCATATCTCACCGTTACACCTCATTAACTTCACTATTTCACTCTCTATAACTCATATCTTACCGTTACACCTCATTAACTTCACTCTTTCACTCTCTATAACTCATATCTCACCGTTACACCTCATTAACTTCACTCTTTCACTCTCCATAACTCATATCTCACCGTTACACCTCATTAACTTCACTCTTTCACTCTATAACTCACATCTCGTTAACTTCACTCTTTCACTCTCTATAACTCACATCTCACCGTTACATCTCATTAACTTCACTCTTTCACTCTCTATAACTCACATCTCGTTAACTTCACTCTTTCACTCTCTATAACTCATATCTCACCGTTACATCTCGTTAACTTCACTCTTTCACTCTATAACTCATATCTCACCGTCACATCTCATTAACTTCACTCTTTCACTCTCCATAACTCATATCTCACCGTTACATCTCATTAACTTCACTCTTTCACTCTCTATAACTCATATCTCACCGTTACATCTCGTTAACTTCACTCTTTCACTCTATAACTCATATCTCACCGTTACACCTCATTAACTTCACTCTTTCACTCTCCATAACTCATATCTCACCGTTACACCTCATTAACTTCACTCTTTCACTCTATAACTCACACCTCATTAACTTCACTCTTTCACTCTCTATAACTCATATATCACCGTTACACCTCATTAACTTCACTCTTTCACTCTCCATAACTCATATCTCACCGTTACACCTCATTAACTTCACTCTTTCACTCTCCATAACTCATATCTCACCGTTACACCTCATTAAAATCACTCTTTCACTCTATAACTCACATCTCATTAACTTCACTCTTTCACTCTCCATAACTCATATCTCACCGTTACATCTCATTAACTTCATTCTTTCACTCTCCATAACTCATATCTCACTGTTACACCTCATTAACTTCACTCTTTCACTCTCTATAACTCATATCTCACCGTTACATCTCATTAACTTCACTCTTTCACTCTATAACTCATCACTCACCGTTACATCTCATTAACTTCACTCTTTCACTCTCCATAACTCATATCTCACCGTTACACCTCATTAACTTCACTCTTTCACTCTCCATAAATCATATCTCACCGTTACACCTCATTAACTTCACTCTTTCACTCTCTATAACTCATATCTCACCGTTACACCTCATTAACTTCACTCTTTCACTCTCCATAACTCATATCTCACCGTTACACCTCATTAACTTCACTCTTTCACTCCCCATAACTCATATCTCACCGTTACACCTCGTTAACTTCACTCTTTCACTCTCTATAACTCATATCTCACCGTTACACCTCATTAACTTCACTCTTTCACTCTCCATAACTCATATCTCACCGTTACACCTCATTAACTTCACTCTTTCACTCTATAACTCACATCTCGTTAACTTCACTCTTTCACTCTCTATAACTCATATCTCACCGTTACACCTTGTTAACATCACTCTTTAACTCTCTATAACTCATATCTCACCGTTACATCTCATTAACTTCACTCTTTCACTCTCTATAACTCATATCTCACCGCTACACCTCATTAACTTCACTCTTTCACTCTCTATAACTCATATCTCACCGTTACATCTCATTAACTTCACTCTATAACTCATCTCTCACCGTTACATCTCATTAACTTCACTCTTTCACTCTCTATAACTCATATCTCACCGTTACATCTTGTTAACTTCACTCTTTCACTCTATAACTCGTATCTCACTGTCACATCTCGTTAACTTCACTCTTTCACTCTCTATAACTCATATCTCACCGTTACACCTCATTAACTTCACTCTTTCACTCTCTAACTCACATCTCGTTAACTTCACTCTTTCACTCTCTATAACTCACATCTCACCGTTACATCTCATTAACTTCACTCTTTCACTCTCTATAACTCACATCTCGTTAACTTCACTCTTTCACTCTCTATAACTCATATCTCACCGTTACATCTCGTTAACTTCACTCTTTCACTCTATAACTCATATCTCACCGTCACATCTCATTAACTTCACTCTTTCACTCTCCATAACTCATATCTCACCGTTACATCTCGTTAACTTCACTCTTTCACTCTATAACTCATATCTCACCGTTACACCTCATTAACTTCACTCTTTCACTCTCCATAACTCATATCTCACCGTTACACCTCATTAACTTCACTCTTTCACTCTATAACTCACACCTCATTAACTTCACTCTTTCACTCTCCATAACTCATATCTCACCGTTACACCTCATTAACTTCACTCTTTCACTCTCTATAACTCATATATCACCGTTACACCTTGTTAACTTCACTCTTTAACTCTCTATAACTCATATCTCACCGTTACACCTCATTAACTTCACTCTTTCACTCTCCATAAATCATATCTCACCGTTACACCTCATTAACTTCACTTTTTCACTCTCTATAACTCATATCTCACCGTTACACCTCATTAACTTCACTCTTTCACTCTCCATAACTCATATCTCACCGTTACACCTCATTAACTTCACTCTTTCACTCCCCATAACTCATATCTCACCGTTACACCTCGTTAACTTCACTCTTTCACTCTCTATAACTCATATCTCACCGTTACACCTCATTAACTTCACTCTTTCACTCTCTATAACTCATATCTCACCGTTACATCTTGTTAACTTCACTCTTTCACTCTATAACTCGTATCTCACTGTCACATCTCGTTAACTTCACTCTTTCACTCTCTATAACTCATATCTCACCGTTACACCTCATTAACTTCACTCTTTCACTCTCTAACTCACATCTCGTTAACTTCACTCTTTCACTCTCTATAACTCACATCTCACCGTTACATCTCATTAACTTCACTCTTTCACTCTCTATAACTCATATCTCACCGTTACATCTCGTTAACTTCACTCTTTCACTCTATAACTCATATCTCACCGTTACATCTCATTAACTTCACTCTTTCACTCTCTATAACTCATATCTCACCGTTACATCTTGTTAACTTCACTCTTTCACTCTATAACTCGTATCTCACTGTCACATCTCGTTAACTTCACTCTTTCACTCTCTATAACTCATATCTCACCGTTACACCTCATTAACTTCACTCTTTCACTCTCTAACTCACATCTCGTTAACTTCACTCTTTCACTCTCTATAACTCACATCTCACCGTTACATCTCATTAACTTCACTCTTTCACTCTCTATAACTCATATCTCACCGTTACATCTTGTTAACTTCACTCTTTCACTCTATAACTCGTATCTCACTGTCACATCTCGTTAACTTCACTCTTTCACTCTCTATAACTCATATCTCACCGTTACACCTCATTAACTTCACTCTTTCACTCTCTAACTCACATCTCGTTAACTTCACTCTTTCACTCTCTATAACTCACATCTCACCGTTACATCTCATTAACTTCACTCTTTCACTCTCTATAACTCACATCTCGTTAACTTCACTCTTTCACTCTCTATAACTCATATCTCACCGTTACATCTCGTTAACTTCACTCTTTCACTCTATAACTCATATCTCACCGTCACATCTCATTAACTTCACTCTTTCACTCTCCATAACTCATATCTCACCGTTACATCTCATTAACTTCACTCTTTCACTCTCTATAACTCATATCTCACCGTTACATCTCGTTAACTTCACTCTTTCACTCTATAACTCATATCTCACCGTTACACCTCATTAACTTCACTCTTTCACTCTCCATAACTCATATCTCACCGTTACACCTCATTAACTTCACTCTTTCACTCTATAACTCACACCTCATTAACTTCACTCTTTCACTCTCTATAACTCATATATCACCGTTACACCTTGTTAACTTCACTCTTTAACTCTCTATAACTCATATCTCACCGTTACACCTAATTAACTTCACTCTTTCACTCTCTATAACTCATATCTTACCGTTACACCTCATTAACTTCACTCTTTCACTCTCTATAACTCATATCTCACCGTTACACCTCATTAACTTCACTCTTTCACTCTCCATAACTCATATCTCACCGTTACACCTCATTAACTTCACTCTTTCACTCTATAACTCACATCTCGTTAACTTCACTCTTTCACTCTCTATAACTCATATCTTACCGTTACACCTCATTAACTTCACTCTTTCACTCTCTATAACTCATATCTCACCGTTACACCTCATTAACTTCACTCTTTCACTCTCTATAACTCATATCTCACCCTTACATCTCATTAACTTCACTCTTTCACTCTCTATAACTCATATCTCACCGTTACACATCATTAACGTCACTCTTTCTCTCTATAACTCATATCTCACTGTTACACCTCATTAACTTCACTCTTTCACTCATATCTCACCGTTACATCTCATTAACTTCACTCTTTCACTCTCTATAACTCATATCTCACCCTTACATCTCATTAACTTCACTCTTTCACTCTCTATAACTCATCTCTCACCGTTACACCTCATTAACTTCACTCTTTCACTCTATAACTCATATCTCACCATCACATCTCGTTAACTTCACTCTTTTTCTCTCCCATAGTTTCTTCATATTATCTGTTGTCTCCATTCAGTTCCTTCGCTAACATAGTTTCTCTCCTTTCTTTTCCAGATGTCCTGTCATGGAGCTGCATGTCTCTGCTCTGTGATTGTCGTCTCCACCAACAGTTCATGTCTTCTATCTCTATTCTGTCCTTTTCTCTCTCTGCTCTCCTCTCACCCCAACCGGTCGAGGCAGATGTTCTCCACCTCTGGTTCTGTTAACAGATGTTCTCCACCTCTGGTTCTTGTTCTGTTAACAGATGCTCCGCCCACCTCTGAGTCTGGTTCTGTTAACAGATGTTCTCCACCTCTGATCCTGGTTCTGTCGGAGGTTTCTTCCTGTTAAAGGGAGTTTTTCTTCCCTCTGTTGGAGGTTTTTCTCCATTAAAGAGGACTTTTCCCCTCCTAGCTTATGTGGGAATTGTTGAATTGTTGTGTTTCTCTGTATAATGCTGTAAAGTTGTGCTGTGAGGACTTTACTGTGTTAAGTGCCATGAAATGACCTGTGTTATGGTTTGGCGCTTTATAAATAAAATTGAATTGAATTGATTTGGTTCTGTATGAATTTTTTTTATTCGGATGTAGTTTGGCCGTAGCACTGACAAAAATTCCACTTCTAGTTCATTTCGATGGGAGCGATGCGCTCACACAGCTGAGCTGCCAACACACAGAGCTCCCACAAAAACACTCTGCTTTATCCAGCGAAAAGGTTTGACCGGCATCACCCTGCATCCCTCCCTGGTTAAATAGGATCCTCGGTGTGTGTGTTGGGGTGGGGTGAGGGGTGGGGGGGATCCTCAGGCTGCACACTGAGAAACCCTCCGACTGTTGAGTACTACATATGTGAAGCAGTATGACCAGGGACACCACCGGTTGTACTCTCAACATTATAAATCAGATCCTATCTGAGTGTGGGGCTTAACGCACACTGCTCTGGCATCACCATTATTAGGCTGTATTTTTATATTTAAACTATCATTCAAAACTTCTCGGAAATGGCAGATAAACAAGGTTGTGCTTTCAGTGGACACCTCCCACCTCGGGCTCTGCGTCCGTCACAGGTTTCTTCCTGTTATGAGGGTTTTTCTACCGCTCGGACAGATCGGTCTCACTGAACATGCTGTTCTCCTTGAGCTCCAGACACATTCAGTAATTGTCTCTAAGAGCAGTAATTTGCTGTTCAGTTCAGTTCAATGTGAATATATGGTTAGATCAGCGTGTGTGTGTGTGTGTGTGTGTGTGTGTGTGTGTGTGTGTGTCCTCCTGCTGAAGTACAAAAGACATTTACAGGACACCGTGACCCCAGCCAGGCAAATCAACCAATCACAGCAGACTGCAGCAGATTACAGCAAACCGACTGGTTAGTCGGATGGGGGGAGGAGGAGGAGGAGGAGGAGGAGGAGGGTGTGTGTGTGTGTGTGTGTGTGGGGGGGGGGGGTGATAGGATGCTGAGGGTGAGAAAGAGAGAGACAAACAGAATGTGAAAAGAGGTGAGAGGCTCTGGAGGAGAGAAAGAGAGGAAGGGGCAGGACGCCAAGACAGAAGGACACACTCAGGACGAGAGAGACTGGACTGAAGAGACGACAACGTGTCAGAGATAGTTTTAGGTTTTAGGTCCTTTTTTAACAAATTGATCAAATAATGAAAATCCAGACACTCCCACACAACTCCTACCACAACAACTAAAACACTGATTTTTGGGGGATAAAACCAAGTGGCAGGATCTGACTGGAAACCACAGACTGTATTTAAAAGTGTTCGTAGCTTCCAGGTCTGAACAATGAGTCCGATGCAGAAGTGTCTTCAGCTGCAATACCACCGAATGCCACTAGAGGCCGGCTCCAAAAAGCCTCCAGCTCCATAGACTCCCATTCAACTTCTCTCATCAAATACAAAGTCTCCACAAGTTTTCTGGATGTCATTCGTTAAATTCACTCTTCCAGATTAGTTTTCTGTCGGTCCATCGATACTATGTCCCGCCCACCGATAGCTGTAACCTGACTGCACCACAGGCCTGTCAATCAAACAGACACGCCCCCAAAAACAGGTCTTCTTGAATCTTCTTTTCTAATGAATGAGGGATTATTTTCAGATGGACCTCCAGAAAACTAATAAGAAGGAGTGACTTTAGCTAACAACACCGAGATAACTGATGGACACATTTTATTCACTTTGGATTTGATGAGAGAAGTTGAATGGGAGTCTATGGAGCCGGAGGCTTTTTGGAGACAACCTCTAGTGGCACTCGCTGGTATTGCAGCTGAAGATACTTCTGGATCAGAACCATTTTTCAGACCCGGAAGCTACGAACTCTTTTATATTCAGTCAGTGGGGGGAACCTAAAAAATTATAATGACTGTTACTTGAGGCAATTAATGTGACTTTGTGCAGCTCCCTGTGGCTTTAAACAATTCTTCAAAAATACAGTCCAACACATGTAAACAGACTTGGTGGAGTTGGAGTTGACTGGTAACTTCCACAATAATGACTTGATGTCACCTGGCAGACGTGTGTTTGCTGAGCAGCAGTCTCACCTGTCGGCCTCCTCTCTGCTGCTCTGTTTTTCAGAGAGCTCCTGGTCGAGGGAGGAGGAGGTGCTTCCCTCTCGGCTGACCCCGCTGTTACGTCCTGGGCTGTTGTCGGCAGACGCCCTCTCTCCTCCTCCTCCTCCTCCTCCTCCGCCGCCACCTGCAGGACGGGGGCTGGTGCCATCTGTATGCTGCTTCAGAGTCTGCAGCTTCGCCAGCGGGATGATGTCACAGCCCTGAGGCCGGTGCCACACGGTGCGCTGGGTGGAGGCATTGTAGTAGTAGAAGCGCGAGGTGTTGGGGTCAAACAGCTCCCACCACTGGTTGTCACCGGTGCGCTTGATGCGAACACCCTGGGGAGGATCCCACACGCACTCGCCCGTCAGCAGGTTGGCGTACATACGCTCCCGTGTGCGCGGCTCAATGATCTCCACCCACTCCAACCTGCAGGGAGAGTTGAGAGTTGAGAGTTGAGAGTTTCAGCAAATTCACCTTGAAATAAACTGAATGTGAGTTCCAGCTCTGCCGGCATCAACAAGGTCGCAGCAAACAGGTGCAGAAAGCAACAACAGGACTTGTTGAAAGAGAAGCATGAAAACTGTTTCCCCACTAATAAAGCCAGGAGATATATATATATATATATATATACATATATATAATAAAGCCAGGAGATATATATATATATATATATATATATATATATACATATATATAATAAAGCCAGCACAAGCTGAGCACAAACATACCAAAACAATCTAATAAGGAAAACACTAATATTGTTGGGAAGCTTTTAACTCTGGTACTGTTTCCCTTTTTCATCTAATATATCTACACACAACTATACAGGGAGACATTACAGAATTATAAACACACACACACACACACACACACACAGATATATGTCTTTATTGGGGCTGTCACTTTGTATTTGCACTATTTACGCACAATTCTTTCAAATTGAATATTCATTTGAATTAATTTGAATGAATTGCCATTGGATATTTGTTCAAATGTAGTTTTCGGAAAAATGAAACACACGTGCGCGTGCATGCGCGCACACACACACACACACACACACACACACACACACACACACACACACACACACACACACACACACACACACACGTTAGCTACAACCACTGTGGTGAGGACTTGCTTTTTCTGTGTAGCACAGAAGTGATAGAAAACCAAAGTGCACAGCAGATTGTTATTTGGAGTTCAACGTCACAAAACTGCAATCACATATTATAAATGATGACATGTCAGCCCTCACAGCAGGAGTACAGAAGACAGACACACAAAAGAAAACATTTTAACAGCATTTTGAAACAACACAGCGAGCGTGCTCACTGGATTTATGTTGCTCTAAGCTTAAATCCATCAGAGCAGCAGTTGATTAATAAGGTCAATCAATAAACCAATCACGGCTGAGCAGGCAAGTTCCTGTGCACAATGTAAGCTAAACTGAGTTTGACAAAGAAATCCGTACCAGTCAATTAGAATTTTGGAAAATGTCCCAGAATCATCAAAAACTTGGCTGATGTGTGTGACAGTTTCACAAGAGGCCCAAATGCATATAATATCTGAAATGTTAAGTGCCGTGGGATGATTTATGTTGTGATGTGGTGCCACACAAATAAATTTGAAATCGATTGTTTCTGACTTGTTCTCATCGAGGCGTTTTTTTTGGCGCCCTGTTGGAGAAAAAACAAATTCACAAATCCAAACGTTGTGGGCAGGATAAGGAATGGCGACGTCATCTTTAAACGTGCTAGCCACCTGTAATAGTTACATTCATGAAAAATGTCATGGATTCAGGAGATTATAACTCTGGAAAGTTATCATGGTGTCTTTCTGGATGGTGTTTCGCTGGCTCTGTGCATTGGCACCCTGCTGCTTCAGTGGACCGGCTCTATTTAAACAAATAAAAAACATCAGTGTCAGCGGATTAGTCCGGATATTAACAAGTCTTGATGGTAATTTGCGAGAAGGCGGCTTGTTTCAGATCTACCGACAGCAGCAGTCAGTGAGTCGGTCTGCTGAGTGAGCGGTGTGCCTGAAGTGCATCTGAACCTCATGAGCTGCTGGCTTGAGGAGTATTGATGGTGTATCTTAAAGGCTCCATCATCCCCTCTTACTCTGGATAAGAGGGAGATCCCGCATCGATCACCGTCCGGACAGCAGATGCATCCCAGAGGGACTAAAGAGCAAACACCGCCAAACAAATCCTCTTCAGTATCTTTAGTGCACCTGCTTCCATAACAGTATTATTTAGCTGAATATAAGTCAGTCCATTAGGCACTGAACTTCTGCACACATTTTCATTTTGAAAAAAATTTGAGGAGGACATAATACAGAAGTGACAAACAGCAGGTTTTATTTGATTAAAAATCTCATCTGATTGTTGTAAATATTTCTGCCAACATGAATACACGGTAGACACTAAATTAATTACTGCAATTTTAGAACATGATGACGTTGCCAGATTATCAAATTTATGAGTTTTCAGGTCCCTCCAACTCTGTTAGTTCACCTGCACATAAATACATACAGAAAGCCTCATTCAAGTCATTTTGCTTGTTCAAATACATCTGTTATGAACTGGCATCCAGTTGTTCCACAGTTTAGCCATGAGAGAATGGAATATTTCACAGTGATGACTTTTCCTCATCAAACGTTGTTTTAGCTCTTTATACAAGTGAAGGGAACAGAGACAGGTAGATTTCTATTGCAAGCAAAGTTCATACAACAATCCAGAAAATCCAACAAAGTACAGGTGCTGAGGCATGAAGACGTCTTACCTGAGACCCACAACGCAGTGGAGACACAGCAATGCAGTACAGCCACTTTTCTACAGTAACAAATACAACACCCTAAATTTGGCATCACCTGATACTTTAGGAGGGAAAGTACAACATTCTTATGTTTCCATTTCATATGCAAAAATCGGTATATACTCATATTTATTCAAAAACTGCAAAATCCCCCTAAAATTACATGATCCAAGCTGGCACTAAAAAAAGATAGAGATCTGAGTCACTGCTCCTACAACTAAAACCTAATTTCCAAACATGTTGGGACTCTGTGTGAAATGTAAATAAAAACAGAATTATAAAAAAATATCTGCTCATTTTGAATTTGATGGCAGCAACAAGTGTCAAAAAAGTTGGGAGAGGGTCAACGAAAGACTGAAAGAATTGTGTAAACTTAAAAAAAAAAACCCACCTGGTGGAACATCTCAACTAATGAGGTTACCATGGCAACAGATCAGTAACATGATCGGGTATAAAAAGATGATTTCAGAGAGGCAGAGTCTCTCAGCAGTGAATATGGGGAGGTTCACCACTCTGTGAAACACTGTGTGGGAACAATCTAAGAATAATGTTCCTCAACTTAAAACTACAAAGAATTATTGGATTTCATCGTCTACGGTTCATAATATCATCAAAAGATTCAGAGAATCTGGAGAAATCTCTGAACACAAGGGACAAGGCTGGAAACCAATATTGGATGGTGGTGATCTTCGGGCCCTCAGGCAGCACTGCATTAAAAACACACTATTCTGGAGTGGAAATCACTGCATGGGCTCAGGAACACTTGTGAAAACCATCGTCTGTGAACACAGTTCATCGCTGCGTCCACAAATGATGTTAAAACTCTCCAAAGAAGAAACCAGATAGAAACATGATCCAGAAACACCGCCACCTTCTCTGGACCGAGATCATTGAAGATGGACTGAGGTGAAGTGGACAACTGTCCTGAGGTCTGATGGATCACAATCTGAGATTCTGTTTGGAAATCATGGACGCTGCATCCTCCCGGTTAAAGAGGAGAGGGACCATCCAGCTTGTTATCAGCACTCAGTTCTAAAGCCAGCATTGCAGTATGGTATGACTGTGCAGCATATGCTGCCATCCAGACAACGTCTCTTTCAGGGAAGGTCTTATTTATTTCAGCAGAACAACGTCCAACCACATTCTGCAAGTATTCCAACAGCATGGTTCTCTAGTAGAAGAGTCCGCTGATAAACTGGCCTCCTGCTGTCCAGACCTGTCAATCATTGAAAACATCTGGAGCATCAGGACATGAACAATACAACAAAGGAGACCCTGAACTGTTGAGCAGCTGAAATCCTATATCAGGCAGGAATGGGACCACATTTCACTTTCAAAACATTTCAGCAACTGATCTCCTAAATTCTCAAACGTTTACAGAGTGTTGTAAAAAGAAGAGGTGATGCAGCTCAGTGGTAAAAAATGTACATACATAGATGACAACCACTTTTGTCAGCTTAGTAGCCATTTCCTTGTGATTCTCGAGGTTTCCATCAGCCTTTAAAAGTTCTGTTGGTGTAAATAAACTGGAGCTCAGTCTGGGTGAGCATTGGGACAGCCACAATTATTGCCAGCTACTATGTGTTCTTGTGTGTGTCTGTCTGTGTGCGTGAAAGAGAGAGAGAAAGAAAGAAAAGAAAGAATAGAGAAAGAAGTGGTACATCAGCTGTCAAAGGGAATGCTTGTCAAGTGGAGCAGAACAGGCCTGTTAAATAGAGAGATCCAGAGCACAGATAGCAGGATTAATTGGCCATAATTGGTTGATGTGTTGGTGTTCCAGATGACCCAGTTTAGGTCGCTCTTCTCCTCTCTGTGCGCTGCAGACACGAGCATGCACTCTGAAAGATACTAATGTCGACCGAAAACTTTAGGGTTTGCAAACATGCTGCGTCAAGCAACCGCCAATCAGAGCTTTTGAGCTTATATTTCTAAACTACCTCATAAACTTTCTAAACAGACTAAAAGTCAGTCCACAAAAGTATTGTTTCAGTTTGTGATGTCAGTCAAGAAACAGGAATCGTAGCCTACCTAAACGCTCGACTGTCCTCATTCTACCTTTATTTGAAACGCACCGAAGAACCAACGCCATCTTTAACATCCGAGAAGCACTTAAAAGTCAACAAGTGGCTTGATTTGCCATTTTAGGTCAGATGTTTCCTGACTGTGATAAGAAGCATGTGTGCAAAGCTGTACATTACAGTTAACTTGCTGAGCAGTGAGCCTGAAAACAACCGACAAAATGCACCTCTGAAAATAAGTAATTAACACATTATGTTTTATTTGTTTAATCCAAAGACAAAGTGTGCAAATTAATTATTGTAATTTAATGGGGGAAGTTTTGCACTGGGTGCAGTGACTTTCTTGGGTCTTGTCAATGCAGTGAGGCTGTCAGGATGTTACGTTATCCAGAATATAATAATCCGTATTGTTTTTTAGATCAGGTACAAACAGACCAGCAGTGGAATACTTTTCACGGTGCCCGTATTGAGCATAGCGGTTGTTAAGGGGTTAATAATTCTTATTAAAAAAAAAAAAAAAAAAAAAAAAACTACACATGAAAGAGTGACATGCTGAGAGATTATGTAGGTATTTTTATTATTATTAATTCTGACCTCTCACCAACACCATAAAACATCCTTCGAACACAAATCGTATGTTTATTAAATGCATGCAGCTTGATGAAATGTCCACAACAAAACCAAGCGCATGATCAGTCTGAGTTGCTGCAAACACGGAGGCCTTTTCTGACACCTCTGGCATGACACCAACAACTGAAGAATACGTCTTGGTTGACCGAGTATAGAATAACTTTAGGAGAAAGCAGAGTCTAACCCTAACCCTAGTCAGGCAGGGAGGCACTTTATCACAAGTTATAGTGAAAGCAAGGCCAATAACATATGTCAAGCAACACAACAACAACAACAACAACAACAACAACAACAACAACAACAACAACATTTGGTGCAAAAAAGATAAAAATAGTTTAATTTGCAGTAAACCAGCATTAAAAGCTGGTAAGTAGTGCAAAGTCCTAATTTGTTCTGTCTGGCTGCATTGGTGGGTGGATGAGTGTGTGTGTGTGTGTGTGTGTGTGTGTGTGTGTGTGTGTGTGTGTGTGTGTGTTTACACGTCAACATCTGTAACAAACACTGGTGAGCTGTGCCCATCCTGAGACCCTCAGTACACTAACAATAAAGTTAAAGTCGTAAACGACTTGAGAACGAACATGGATGACAACAAACTCTCAATATTACTACTCTCAGGGTCTGATTTACTAAATGTTTGCATTTCATGTGCAAACTTCACACCGCCCCCGAATAAAATGTCCAAGCTGATCTACCAACGACGTGCAGCGAGGATTTCGTCTTTTAATGTGCAATTAAACACTCGTTGTTCATTTTGCCTGTTTGCCTGAATACATCTGTAATATTGAGCATTTCTACTTGAACGTGTAAAACACTGGGAGGGGAAATGTAATATAAATATATATATGCATATATATATATATGTATATATATATAAATAATAATAATAAAAAAAAAACGATATTTACTAAACCTGGAAGTAGAAACAAGAGAAGTGATTGTTGTGTATTTTAGTACGACTGAAGGTTTTAATCAGATGAACATCAGGAGAGACGGCTGCTCTTATTGTGAAGGAGACGCAGGAAACCAGAATACGTAGAGAATGAGGTTTTATACCCGTTAAACTTTTCTGATGTCAGAGGTAGAAATTATTCAAACATGTCGTCTGTCAGCGATGAAATTATTATTATATGAAGTTATTGAACGAACTGAATGATGATTGACAGCCAACAGCGTGATGTAGGTATCTCTGATGTTCTTCAGGGAGCTGTCCAAGGTCCTGAATGTGTCCCTCAGAGTTCACAGGTAGCTTCATCAGGTTCACTGAATGGAACCAAGTCAGCTGCTCATCACAGAAAGATCTGGACCTGCTGCTCAGAGTTTGTTAGAGGTTCTCATCCCCCGGCCCTCCTCTTTATTTTTCCGATGTTTTACTGTTACAACATTTTTTTTGCCTCTGGAACAGCCTGCCAGTTGAGTTGATGGCTTCACTATCTTTTAACACTTTAAAAAATAAACCTAAATACATACCTTTTAAACTTCACATTTTTGTAATCTATTTTCATATATTTTAAACTATGTTCCACATCGTCTTCTCTGCCATGTCACTTGTTTTATATCACCTTTTTAAATTTGTATTTCATTCTTTTATCTGTTTTAAAAATGGTTATTGTGGACATTATGTCAATACGATTCAACAGTTTCTTTATATGTACTTCCTCCTTAATAAAATATCTGTGATTTCTTTACAATCCTTTTATTCATTCTGTGTCCCTGCAGTCTTTGTGTTGTGCTACAGAAGTTTGTCTTTTTTGCCCTTGTCCTCCTTCCTTCGTCTCATTTTCTGCTCTGCTACGCGGTGTTCAGCAGTGCGGGACTCTGATTCTAATCAAGATTAACCAGCGTAATGTGTGGGAGTGAATTACAGGTGCAGCCTCAACAGCTGTCAACAATCTCACCACATATCGCACATCAACCTATCTATTAACATCTCAGATGTCGTTCAAAGGACTCTGTCTTTGAATTGAAGCACCTTTCTCTACCTCCTCTGAGGTAAAGAGAAACATGACTGCAAATTTAAAGAAAAGTTCAAAGAACAGAAACAGAGAAAGAGAACCAGACTGAGTAAGATGAGAACGGTTTACACAGCATCGCACAAAAACTGAAAGCAAGAGACACAATATGTTAACTGGTGATCTCTAAAGTGTCCGAGTTTTCTTAACGTTGGACAGAGGCATCTCAAGGTCATACTGCAACTAAACATGACGTCCCCTGTTGGTTTGTGAACGTTATGAATCCTCCAGTTCAGATTCTGTCCGTCACCATCTTTGCTAGTTCGGAGCGGTTTGGAGCAGGAAGTGACCATATTTGGACGAGCTGGGGGAGGAGCCAGCGGTGGATCTGACCGATCTGATCAGAAACCTGACGATACTACGTCCCGCCCACCGATAGCTGTAACCTGACTGCACCACAGGTCTGTCAATCAAACAGACACGCCCCCAAAAACAGGTCTTCTTGAATCTTCTTTTCTAATGAATGAGGGATTATTTTCAGATGGACCTCCAGAAAACTAATAAGAAGGAGTGACTTTAGCTAACAACACAGAGATCAATTTTATTGGCATAAAATGTATGGGACTAGCTGAATGTGAGGCTTTTTGGAGCCGACCTCTAGTGGCACTTGGTGGTATTGCAGCTTAAGGCACTTCTGCATCAGCCTCATTATTCAGCCCTGGAAGTGACATCCTCTAAAGGCAGCAGCTCTCTGCAGGCTGCACAGATAGACAGACAGGAGAGATACTGCGTGTCATGTAGCTTCAGCAGTGTGTCTCTACTATGATGCTCCACTAACAGTCATACTGCCAGCCCGAAGCCACAATCAATGATTTTTACAAGGCAGATGGCTGACTGAGCATCTGCCGCCCTATCGGATATCCCCTCCACGTCTCTGCCTTTGTTCTTCTACATTCAGTCAAATCTGCTTTTTAACACACACAATGGTCTCTGACTTGGATCTGAACTGTCTTTTGTAATGGACGTAGTTCACACATATTATACTGTAGATCAAAAAGCATCAATAGAATCGTAGTCACTGTCATGGAGGGGAATCCAAACGTTTCTATTTTAATTGTTATAAAATCCTTTACTACAACTGAACTTGGGTTGTCTCGGCAGATGAAGACAAATTAAAGGTGCTGCGCGGTGATGAAGGTTGATGGCTGACCCTCCTCAGGGGCTAAGGCAGAAGGTTTTAAGCATCTTACTGACATGGAGTAGACAGGAAGTAGATGAGCTGCAGTGTGTAGACTTGAAGTACTCCATCAGTGGGCTCAAACGGCCTGCAGTGATTCAGCAGGGGAGAAGAGGGAGGGATGGCAGGTTGGCTTGAGTGATGAAGAGAAGGGCAGAGAGGGACTGAGCAGAGAGAGAGGTGGGTGGGGTGGGTGGAGGGTGCCAGTGGTGATGAAGGTGGAGATACGGGGGCGGCAAGGCAACTGTTGTTGGCAAGTGAATGACGCAACCAGCAGGATAATGGAAAGAGGGGGGTCACACTACAATGACTACAACCAGGAGGAACTCCTCAACAAATGCCTTGAATTCCTCCTTGAACCCAGTTAGATTTTGTAGAATAAACATTTTGCTGAAAAATAAATAAAGATTTGTCCAAATGTTTTTACTCGTTGTTTTTTGCCTCCTTTAACTACACGCGAGTCAACAGCATGTCCTGTTCCAAATATAATACCTTTTTTTAATTTCTTCTGGGGGATTGGGGATGGCAGTAGCTCAGATGGTAGAGCGGGATGCCCACTAATGTTGAGGCTGGTGGGTTCATCCCCACTTTCTCTTTTCCAAGGAAAAGCACTGAACCCCAGGTCGGTCCTGATGGCACGCCAGCAGCTCGCACGGCAGCTCAGCCGCCATTACTGTGTGAATTTGTGAACGGGAAACAGAGTAGAGTGCTTCGAGACCGCTAAGGTGATAATGGATAAGTGCAGACCATTTACCGTTTATCCAGAAGTTCCAGTTTCACTACAGCGCTATATGATTAACTTCCTATAACTTCATAAGAAATTATCCAGATTTATAAAGCTGAACACTGATATCACCTAAAATCAATCCTCACATTTATGATGAGTTCACAAACTATATCTTCAAAGTGCATTTTCTTTAATTATCTACATGCACAATAGACATTAAATCATGGATTTGGATCCCAAGTTTAATTCAACACCAAGAAGAAAATTTTTTCAAATAATACGTCTGCATAAAAATAGCCACATTCAATCAAACTTGGACTTAAATGGAACTTGGAGCTGGAACCTCACTTTGAGAATTGCTGCTTGATGAAGAGGAGGACTGTGGACCAGAAGGAGCAGGACCAACACCTGGGGTTTGAATTAGTGGGATTAGTGCAATCAGTTGATTTCTAGCTTCAAAAACTTGTAATTTTAGAATTCAATTTTAGAAGTCATTGATCTGTTACCAAATTGGTCGACTTAAAAGAGTACCGTCAGCGATGCCTTCGGTTTGAGCATGTAGAGAAACTTCAGTGCTGACTGGTCTACGACCGTCCGTCACATGATTTTCCTTCTGGCAACATGCTGTCTGGTAACCTGCTGTATACAGGAAATATTCTCTTTACGAAGTGGGACACAAAGTAGGGTGTTGCGATGGTATATACACACACACACACACACACACACACACACACACACACACACACACACACACACACACACACACACTCTCTCTCTCTCTCAATCAATGATCATAATATGAGCTGCTGGCTGATGTACTGGCCTAACGAGGACCTGTGTGATCATTGGGGTAGGTTTCGCCTGATGGACCATCATTTCCAAATACTCCAAATATTCTCAAAAATAAAGTACCAACATATGCTGACTTTCTAAAGTCTCTCTAAAACACAGTGATTCAGCATATTTAAAGAATCATTAAGTTCTTGCTGCTGTTGCTCACTGCATGAAGTGCACCTTGATAGTTGGAGTGGTTCTTTCTACTAAATTAGTCTCCAAACTTCAGAGGCTCCCTCATTTCTAGCCAGCATCTGTCGATTTTGCTGAAATAAGATTTGATTGCAGATTTTAATCAGCTGTAGTTGGCAAGCTGAGTTGGCTGGAAACTCAAGCTAACATTTTAAAGTTTCAATATCTCTTGTATGAAAATTTGAATCCTGCATGAAATATGCATACGATAGAAACAAAACCTTTAAAGCAACAAATGAGAGCGGATCAAAAAGTTCTGTACCTGAAGGAAGCGAACGGTGTGCAGCACTGTGAAGTGCACGGGGACGAGGAGGAGCTACAACCTTCGTCAGAAAGTATTCTCACTTGATCAACATCAGTACCTCAGGTTTTGGCGTGTAGCTGCAGGACGTGAGACAGGAGCAGGCGAGGACATGGGCCAGGAGCGGGCGAGGACATGGGACAGGAGCGGGTGAGGACGTGGGACAGGAGCGGGCGAGGACGTGGGACAGGAGCGGGCGAGGATGTGGCCCAGGAGTGGGCGAGGACGTAGGACAGGAGCGGGCGAGGACGTGGCCCAGGAGCGGGCGAGGACGTGGGACAGGAGCGGGCGAGGACGTGGGACAGGAGCGGGCGAGGATGTGGCCCAGGAGCGGGCGAGGACGTGGCCCAGGAGCGGGCGAGGACGTGGGACAGGAGCGGGCGAGGACGTAGGACAGGAGCGGGCGAGGACGTGGCCCAGGAGCGGGCGAGGACGTGGGACAGGAGCGGGCGAGGCAGGATCGACCCAGCCGGAAGCAGACTTGACCCCGTCACAGACTAGTGGCATGGCGCTGGCTACCCGCCCTGAACTGACACTGGGGAGGTGGTGTCTACGACCCAGCCAGACCGGTGGCCCGACATTATTGAGCTGCCGAGGAAGAGGCACTTGGTAGAGTGGTGGTGTGATGTCGGCGACCTGCACAGGGACACGGGAGGAGACTCGGGACTCGGAGCGGATGACTGAACCAGGAGTTGAAGAGATGTCACTCTGGGCGACGCTGGGCAGCAGAGGAACTGAGGCCTCTCAGGGCTCAGAGCTCAGGCACCAGCAGGATGGAAACTATCTGCTGGACGGTGAATCCTTATATCTGGCAGAGTGCAGGCAGGCAGAGCAATCGGCCCCCTAAAGGCAATGAGCCAATTTAAAAAACAAGCCTCGATGTCAGACGGCTCCATAGTCCGAGTTTAAAAAAAGAAATCCTTAAGACCAAAACAGGTGTCAGAAAACTGGTCCTGTTCTGGCCAGTTGGTACTATAACACTGGGGAGATTCATACTGGACCCAAAACACTGGACGACGTGAGACACGATGTTTTATCCAAAGAGGTTGCAGTTAGAAGGCCCACATGTTTAAAATAGCACATGTATACTTGTGACCAAGTGTGTGTACAATAAAAACCGAGTCTTAAGTCACTGGTGGATTATTTTACAGTTATTTTAAGGGCACATTATTGAGAGTAATATTGGCCTACGTGGTCAGGTCTAAACAAGATCTGCTTATTACACACACAGAGGTGCAGCAGCACAGGCAATAAATACAGTCTGAAGAGTCTTTGTGTGTGTGTGTGTGTGTGTGTGTGTGTGTGTGTGTGTGTGTGTGTGTGTGTGTGTGTGTGTGTGTGTGTGTGTGTGTGTAGGTGAGATGTGCCAGTTTGTAGTGAACAAACTCCCTCTCGAACAAAAAAGCGTGGGGAGCTCGTCTCCCAGCAACCATGTCCTCAGCAATTTGATGACCCTCAGGCATGTGTGGTGTGACTAGTGACTGAATACCTGCTACACACACTGTTATCTCCAACAGTCAGTTCGATGCTCACACACATTTGTCACACATGATGGAGGTGTCAAATTCGCCCAACAGCTCACAATCAATCACACTGTAAATAAAGGCTGATTGTTAAGACCACAATCTAACCAGGTGTCATGCACTGTGACTGTGTTGGGGGGCTGTTTGGTCAATACAGCTCGATCTAAAGCAGCGAGAGAGAAAATACCTTCAAACACAAAGGATCATACCGACAGGGAGACGGGAACTGAAAAGTGACGGGGGCTCTTTTGGCTCAGAGAGTCCGTTAAAAGACCATCATGCAAAGACGAGCTGCAGTCTGAAGACGTGACACAACAGCTGTGTCAGTGTTGGAGTTGGTCAGGAAACAAACGGAAAACCAACCAGCGGGGAAGGACTGCAGAGGCATCAGGGGATTGTTTTTAACCAAGCAGCCTCAAAAGTCCAGAATCATTTGAGCTCAGAGTAGGAACGTGGATCCCAAATGTTGAAGGGTGGCCCCCAAAACTACACCACCCTGAGTGGACTGCAACCATAGTCATTTGAAGTGTTGTGAACATCTGGCATGTTGTTTATATCTTACCTGGAGCCCCGACCATGGGCAGAAAAATATGTCAATAGAAACTCAATTTGCATCATTTATATTTGAATTTAAAGTGCCCGAATTGAATGTTTGCATTGAAAACAATTTGAATCACATAGCTTACTATTCAAAATTTGATTTTTAATATTCGCAATGTGTTTCTTCTCTTTATGTTGTTTAGTGGCGTCTGGACAGACAGCTTTAAAAGCGCATAACCAAAATACAGTACTTAAAACTACTGATTCTATTGCTTTCTGGTGCGATGTAAATATTCAGCCCGACTGCTAACAGCATCTGTATGTCTTCAACATTCGAATCACCTGATGAAGTGAGAGGGTGAAAAATGGCCAATTATTCACGGGAGCAACGAAATCACTGCTTTTATTTTATTAGGAGTTGACTAACGAAAGTGTAGGTGGCTGGACAATTTGTGTGACATTAGTTATCACTAATTTACATAAGCAGTGTGTATACAGACCATGTGATGTGTAGTATCAAAACTTCCTATTTTCTTCAGATCTGTTGTTCATCTGCAAGTTAGAGCGTCTTCTCTAGAGAAAACTAACTACGGACATTTGCAATAAACATTCTCACACCAAACTATCAATCATTCAATTAATTAAATATCATTAATTAGAAAAAAAAGAAAATCCAGGAATTCAGCTTCAGCAAATGATGCAATCTCTACATCATGTATGACTCATGGATCAAAACAGTATGATGTCATTGATATTGATGTGTGAGGGAGGACAACAGTTGTGACTTTAGCTCTGCCTGCAAAGTGACGCACAGAGGTTGAGGACTAAATAAAACCTGTTGGGGGGGTGAGGGAGTCCCACTCCAACTTCCTGCCTCAAACCCCCCTTCCCCCACCCCATCTTCTCCACCCCCACCGACAACAGTGCCTTACAGGGAATGTGTTATTTCCACAAACTGTCAGCATTGTGTGTGTGTGTGTGTGTGTGTGTGTGTGTGTGTGTGTGTGTGTGTGTGTGCGTGTGTGTGTGTGCGTGTGTGTGTGCGTGTGTGTGTGTGCGTGTACCATCCCTGCATAAAGCTGATTAGTTCTTCAACAGCAGCATGGCTAATTAAAACGGCCTCCCGCTTGTTAACAACCCCACCCCCACCTCCCCCCGCACACACACCCGCCCACTCCAACGTAACGCTCTGAGGCCCGACTGCAGTGATTCATGATTCTTTTATCCTGCCGAAAACATGGACACACACAAAAATTAGAAGACACAGCCAACCTCCTTTTAGACGGCTATATTTATTCCAGATTAATATCCAAGTCGTGTTTTTCATAACTCCGAGGCGAGGCAGTTATTCTTGTTTATAATGTACTTTTAACCAAACAAAATGTTTGTCGTGTTCAGCAAATCATGTTATTACAATATACAAGGTACATAACGGTGTACTAAAACTGGCAACAGATCTAAATGAACTATGCCTGATTTCTTTAAGATTCTTGAAGATCATACCATCACAAAAACAACAGAACCAGCCGCGGATGTGTTCAAAGCTGCGTTACTTCTGAAAAACGTCACATTAAATCACCACACAAAGACACAAACCTGCAGTGGGAACAATATTAAGTGCAATTAGTCATACAATAGTTATTATTATACAACAAGTAGTTCCAACCAGATCTGATTGGTCAACTGAACATCTGGAACGGGCTCAAATCAACACGACAGCTCACCCTGCTCATCACTAGATAATATCACTCCGCCATCTCCATGGCAACATTGTCACCAACTGGGCTGGATCAAAGACCATATATAATATTGATCCAAAATGGATCGTTTTGTTGTTAATTTTGATTTATATATGGCAGACTTAGTTTTGATGAATGGTTGGAAGAGGATGAGTAGAACCCGAAACAAAAAACAAGAGCTGTGTCACATCAAATGAAGAGCTGGATCAACGAGAGAGTCTCAGAACAAAGTCCGTACGGGTCAACATCCCGGGCTGTGAAATGTTTCCAGGACTCTGAAAAACACCAACCACCCTGAAAATACACGAGTCCATGGATATCTTTGTTCATCAGATATCTTTGTTCCAATCTGTCTGAGCTAGCTGAGCAGTTTCGTGTTTCTATGTTCTGTATTTATTCAGTTTGAGAAACAATCTCTAGAAAGCAATAAAACGGACTAGAAATCCTCTCTGTTACATTACATAAGAGTCTACTGACTGTTTTCCAGTTTTTAGTCGTACCCCATGTGTTGTCACGGAAACGGCGATCGCACTCACAAAAGGTTTGATATTTGGAAAGTGAATTGCTCCACAATATAAATACATTTTGATTACGTATTTTAATTAGTTGGTAACTTATTGTATACTAGCAATATTACACAAAAGGGTGTGCTTTAACGTTATTAATTGACACAACAGTGATGTGGTCAGTCTGTAAGCATGTACAGAAGACATATAATCAGTGCAATAAACAGTCAACGCCATAGCTGAGCATTTCTGCTGTGCACTAACGACAGCCTTAGAAACCCACTCAGACAGCCAGTTCTTATGTCACATACCAAAGGAACCAATCCAATCAACTTGAGAGAGGCTTTTCATATCATCGAGTCAACCTGCACGTGAGTGACAGAGGGGGGCTATTTGCATCTTAATAGATCTGCATGTACTAAAGAAAAGGTAATGTGTCACGTTTCATCTGAGGTGATAGCAGGTGTGTGGACGGCTGAGGCAACAAATAAATGTTCAAAGTTCAAGATCACAAACACTGACATTCACTAATAATAATGTACCTCATTCACTAATATGTGTGTCACGAAACCATTAAAACACCATGGCAGAAATGATTTAAAATCTAAAACATGTAATTTACTAATATAACAAAATATCATTATAAAGATAATAGCATTCTCTACCTTTCACACTGAGCAATTTCAACATAGCGATACATTATTTTAGTATTTTATTAAAATTCCTGCTGAAATTTTCATCACTGCCACGCGTCCAGCTCTGTCTGAAAGTATGTTATGTTATAATATAAAGAGAGTGAAATTAAAATAGTCAGAAAAAAAATAAAAAATGTGCAGTGAGCAAAAACCTGCTTAGTCAACATGGCTTCTCCACTGTCAGCAAAACATGTGAAGCACCCTCATCCTCCGAAACACCATTCTCTGCATATTTAAAGTTTGGTGCGGTGGAAAGAACGTCTGACTCCATCATGACAATATATTCACACAGATTGTTTAAAAAAAAAAATAATATTTAATATGAACCTGCGTTTAAATAATGTTTACTAACTTTTGATATTTTGCTTTATGTCCTGTTTCATCAGTAAGATTGGTGTTCAGTTATACATTCATAAGTATTGTGCAATCATTAAAAAAGGGGAATAAATAATAATAAATAATACATGTAAATGGTTGATGTCAGAAATATCGTAATTCTTTATATAAAGTCGTAATGTAACCTAAAGTAATGGGTCACATGACCAAAGTTAACGTAAACACATGACCGTGGCATCGTGGGTCATTTTGCTGGCACAGAGGCAGAGTAGAGTAAACGACCTCAAGAGAAACTAATTCTGCACATGGTCCAAGAGGTGCAACACGGTAAATTGACTTTCATTTGTTCATATATTTGTGTATATTGTTGTTGACGTGCATTTACATTGACATATGTTGTATTTTGAGTGATTGAGAGATAAGGTCATGAGGTGTCGATGGTGTATGAGGTCATAAGGTGTCGATGGTTTACGAGGTCATAAGGTGTCGATGGTTTACGAGGTCATAAGGTGTCGATGGTTTACGAGGTCATAAGGTGTCGATGGTTTACGAAGTCATAAGGTGTCGATGGTTTACGAGGTCATAAGGTGTCGATGGTTTACGAGGTCATAAGGTGTCGATGGTTTACGAGGTCATAAGGTGTCGATGGTTTACGAAGTCATAAGGTGTCGATGGTTTACGAGGTCATAAGGTGTCGATGGTTTACGAGGTCATAAGGTGTCGATGGTGTACGAGGTCATAAGGTGTCGATGGTTTACGAAGTCATAAGGTGTCGATGGTTTACGAGGTCATAAGGTGTCGATGGTTTACGAGGTCATAAGGTGTCGATGGTTTACGAGGTCATAAGGTGTCGATGGTGTACGAGGTCATAAGGTGTCGATGGTTTACGAAGTCATAAGGTGTCGATGGTTTACGAGGTCATAAGGTGTCGATGGTTTACGAGGTCATAAGGTGTCGATGGTTTACGAGGTCATAAGGTGTCGATGGTGTACGAGGTCATAAGGTGTCGATGGTGTACGAGGTCATAAGGTGTCGATGGTTTACGAGGTCATAAGGTGTCGATGGTGTACGAGGTCATAAGGTGTCGATGGTGTACGAGGTCATAAGGTGTCGATGGTGTACGAGGTCATAAGGTGTCGATGGTGTACGAGGTCATAAGGTGTCGATGGTGTACGAGGTCATAAGGTGTCGATGGTTTACGAGGTCATAAGGTGTCGATGGTTTACGAGGTCATAAGGTGTCGATGGTGTACGAGGTCATAAGGTGTCGATGGTGTACGAGGTCATAAGGTGTCGATGGTGTACGAGGTCATAAGGTGTCGATGGTGTACGAGGTCATAAGGTGTCGATGGTTTACGAGGTCATAAGGTGTCGATGGTTTACGAGGTCATAAGGTGTCGATGGTGTACGAGGTCATAAGGTGTCGATGGTGTACGAGGTCATAAGGTGTCGATGGTGTACGAGGTCATAAGGTGTCGATGGTGTACGAGGTCATAAGGTGTCGATGGTGTACGAGGTCATAAGGTGTCGATGGTTTACGAGGTCATAAGGTGTCGATGGTTTACGAGGTCATAAGGTGTCGATGGTGTACGAGGTCATAAGGTGTCGATGGTGTACGAGGTCATAAGGTGTCGATGGTGTACGAGGTCATAAGGTGTCGATGGTGTACGAGGTCATAAGGTGTCGATGGTTTACGAGGTCATAAGGTGTCGATGGTTTACGAGGTCATAAGGTGTCGATGGTTTACGAGGTCATAAGGTGTCGATGGTGTACGAGGTCATAAGGTGTCGATGGTGTACGAGGTCATAAGGTGTCGATGGTGTACGAGGTCATAAGGTGACATTTCATGTCATGCTTTCCTTTTCCAGTTAACAAACACAAAAGAATATTGGTGAAATCAAGAAAACTAAAGATCTGACAAAGAGGGAAAATTCAAAGAGGAACTGCAGGAGGGAGCAACAGTTAAATGCCGTTTTGGACATTACACACCATCAAGTGAGGGAGATGAGACACTTTAACATGTCGAAGAAGCAAATGAAGAAGTTATTCTCCCAAAGAGAACACCTATTCTCCCCTCCGTATGTAAATGTCTCTGACATCACTTCAACTCCTAAAAGGAGGATATCTCTACAGACACCGAGGCCACAAAAGACATCTGACCCAAAGGCACTGAGGAGAAGAAAGAAACCACCATCACTGATCAAGGACCAAAGAGATGATCAACCTAAAGAAAAGACTTCTTCCAGGAACACGGTGGAATTTCTTCCACTGGAATTTCTTCCACCAACGTGGACTCAAGGGTGAATTTATAAGATTTTGATGGTCATGGGTCAAATGTCAAGGTCACTGCTCGTTCACATCCATCTCCCACTATGAACGCCATACCTCTTAATATTTGGCACTGGACAGCTTAGTTGGACTCAAGGATAAAGTAAATATAAGATGTCCTAAAACACATTTGTGGTTTTTTCTGTCCATCGTTCAACATAAAAACTGAAAAGGGTAGATTGTGACTATATGTCTTATTTATGACAGATAACTGAATTGGTGACATTACATATACAATTGCAGCTGCCAATTTCCAGCATTAGTTTTAAGGCGGGTGTGTCGCCGAGTGTGGAAAATCAATGTGAAATGTAAACTGGTTGGTGGTTAACCACAGGCTTCTGTTTAGAGCTTCCTCAGTACTGTCAGTCAGCTGGCCTCACTTACCAGCTGCTTGGCACTGCGTGGGGGGTGGGAGGGTGGGGGGGTTGGTGGCTAACAGGGCCTATGCTGGGTTAGCCCGCACTGGCTACTGTACCGCAGTTAATGGATTGTTTTCCATTGTGTGGAACCGGAATGCCAATTGAGTAGGTCTTGCATTTAATGCTATGGAAAGAATATTTTTTACAAATACCAAGTACAAACAGAGTACTTAGTAGAAAGATGATACTGTTAACTGCAAAGCTAGCGGACCTGAAATAGCACATCAAGTATAAAATTATAAAGAAAATAGTGTAACACAGGCTTTTGCGTAAAGAAGGCGCGTCACAATTCACGCTGTACAGAGAGATGTTGTTTGGGAGCGCTATAACACAGATTTGGAAACTTTTCAGAGCATGTGGTACATGGTATACACTCCCCACTTATCCCAACAGGTTTTTCTTCAAAATGAAATTCACGGATTTAACCATGCAATAACCTCAGAAAGGCACAATGACACAGGGCCACTGTAACATAGATATTGACTAAAAGTGGTGCTGAAATATGGGAAAAATCCTGCTGTACCATTTGGCGTGATCTTAGTTTGGGTCCATAACACTGCTGGTATTTACGAAACAAAATCCCTGAAGTGTACGTTCTGGCACAAAACTACATCGTAACACTGCCTCTCATCCACTCTGAGAAGTGGAAAGTCTTCAGCCAAAATTTGTGCCTCGTCATATGTACATGCTCTCCATTTTATACACTCCATTACTGCTTTTTTATTTTTTTGCTCCCTCTCTACCACTTTGCCACACACACACACACACACACACACACACACACACACACACACACACACACACACACACACACACACACACACACAGATTTGGGAGGCTCTTGGGGCAGCCGTTCAAACAAACACATTTACACAATAATCGTATTAGAGAGAGAAAGTGCTCTCTCCATCCATCCATCCATCCATCCACCCCAACCCCCCAACCCCCCAACCCCTCCTCCTCCTCCTCCTCCTCCTCCATCCGTTGCCAACGCCAGTCAATATGCAGCTGTCCATCTCTCCTTATCTGAAAAAGGCCTTGTTGCAATTAATGTCCAACAATAGTTGCAGAGATCTCGATAGTTCGACAATGTGAGATTCCTTTAGGTGACCATAAGGTGATGGAGGCGACATGCTGGTCTCACTGTGTTTTTTTTTTTTTTTTTTCTCCATCCATCCCTCCTTCCGTCCTCTGTCAGCCCCACCCCCCACCCCCTCCCCCCTCACTGCTCTGCCAACCCATTACTGAGCTAACAGCCACAGATTAGAGCTCCGCCACTTCAACAAACTGTTCAGCACGACACAGATCATGATGAAATAAATAAATTAAGTGATATTATAAAACCTAAAACACCTACTTTAGCACCACCAAGGGCTGGTGCTATGAGAAACCAGCAATTTGGTTCCACATTATCTGGGGTTGTGGTGGATGCAGGATGGGTAAGGTGATCCACATTTTCTTCTCCCAAGCAACGATTTCCAGCTCCTCCTGGTGGACGGCGGGGTGTTACGAAGCCAAAGATATATCATCTCATCTCATGCACAAACACTCACGTTTGGAGGAGAGCAGAAGTTAAGTATCTGTCACAGCTTCCTCAGGGGGGAACACTGGAAACTTGGGAAGGGCTCAGACTTGAGATGGTGATGGAACAAGAAAAGTACCCCACCGAAGTACGGCTACGAATACAGATCATTTAGTTGCTTTAACAGATACAGATAACAGTGTACTCGCTCATCCCTAGTTATTCGGGAGTGCCATCGTAAATTCGTTGTGTTTTCTAGCACACCAGCATTATGACAATAACGTTTCTAATTTAATGTATTTTGTGAACTCATGCAGTTTTATGCCCTAAAAGTTGAGTGAAATGTTGATTTGTCACAGCAATTTGCACTCCTACATGTTTGTCATGTGAAGGCTACTTAAAATGTTCAGACAAACTGCTTTGGAACATATTTAAAATGTAATTTATTTTTGGGTTTATTTTTCTCTTTCAATAAGAAGTGCTGTGTGGTTTACCACTGCCTCATGTAACTTTACATATAATACCAAAAACAGTCAATTGTTTAGATATTTGTGGTCAAAGTCACTGTGACCTCACGTCCTGCTTCCATAATATTTGCTAATTATTTTCCCACCAAAAATGTATTATGGCATAAAGTAGTTTTTCCAAACAAACCTCACTTTATTGAGAAAAATAACTCCTCGTTTACAACCATCCCAGCTCTGCTACCTCTCCTCTCACCATCAAAACAAAACCGGAAGTGCCGGGCATTGTAGGAAGTGTGCTCTTATTATTGGAATAAGGAATACTGTTGTTAATTTGTTTTTTTTATACACGCTTCAAGTTGTTAGAGACTACACTATGACTCAGCCTCTGTCTTGAATAAATACTAATTAAACAGACTTTAAAGCTCTTTAAGACAGCTACGGAGATGTAGCTGTGTTGTATTATTTATTACATGTCAATTGTATGATTTGTTTTGTAAATTTGAGCCCCATGGTTCTTTTAGTTTGATAAATACAGTTTTAAAAAACAATAAGAACTAAAATATGTCTTTGATGTGCAGCATGATTATTATCAAATGAAGTGATTAAATGTTTTTATTTTTAGACTCAATCTTGCTGTAGCATTTAAGCATTTTATTCTGGCATTTTATTGTCAATGTCATCATTGACATTGTGCCTTTAAAAGTAGGTGATGCACAATATGCCGACAAGAACATACTTTTCCATAAATGAAATTCATTGCATGTACAAAGCAGTGAGAGCCAGCGTTGAAGAACAGCTGAAGGAAGCTGTGTGGTATTCAGCCACCAGAGACTTGTGGACTGGCAGCAGAGCAGGAAGGGAACCATTTACAAGTTTTACAGTCTACTACCTCTCAGACTGGCAGCTTAAGTGCCATTGTCAGGAGACTAATTTTGTTTTGCTAAAGACCACACATCAGGAAACTTTTTGGAAATATTTGAAAAGCTGCAACTGGATTGGAAAATTCCCAAAGGAAAGTTTGTGTGTAACAATGCAACAAATATAAAGAAGGCCTTTTGGGAGTTCCCGCGTGATTGGCTCACTTGTTTTGGTCAAAATTAATATTTGTCCATTAACATGTTCTTGAAAATCAAAGGGGTAGAATTTGCCGTCAGAGCATGTGGGTACCGTATTCAGGCATTTTCCTGTAGTTGGAAGGAGAAAAGTTTGGGGAAAAAAACCCAGCAGACCTGGAGCTCTCCGGGCATGCCCTAATCAAAGGTGGGATACCAAAGTAGAGATCAACGTTTAAGATTACGTCCTGGTTTCTGAGGCAGCAACAGGCTGGACACTGACAGAAATACACGGCAGCTCAGGCCAAAAGAATCCTGAACATATCTATAAAATCCTTCAACCGCTCCACGACCTCACTGATGCCCTTACGGCTGAAGAACACATTCTCACCAGACAGATGAAGCAAACGATGATGGAGAACTCGCTTTAAGCGAGAAACACAGAGCAGGTGGGAAAAGTGCTGCAAATGTCTTGCTTTCACCACAAAGCATCCAAGTACTAAGAGTTACTGCAAGTGACAAAAAAAATCTAAGAAAACTCTAAGAATCATGACGTTTTCTGAGGATTTCCCTTCGAAGTTAAGAGTAGATCCTGGTAAAGATAAACATAAGTCACAATGCATCTTAGCCCTTCAGAGAGCTCCGGAGAAGAATGATTGTTAGGAATATGGAAGACAGCGTTTGAGAGGCTTAAAGAATTTCTAAAGCAGAGGAGAAAATTGTAGAAGTACAACCACGTTTCCAAAAAAGTTGGGACACTGTAAAATGTAAATAAAAAAACAGAACCTATTGATCTGCAAGTCATATAAATCCATATGTAAATGAAAATAGAACAAATCAAACGATGAAAATGAGAAATTGTATTGTTTTATGAAACATATATATTCTCATTTTGAATATGTTGGTAGCCACAGTTTTCAAAAAAGTTGGGACAGGGGCAAAAAAAGACTGGAAAGGTTGTGTAATGCCAAAAGACACACCTGGAGGAACATCTCACGACTAATGAGGTTACCATGGCAACAGATCTGTAACATGACTGGATGCAAAAAGATGATTTCAGAGAGGCAGAGTCTCTCAGCAGTGAAGATGGGGAGAGGTTCACCACTGTGAAAGACTGTGTTGGAAAATAGTTCAACAATCTCAGAATAATGTTCCTCAATCGGAAATTGCAAAGAATTAGTGGATCTACAATACATACGAGGGCGGAGCCATAAGATCAGAGACCGAGCAAACGCTTTTGTGACCAATGGTCTGGGTGGTTTTTTACACACCTGAAACTTAACAAATTATTGGTGAACAGAAAGAAGTAGCAGGGAGCCAAATCTGGCGAGTAGGATTTTTTGGGGAGCAACGATTACGTTGTCATGAGGTTACGCCTTCCTCCTGCTCCACGCTGCACTGACCTCGGTCTGCGTGGAACAGCAGCAGTCTCCCAACTTATTGATCCAAACTTGTGAAATTGTTAAATGATTTACAGAATCCGGAGAAATTACAAAAGTGGAAAAACTGTCCCGTGGTTCGAAGAAATCTAAATTCTAAATTCTTTTAGGAAATCATGGACGCTGCATCCTCCAGGTTAAAGAGGAGAGGGACCATCCAGCTTGTTATCAGCTCAGTTCTAAAGCCAGCATCTGTGATGGTACAGGATGCATTAGTGCACATGGCATGGGTAGCTTGAACATCTGGAAGGAAGCATTAATGCTGAATGATATATTCAGGTTTTGGAGCAACACATGCTGCCATCCAGACAACGTCTCTTTCAGGGAAGGTCTTGTTTATTTCAGCAGAACAACGTCCAACCACATCTCATATATCATCAAGTTGAAGATGTCTGGACATTAGACACCATCTGAACACAAATCCAAATCAGCTATTTCCGAATAATCGCAGTATACTTTGAACAATCCAGTAAATTGAGTAGACTTAACCATTGATTAGTATTCATGTAACGCTGCACATCCCACAGGGAAGACCTGCAGTAGTGATTTACATGAGGTCAAATGACCCCAGAAAACATACATTTAACAGCTATCAATTATTAACTTATGAGCTGCCTTGCTGCTGGGGAGGAACCGCTATTGTCTATTTCCAACATGAGACCAACACCCTCACTTCAAAGGCAGGGGAAAAAAGTCTTATTTTTGGCAGCAGCAGCAGGACTCTGTTGGGGAGGCTGGATTTAGTTTTCTGCTGTAACAACACACTCAATTCAAAACTGGGACTGTTTGGTTTCTTGAGAGAAAAATGAAATATCGGTCAACATCTTGAGCAAATGCTATTGAATATGAAGATGATGAAATAAACCAAGCAACTCCTAATCCTCTACAAATTGGAATTTTTGTCATCAATGACAGATTTTTTTTTTTTAATTCATTTTCAACATTAATGTTGTTCATTGATAGATGATTTGAACACCGAGGAACAAGGAACGGCTGAAAAATGGCAGTTGATGCATGTGTGTTATGAAATATGAGATGAAATCAGAGGACCTGAGTGCTGCTTGTATTCTATACAGCCACTCCAGCTTTAGTGAGGACGCAGGGTGTTTCTACAGCATCTGGACACCTGCACAAAGACGGTGTTTAAAGGTAGCAGGATGGTGTCACTGCTCCATTTCCAGAGCCTCTTCATGGGAGGCGCCTCCATCTATCATGAAGCAGAGGATGCTGATCCGGACGATGCTGTCCCGCCTATGGATGGCTTCATCGCCCAAAACCCCAAACGCCGGTCCAGAGGTGGTCCAGAGGTGGTCCAGAGGGGGATTTACAGCCAGCATCCGGCTCGAAAAGCAGGTTAACGGTGCGACGGCGATTTAAACCGACAGGTGCAACAGCATCATCACCAGCCAGCCTCCATCCACCTCCGTCCACCTCCATCCACCTCCGTCCGCGGTCACATATCAAGAGGAAACCAGCGGAGCCGACAGCCCGACACACCGCAGCACGCCCAGACCAGCCCTCTGTTCACTGGGACGGTTTCTGGATGGACATGGTTGGACCCTGTCGGCACGCGAGCTAGCAGCTCTCCTCTCCTCTCCTCTCCTCTCCTCTCCTCTCCTCTCTCCTCCTCTCTCCTCTCCTCTCCTCTCCTCTCGTCCTCTCCTCTCCTCTCCTCTCCTCTCCTCTCCTCTCTCCTCCTCTCTCCTCCTCTCGTCCTCTCCTCTCCTCTCCTCTCGTCCTCTCCTCTCCTCTCCTCTCCTCTCCTCTCCTCTCCTCTCCTCTCGTCCTCTCCTCTCCTCTCCTCTCCTCTCCTCTCCTCTCCGGGCTCGTGCTTTCTTCATTTGAACACACAAGCCAGTGATAAACAAAATAAAACAAACACCGTGTACGTCGTTGGACTCACCTCTCGGCCATTTTCCCCGACGCTTCTTAAAATCCGTTCACAATAAATCCCACAACGTCTCCCATGTTGCCCAAATTGCGGTCGACGCAGTCACCGAGTCACTCCTTCCAGACCCACGTGAAGCTGTAAATAACAACACGGACCACATCCGGTTTGGACCTTCATAATAAAAGCTTCTCACCACTACGATACTGTGCCAAGAAATACCCTGGGTTGCTTCAACGGTCATGTAAAACACTGTTGAGCACTAAGAAAGGCTGGCATTACAAAAAATGTATATCATTGGCTTGAATTAATACATTTTTACCGTTTAGGCTATATATAGTATATCTATATCTAAATATTTAATGGAGAGTATGTTAACCATTAAAGACCAACTTCTTCACATTAGCTAATTTCATTCATGCAATCAGTACTGTGAAATATGTTATCTGTTATTACAGTCTGCCATGAATACATTTTATTATATTAACGTTCAATGCAAAGGCTACTCGTATGCCTTTTACGGTTAATTTTAAATAATAAAAACATCAGAAAACGCTAAAATATTCTGCAACTTCCTGCAAACACACACAAAAAGGCCCAAGAGTAAAAATTCCACTTAACAAAACCACCGTTATAGCCACTATTATGTTAGGAAGTTTATTTTTAAGCACATCCGGTATGAGCTCATTTTAGCAGACTTGATGCTTGAAGGGGGAACTAGCCCTCCTGCGTTCGTGTTAAATGAAAAGAATTGAAAATAAGCTGAGGAATTGTTGATGTGTGATATACTGCTCAGCACCGGGTTTTATTATTGCGGTGAGGATGCAGGAATGTCTTCAGTGAATCAGAGCTGACAGACTACCTGAGGAACAGGAGGCCTGTGGAGAGTCAGCCATGTGATTGAAGGATGACATTCAGCTGTCATGTCATGATCTGAGCTCTTTAAAGTATTGGAACCAGATAGAGCTTAAAAAAAGAAAAAGAAAAGAAGACTCAGAATTAGGGTGTCTTTTATTTTGTTTTGTTTTTTCATTTAAGTTCTCCAGCCTGGTTAGTTTAGACAGTTTTTACATCACCTGAAGTAGTAAGTCCTAATTGTCAGCTAATGTTGTGGCCATGTTAAATCAAGAGACCATGAAGAGCAGCTGCTTGGGGTTAGGGTTCAGAATAGAATTGGGTTGGAAAAATCATTACAATAGTTTCTCTGTAGAGAGATGAAGGACTTTGTAATATCCTGGATATTTGTATGTTGTGATGACGTAAGCAAAAGATGGAAGGGTCGCCCCGCTTATCAGCCAATCAGTTGGCTTTTTTTGTTTTTTTTAATCAAAGCTGTTCAATTAGAGCAAAGACACCATAGACACAAAATAACAAGCAGGATCAACAGCAACAGAAAACGCTCCCCCTGTTTTGGGCCTACGTGCATGTTTACACCTGAATATGGTTAAGTTCATGCGCATGGTCGCCACATGGCCAAAAACAAACACCTGCACCACAGAGGAGTTTGCTGATGTATTTAAAAGCATTGGATTTTATTGTGGAGAATGCACCTGTCACCTTAAACCCTCAGCAGCACCAGTGGTGTGCCCGCCTCGCCGCATCCCATACGACTCGAAGAGGAGCTAGATGAAAGGGAAAAATGGATATAATCCAAAAGGTCACAGAGCCGACTGAGAGGGTTAATCCATTAGTGGCAGTGGAAAAGCCTAATACAGGAAAGCTAAGCGTGTGTTTAGATCCCCGCCCCCTAAACAAAGCTATTCATAGATCCCACTATACACTTCCCACTCTAGATGACGTCACACCAAGACCAACCTGAGCTCAGTACTTGAGTGTACTAGACTCTAGATCTGAAAGCTTAGCCAGGAATGATCCCTGCTGACCACGTTTAACACCGTCAACGGCTGGTATTGGTTCAAAAGGCTCGCTTTTGGAATAATTTCTGCACAGGATGAGTTTCAGGGGAGATTTAATGAGGCCTACGAGGGGCTTCAGGGTTCAGCACATCTGGTGTGGGGCCATACTGAAGAGCACGACGCCGACCTGCACGCCACGCCAGAGAGAACCAGGGAGAGAGAACCAGAGAGAGAGAACCAAGGCGAGAGAACCAGGGAAAGAGAACCAGGGAGAGAGAACCAAGGCGAGAGAACCAGGGAGAGAGAACCAGGGAGCGAGAACCAGGGAGCGAGAACCAAGGCGAGAGAACCAGGGAGAGAGAACCAGGGAGAGAGAACCAAGGCAAGAGAACCAGGGAGAGAGAACCAGGGAGAGAGAACCAGGGAGAGAGAACCAAGGCGAGAGAACCAGGGAGAGAGAACCAGGGAGAGAGAACCAAGGCGAGAGAACCAGGGAGAGAGAACCAAGGCGAGAGAACCAGAGAGAGAGAGAACCAGAGAGAGAGAATCAGAGAGAGAGAACCAAGGCGAGAGAACCAGGGAGAGAGAACCAGGGAGAGAGAACCAAGGCGAGAGAACCAGGGAGAGAGAACCAAGGCGAGAGAACCAGAGAGAGAGAGAACCAGAGAGAGAGAATCAGAGAGAGAGAACCAAGGCGAGAGAACCAGGGAGAGAGAACCAGGGAGAGAGAACCAAGGCGAGAGAACCAGGGAGAGAGAACCAGAGAGAGAGAACCAAGGCGAGAGAACCAGGGAGAGAGAACCAGGGAGAGAGAACCAAGGCGAGAGAACCAGAGAGAGAGAGAACCAGAGAGAGAGAATCAGAGAGAGAGAACCAAGGTGAGAGAACCAGGGAGAGAGAACCAGGGAGAGAGAACCAAGGCGAGAGAACCAGAGAGAGAGAACCAGAGAGAGAGAACCAGACAGAGAGAGCCAGAGAGAGAGAAACAGAGAGAGAGAACCAGGGAGAGAGAACCAGGGAGAGAGGACCAGAGAGAGAGAACCAAGGCGAGAGAACCAGGGAGAGAGAACCAGGGAGAGAGAACCAGAGAGAGAGAACCAGAGAGAGAGAACCAGACAGAGAGAGCCAGAGAGAGAGAAACAGAGAGAGAGAACCAGGGAGAGAGAACCAGGGAGAGAGGACCAGAGAGAGAGAACCAGGGAGAGAGAACCAGGGAGAGAGGACCAGAGAGAGAGAACCAAGGCGAGAGAACCAGGGAGAGAGGACTAGAGAGAGAGAACCAGGGAGAGACCCTGAGGTGCTCCAGGCCCAGGAGGGGAAACAGACCCGGCTCCTGGAGCAGCTGTCTCACCGTCTCCTGCCTCTTCCACTGGCTGCCATGATGGTCCACAAGGGGACTGTGGTGGATGATTCTCAGTCATTCGTGGATATGTTGGAGGGGACGGATGAGACCAGCGGTGGAATGAGCCGTCTGAATCCTTCCTCTTCTTATGGGGGCCATCCAGGACCAGCTAGATCTGACTCCGGACGATCACAGGCAACGGTTACGAGAAACCAGACTGGGGCTTCAAGACCGACCGTTTGCTTTCGCTGAGAAAATACTGCTTTTAGGGTCTGATTTACTCAACGTCTGCGTGTGTAAAATCACATGCAAACTTCACACCACCCGCAAAAAAATGTCCAGCTGATCTACTAACGACGTGCAGTGAGGATTGCGTCTTTCAAATGTCCAGTTTAACACATGTTGTCCATTCTGAGTGTTTGCCTGCATGAATATGTAATATTGGGCGTTTCTGCTTGAAGGTGTAAAATACTGAGAAACATGCAAATAGAACAATTTATCACCTGCAACGATATTTACTGAACCAGGAAGTAGAAACAGGAGAAGTGATTGTTGTGTATTTTAGTACGACTGAAAGGAACATATTAATCAGGTGCGCAAATCTGGAGAGACGGCTGCTCTTATTATGAAGGAGATGCAGGAAACCAAAGAATACGTAGAGAACGAGGTTTTACACCCATGGAAACATTTTGGGGGAAATTGATTCAGACATATCGTTTGTCCAGCGATGATACTTCTGAGTTATTGAATGAACTGAATGATGATTGACAGCCAACAACAAGAAGGAGCCACGAAATACCAGCAATTAAAAACTCAGCATTTTGCTGCCTCTGGGTGGTTCCAGCGTATCTCTGCTTGGATCTCCCTCCAGTCCTGTTGTTCAGGTGAGCTGTCACATCCTGAATGAGTCCTGCAGAATTCACAGGTAGCTTCATCAGACACTGAATGAAAAGTCAGCTGCTCATCACAGAAAGATCTGGACCTGCTGATCGGTGTCTGTTAGAGGATCTCATCACCGTCCTCCTCTTTTATTTGACCATGTTTTATTATTAAGCATTTTTTTCCCGCCTTTTTGTTTTTCTCTTTTGTAGCATGTTGGAACAGGTAATGGGGTTTTCCCAGAATGCCCAGAGTTAACGTATCAACGTTTGTATTCGGCAACATGAATGACATGAGTTGGGCATTATTGTAATTACGCAGCAGATCCACCATTCCCCTGATCAGTCCTGGAGCACTACCTGGTACAGATGGATCACGAACGTGAGGCTGGAGGCCCACGAAGTGTCGTATAACCACAGTCACAGGGGATTGTGCCACAATGAGGGGAAAAGGAACTCTGCAAGTAACTGTTGCTAATCACCATGCCATGCACAAGTTCTGGTAAGCCAACATACAAGACCCATGCATCATTGGACTGGATCTACTGGGCAAGCGGGAGGCTGTAGTGGATGTGCCCCTAGCTGTGCTCTACCTGGGTTCAGCAGCCATAGCACTCCACCGCTCCAGTGACGAGGGACTGCGAAGTGCCACCACCCCATCACCACCACCACCACCACCCCATCACCACCACCAGCGGCTGAGGAGGTCTTGCACACCTCATCACCCCAACAGCCATCCATCAAGACCAGACAGGCTGTTGAGAACCATGACACAGTAACCCCAGTGGTGGCCACCCTGCCCACTGGCCCCTCATGCGGTGACAATGCTTCCCCCGCCAGCATCAATGGCAGCTCCCAGGGTCTGCCACCAGCAGTGGCTGATGATGATAGTTTGGACTCCATTGATAGTCAACAGCTACAACAAGACCAGAGCCAAGACCCCGTCCTCTCTCTTGAGTCCAGGATTGGGTGAAAGCTAGCCGACGACCAACATGGCTAGCAGTATCGGCACTGGACCTCGAGACCAAGGCTCTCTACGCCCAGTAGTCAAACCTCGTCACCCGAGATGGCCTCCTTTATCCCCGCTGGCAGGCCCCCGGGGGTCACCACGACATCTTCCAGCTCTTGGTGCCTCACCAGCTACGGCCCAAGGTCCTCAAGCTTGTTCACGTCTCGGTGGGGGCGGGACACTATGGGGTCGCCAAAACCTTAAACCGACTTCGGTCTCTGTTCTACTAGCCAAGATGTCGCCGGGACGTCGAGCGCCACGTTCATCGATGTGACTCCTGCACTGCCTGGAAGTGACCAACCCGACGCTCGCATGCTGCCCGGCAGCAAGACCAGGTGGGGGGCCCACTGGAGCATGAGCCCGGGGTTAGGGGCGAGGCCGGCTTAGCCTACATCTACAACATCAGAGAACGACTCCGCGAGGAGCATGAGCTGACCACAGACACCGGGTCCCGACAGAAGGAGGGAGGGCACTTTGGCCCCGGGAAGCATGTGTGGATCTACAGCCCTGAGAGAAAGAAGGGCTATGTCAGAGTCAGAGGATCAGCCCAGGTCCCCATCCCACCTCTAAAACCCACCGAGGATACTTCGGAACCGGTTGGGCGACAGCGACGGCTTCCCCAACACCTGAGAGACTTTGTCATGGACATATAGGTTGCTGGAGACAGCTAACCACCTGGGTGGGGGCTGCGTAGTGTGTTGGAATAGGTAATGGGGTTTTCCTAGAATGCCCAAAATTAATGTGTCAATGTTCGTATTCAGCACCATGAGCGACATGAGTTGGGTATTATTTTAATCGCCTCTGGTTTGTGTGTGTAAAGTTAATGAAATGTTCTCTGGTTAAATAAACAGCAGGTCCTGAGGTTGAGGGTTTATCAGACACAAGATCTGCTCTAAAATAGACTTAATCTCTGCCTGATCTTTCATCATAAAGAATCCCTGGGTCACTACAGTATTGACTTTCTTGCTGATAATCTCCTATAAAGTGTTTTGTTCTTATTATATTTATATTTCTTAATTTCAACGGGATCAGGTTTCCTTTTCTTTTTGCAGTCCCGATGTTTTCCATTGCTGGAATCTCTTTAACACGCAAACCCTCATTTAAATACAGCGATTTGCTCCTGATTTCAATGATGGAATTACTCAGTAAATCACCCGCAAAATGGGTGCAAATTTTTTTTTGCAAACTTTTAGAAGGAACATGCAATTTAGTACCTTTATTTGAGATCTTATTAAATCAGGCCCTTAGACGGCTGCAGCCAGGAAGTTCTGCTGGAGAGAAGTCACTGCTCCAGAAGGTGGTGCTGGAACATCTTGTTGAGTGGCTACCAGAAGAAACACCAACCTGGGTCCGGTACCGGTCCGCCCCACCACTCTGGAGACAGCCATTGCTCTTGCTGATGACCACTTGGTGGATCTCATCATGGTGGGTTGCGCCAGCCAGTCAGCGCCAGCGTGTCCGACTCCAGACCCTCGCTGCTCTTGGAGAAACCGTCCTCACCGGGGAGTCAACAACGCCCGGTGATTCCCCCGTCTAACCCAGTCCGTCTGTCTTTTACATGTCCCGGCCACGACGCACACCGTCCCAACCTGCAGGGAGCTCGCCAGACATCAGGACATGTTTTTGAAAATACATTATGTGTTATCTTGGAAGTTTTAAAGTGTTGTAAGTTAATATTTATTAGTCATTTCAGTATCAGTAAAAACTCACATAAAACATTTAATTGTTCATATTCATCTTAGAAATACTACAAATGCGATACACACATTTTTGAGAAGTTACTGCAGAATATTCACAACCCAGTGATTGGCCAATTACAAGTGGCTTTCTACTTACTGAAGTGCAAAAAACTAACTTGAACCATTAAAGAATGATTATTTCACATAAATCAAAAAAAAAATCCACTCTCTAATACTTTCTTTTTAGCTTTAAGTTTTAATCAGAAAGTCATTAAAAGTGGTTTCCAAAAAAAAACCCGAATTCAATATTTCAAAATCTGAACGTTATGCAAAGTAACCCCAGAGAAACACATTAACAGTCAGTAGTATCAGAGCGTTAATGTTGCAGACTCTTCTCCAGACCGGCTCCTCCTTCAGGAACATCCGCTCACTGTTTTCAACCTGTGGAGGTGCAGATTGAGAGCTTGAACCAGTCAGACCACAGAGCCACAGAGCAGCTCGCCGCCATTTAGACACTGGCAAGCGGTCAGGATCACTGCTGAGGTCAAAGTTCTCAGGATCAGAGGTCATCTGGGGACCTGCAAGGTCAATCCGAGGCTCAAGGCTGTGTCTGGACCACCAGGTCAGCCTGTACAGCTGGAGAGGAGAGGAGAGGAGAGAGAGGGAGAGGAGAGGAGAGGAGAGGAGGTTTTGACTGGAGGAAGACAGAATTAGAGAGAAAGGGCCACAAGAGCAAGGGAGATGGGAGATGGGAGCTGGGGAGAGGAGAAGAGAGGAGCGCAAAGGGGGAGAAGGACAAGAGAACTTTGTTGTCAGTTTATGCAAATGAAAGCTCTTTACTTCCTTAGAGAATATCAAGTAGATTGATATGAAGGATTTCATATTTGATATTTTCCAGGAATAGTCACATGGAGACAAATAGTCCCTTTAAAAAACGGTTGAACAGCTCTGACAGAATAAAAAAGCTCCATATGAACACTTAATGAGAAGGAACATGCCCACACTAAATAAAACTTCAGTCTGTTGAAGAGGTGTTAAACCTTCTTTTTACAAACTGATGAACAGAAAGATTGAACTGGACCACAGCTGAGTGTTTTTTCATACAAACTTTTACAGAACTAAACGTTATTGGTCACCAATGTTATCAAACTATTGCGTGATGAAGAGCAACATAATTATGGTAAATACCGCGCTAAACAGATGATAGATATTCATTGTGTATTTTTTGCCACCCTATGCTGGCTCTGATTGGCTGCCCTGGTCGTTAGGTCGGTGAGATAGTTAGGATTAGAGGCAGGCGAGGGGCGGGACAAAACTACGGCAATCAAATACTTGATGCATTCACACGTTTTGAGGTCCACAGCTGTTCTGATTAAACGGGTTAAGTTCCTGGAAAATACTTCTTGTGAACCTTGATTACTGTGAATCAAAGTATTATTTTTTCTTTTCTGAAATTTAAGCATTAGCCTTTACAATGCTTCAGTAAACATATTAACAAATGCACATATCTGAGAATGCTAAATAATAATAATAAAATTGTGTAACAGTAGCATGCCTTTGATTGACACTATGCTGTGTTCCAGATGACAGACTTTCCTCAGTACAGATAATACTCTTACATGTGAGGACTATGTAGGGCAGGTACTTATACAGAGTAGTGTTGTTCCAAATCACACACTGACAGGAAATGACCTCATCATGTGAACACATCAGCCTCCAAAATATCTGCAGCTTTAATTATTTTACCCAAAAATCAGCGTGTTTTTGTGTCCTCTGTTTAACACTCAATAAACACTGATTCTTCTGTCCAGCAGCAGCAGTGGAAAAGAAACATTTTGTGTTCAGGAACAGCTTTTAATTTTAAAATCCTTTATGTCCGTGGCCCCGCCCCCTTCCTCTACGTAGCCAAGACGGCGACAGTTTAAGGTGGAAGTGTCCATCTTCTGGGAACTTGCAGTGTACTGCATGTTTACGTGATTGACAGCGTGAACTGATGCACTCAGAATAGTGAGAGTTGGTGTGAAAGTAGAACATCTGGACCACAGCAACAGTCTGGGGTTGTTTTGCACTTTGGTTACTGTGCACAGATTATCGATGGGTTTGTTAATAAATGCTAAAGTCTGCAACCTTTTCCTTTGCATATCTACGGAGGATACACATACCTGCATGTGGAGTACAGTGTTGGAAAGATGATGGGAAAACTACAAGTAATGCATTTCTTGTTGAGTACTCATCTTCCGTTTTCTTCATTTTACAGATCCGAACATAAATAGAATAAATGTTTGGTATGTTCCTTACATGTTCTTTAGGTATTGGGGGCGTGGCCAAGCTGACCACAACAATGACAAGGCAGGTGAGAGTCAGGAGGATGAGAGCAAAGTACAAGTAGTGGACATCAGCCAGGATGGCCGGCCGACGGTCCGGCTGACCGCAGGAGGGAGGTGTGAAGGAGAACTCCAGAGTCATGCGGATCAGTCCCACCACGAGTCCGGTCATCAGACCCCAGAATGCACCCTGAGACGCACACATGTACAAACAAATCTTAAAACGTTTCCATCTCCTCGAGGAGCATACAGTGTGTACAGACGCCCACAGTCACTAGGAAGCTGAAGCACTCCAAAGACCATCAACTAACTGGACTTTTTTTTTTGTGGCCTACATAAGAGGTGAACACTGAACTATCCTGTTGGCATGTGTTTGTGTACCGGAAACCCACCTGCTCGTTGGCACGAGGCCAGAAGATAGCCATTAGGAACACAGCGGTGATGGGCGGAGCCAGAAAGCTGGTGACTGACTGAATGTAATCAAAAAGCTGTCCGCTGTTGGCGGTTTGGACGACAGGAATCCATAACAGACTAACACACACCAGGACCAGGATGAACACCCTGGAAACAAACACGTGCTGTTATGAAGGGTTGAACAGCTTCATGAAGGTGTCCGGCCTGCAACACACTGCCTGTGTAAAGTGTGCGTTACCTGTTGCTGCGTCATTTCATTTTGTCGTCCATATTGACAGATTAGAGCAGCTGCACGTCTCACCTTCATCTTTTTATTTATTATTATTATTTGTATTTTTCACATGGCCGTGTACTGTTCTTTGCTAGAATACACAGGGAAACGATCTGACATCATATTTGTACCGTATGATCATAGTAAAAACCTCGTGGAGGCTCGAATCATATCATGACAACACTTTACCAAGTGAAGGGCGGGGTGTGTCTGTGTGTGTCTGTGTGTGTGTGTGTGCGCGTGTGTGTGTGTGTGTGTGTGTGCCTGTGTGTCTGCGTGCGTCTGCGTGTGTGTGTGTGTGTGTGTGCCTGTGTGTGTCTGTGTGTGTCTGTGTGTGTCTGTGTGTGTGTGTGTGCGCGTGTGTGTGTGTGCGTGTGTGTGCCTGTGTGTCTGTGTGTGTGTGTGTCTGTGTGTGTCTGTGTGTACGAGAGTAAACAAAAAATCATGTGACTGCTTTTTAGTTATAACCCATCACTTGTTGCACTTTAATAAATTCGACACTGATGATGTCATCAAAGGGAAAGTCATTGATTCACTGGTCGGACCTGCAGCCGCAGCCGCAGCACTGCAGCTGACACGCAGCCGGTGTGGACACACACGCAACCAAGCCGCAGCAGAGCAGCGCGTGATGTCCCAAGTCTTAGTTATCTTCATTTGAAACGTACGCTGGAGTCACTTCGATAGCCAACTGATAGTATGTGTTTGGTTGTGTGTATGTATATAAATGTACACACACACACACACACACACACACACACACACACACACACACACACACACACACACACACACACACACACACACACACACACACACAGAAAAAGAGAAAGTATTTTGCATTGATTGTTTTTTGCTAGTCGGATCATATTTTCTTTTCCAAACTTGGATCTAGATGTTGATGTGGTTGGTTGTTTCTTCATACAGCAGAATCTCTGACGTGTGTTCGTGATGTTTACTTGCCTACCTTCCAGCAATCATCAGCTCCATCTCAGATGCTGCAGGCCTGGCTTTATGGTAGAGGTCCAGCGTGAACAGAGTGGCGCTGCTGTTAAAGATTGAAGTCAGAGATGACATCAAAGCAGCTAACATCACCGCCAACATCAGACCACGAAGACCTGCCAAGAAAATTTGAAAAATGTCACAGACATGGTGACATATCAGGGGAATAATTCAGATGTTTATATACCACTATTCAGGGTTTTTGATTCCATTATTTTACACGGCGTAGCGATCAGTGTCTGAGCATGCCAAGTACAAAAAGGTAACACAGTCTCTGTAGTAGAAGTCTCACCTGATTTGGGAGAAGGAGGCTTGTGACTAGAAGGTGAGCAGTTTGAGCCAACACCATAAATCTGGCAGAGAAAACAGCCTCTACCACAAAATTCAAGTCTGTTTCCACCCTGGCTTCAACTCGAACAGAAATAGTTTTATATTCTACAGGCTAGTCTGGTATCACGTTACTATGCTCAATGATAACAAAGTCATTTCCATAACAACTAAACAACATCAGTCTGCTGATGAAGATACTTGGGTTGAAAGATCCGTAAAAAGCTAAGGGGACTGTTATTTCAGATAAATGTACCATACAAAGCTATTTATGAATGTTTGAAATCCTGTATGATCTTAAGTTTCCTCCCTAACATCCGGACACAAATCAAGAGCTAAGTGTTTAAAAGTAAAGCCATCTCTTCTGCCTGACTTGCTGTGACCCCGTGTGATGAAACGATCATGCAAGATTATTATTCAGGTGCATTTTTAACATTCTCTTTATACTCAATCATGTTACTGACCTGTTGCCAATGAACCTAATGAGCAGTGAGATGTTCCACCAGGTGTTTTTGTTATCTTTACACAACTTTTCCAGTCTTTTGTTGACCCCGTCCCAACTTTTTTGAGACATGTTACTGCCCTAGCACTAGTCCCTAGTGAAGCACTAGTCCCTGGTGAAGCACTAGTCCCTGGTGAAGCACTAGTCCCTGGTGAAGCACTAGTCCCTAGTGAAGCACTTGTCCCTAGTAGAGCACTAGTCCCTGGTGAAGCACTAGTCCCTGGTGAAGCACTAGTCCCTAGTAGAGCACTAGTCCCTGGTGAAGCACTAGTCCCTGGTGAAGCACTAGTCCCTAGTGAAGCACTTGTCCCTAGTAGAGCACTAGTCCCTGGTGAAGCACTAGTCCCTGGTGAAGCACTAGTCCCTGGTGAAGCACTAGTCCCTGGTGAAGCAATAGTCCCTAGTGAAGCAATAGTCCCTAGTGAAGCACTTGTCCCTCGTGAAGCACTAGTCCCTGGTGAAGCACTAGTCCCTGGTGAAGCAATAGTCCCTTGTGAAGCACTTGTCCATAGTAGAGCACTAGTCCCTGGTGAAGCACTAGTCCCTGGTGAAGCACTAGTCAGTGGTGAAGCACTAGTCAGTGGTGAAGCACTTGTCCATAGTGAAGCACTAGTCAGTGGTGAAGCACTTGTCCATAGTGAAGCACTTGTGCCTAGTGAAGCACTTGTCTCGAGTGACCCACTAGTCCCTAGTGAAGCATGAGATGAGTCCCTCGCGGCAAATGTCAGTTAAGATTTGATGTTGAGTAGGTTACAACTGACTGTTTTCTAGTAGATTCAAATACAGTATTTAAAATGTGTGTGTGTGTGTGTGTGTGTGTGTGTGTGTGTGTGTGTGTGTGTGTGTGTGTGTGTGTGTGTGCGCGTGCGTGCGTGTGTGTGGCGGGGTGTGTGTGTTTGACTCACCCACAGGCATTAGTTCAATCACTAGTTTAGGGTAAGCAATATTGGAGCAACCAACTGAAGCACCACACACACTCTGACAGACTGCTGGATCCACACAACCAATCTCATCTACACATTTGCAAAGAGAAAGGGTGAAAAAAGATATGAAACCTCTGTTAGAAGAAATGAGACAAAGATGCAGTTCCATTAAAAAAAATTTGAAAAAAAAACAACCAAAACAGTCTGACGAGAATATGTCTTCACTTTACAAATTCTACAGGGATTTTTTTAATTTCTGCAATTACAAACTCGATTTTTCAGTACAAAAATAAAACAACGCTCAACAAAGGTATTTCATGTTTTTCCCACCCTGTTAACAAGAATTATGGGGTCAGCATAATATTGGATACACATTCATCAACACCTGTTAACACCTACCTGACAGTGTCAACAAAAATAAAACATGAATATCTTCCTAATGGTGACTATATTTGGTTTTTGGATTGTATTACATTATATAGCAGTAATAGCAGTACCTAAAGAGTGTCCAGAGGGGTATGTTAAAGGAGGCAAGAGCTGTTAACTATGAATGTGAAACAATAATCATACAAATAATAATAATGTCATTATTAGCGTTGTTTGGAAATTATTTTTTGGGGGTAAATTAAAGTCTTGTCTGTTTTTGAGGGAAATCAAAATGATCCATGTAATTCAATATCAAGGAACATTTGACAGAAAGGTAAACAGACTGACCTGGGAACAGCGCTCGGCTTATCATGCCTGGCATCACAATGAAGAACATGGGCAGCAGTTTGAGGTAGCCGCCCAACACACTGCCTGCTTTGGCATGGGACAAAGATTTGGCCGACAGCGACCTCTGGACTATAACCTGCACACATGGAGAAACATCCACGCACAATTATGATCGTCACGAAATCCATCATTCTATATTGTTGCAAAACACTAGTCCTGTCCAAGACCGAAGAAGGCACATCAAATCACCAACATTCAGTCGTACCCATCCTATGCGCCAGATTTGGCTCCCTTCCACTTATCCTTCTTCCTGAAAATCAAGGTCAAGCTGATGGATCGCTGTTTTATCAATGTGGAGGTGCTTTGAAGGAGTTAAAAGCTGGATTTAAACCATACACGATTTTAGATTCTTGTCTCTTAACTTTTCGAATTGCACTTCGTACTATCCACAACTTTGCACAACTTTTCTATTCGCACTTCCCGATTGAAAACCAAAAAAAGGTGACGAGTTGAATCAAGCAATATCGTGTGGTGGAAAAAATGAAACATGTATCTGCTACTTGAGGAGAGGCCGACTGCATCAGGCCTTCATGTCAACCTACTGCAAAGATGCCCTCCTACCTCCAGGTTACATCAGGATATCAAGACAGAGAGCGATTGAGTGCTGCATCTGATGACCCAACCCAGACCCAGCAGAAGCAGTTCAGGATGAGTTGGACTGCATAATTAAGGAAAGGCAGCAAACAACTGCTCAGCATATGTGGGAACTCCAATACGGTTGGAAAAGAATCCTGGCAGAATACCTGAAGATGCTGGTTGGTTCTGAGTGTGCAAATCAAAAGCTACTTTATGTGACTGTGTTCCAGCCACAGTGAACCATTTGTTTGATCTTTGAAAGAAGATATTTCTCCACAAGCTTACCTCGACAGAAACTCATGATTGGGACTCACCCCTTCCAGAAGAGAAGCCGGCAGAGTGGACTTTATGGAAAGAATCCTTGGAGGAACTGAAAGGTTTTGAGATTCAACAGACTTGCACAACCTCGACCCTTTTGACAGTTTTTGTTGCCAACCTCAAGGTGATCAACGGCGCTGGAGGATGCTCCATAGGGTTAGCACCTGTGGCTGAACACACTATCCCAAGGTTTTAATCTGATGCTGCAGTGTTGGCAGTCAAAGTTGCTGAGTTAATCCAGAATCAACTGGACTGCACAAAATGGCTCACAAGACCTTTATTCCTGTCTCAGTCGGGGGCTACATGAACTGATTCATCCTGACAACGATGTAATGTCTTGCCACCACACTGTCCTGCCCCCAGTTCAATTTGGGCTCCGATCTGCTTCGAGCGCTTTTCTTCCTGGAGGGCCTTGGTGCAAGTTAAACCATTATTGCAACATTTTGCTCACCAGTGAAAAACGGCCTCGAAGGAGTTGGAAGCGGGCTGCAACATGGTACAACATGGTCGATGCAAAAGCAGCGCCCCATACCGCACCCATGAAGTACTGTCCTCCCTAATTGTTGAAGTAACAGGAATCATCAATGAAAGGCCCTTGGGTACCAATCTGGTCAGATCCTGAACCAGATTGGTGCCCAAGGCCTTTCATTGATGACTTCTTCTACTGACACTGGCAGCTCGCAGACTGTTTCTGGAGCGGGTGCAGAAGAGCATTTCTTCATACCCTTCAAAAACGGAACAAATGGCAGAAAGACAAACCCAACCTCCAAGTAGGTGATCTAGTCCGAGCGAAACAAAATAAATGGCCCATCGCGTTGGTGTCAAAGACCTTCCCCAGTCCAGATGGCAAAGTGAGGAAAGCGGAAGTGAAGGTGACGAGATCTGGTTCAGCCGAGACCTTCTTAAGGCCCGTTTCTGAGACAACCCTACTGATCACCATCAAAGACTCAAAATACGAGTTAAATGATGGTTTTATCAACACCTGAGTCTGAGTCCTCTTGCCATCCTCACACTAATGGAGCGTGGACTACTGTACATGTAATCGTGTAGGTGGTCACCTGATCCGTGCACCAGACCCATGTAGAGAGTACAGTGAGCCCGAACACCAGACCGGGCCACGGTAAATCCCCTGATACAGGGTCTCTGAACAGGTTGAAGGCGTCATAACGAGGTAAGTGGCAGGTGGTGTTGGCAACGGTCACCAAGGGAACACTTGACATGTAACGATCCACGAGGCCCTCATACCAGCCAACCTTCGAGAATGCTAGAAAATGCACAAACACACACATATATGTACTCAAATATTTGATAAAACAGGAATGATAAACATTTATTTTCTATGAAATATTTGACTTTGAGATGTCCTTTAATAATACTTATTGGTGCATCATCTGAAGCTTTATTGACTCTGTGTGTGTGTGTGTTTACCCTACCTATAAACATTAGTGCAAAGGAGCCCCCAACCATGATCAAAGTCTGAAATGCATCAGTGTAGATCACTGCTGCCAAACCACCTGTAAACACACACAAACATCAAATCTGAGTGATGAGCAAATGTTGGGGTACATGAGCAACATTCAATAAACAATCAGTTTATTGAGAATATAATTATGATGGTAATAAAACATTGTTTAAATCATTATTTTGACAAAAGATGATTGATTCAATGTCAACAAAACCAAATATTTCACTATATTTCCAAAAACATTTTATGACCATTTTAGCAACGTGGAGGCAGTACAGGGCAGGTGTGTACTATGGAGTCATACCAGGCTATAATACTTTTTACAGGTGAAGGGCAGCATTTGTCTGGTGTGCTTTCACTATGTGTGTGTGTGTGTGTGTGTGTGTGTGTGTGTGTGTGTGTGTGTGTGTGTGTGTGTGTGTGTGTGTGAGAGAGAGAGAGAATACCTGCCATAGTGTAAGCAGCAGTAACCAGCAGCAGGATGCCTGTAGATAGATAGAGATTCCAGCCCAGTGACACCTGGATGAATAAGGCTCCTGAAAACATGTCGGTCTGGGAAACAAACAAACACTCATTTGCATGTCAAACCTGATGAATGATTTTGTGTAAATGTCAATTTATGCATTTCCCTTACTGATATTTTGGTGAAGATGTAGAGAATGAGTGAAAAAACAGACATGTATATGCGTATCCTGTGGCCTCCGAAGCGTTTGGCCAGATATTCAGGCATGGTCACCACACCGGCAGAGACATAGACGGGGATGAAGATCCAACCCAGAGCCACCAGAACCCACGCTGCCTACACAAACACACACACACTCAGGTCACAACGACACATTATTGTTATTATCTGTTGCCAAACTATTTTTATATGCGCGTTAATATTTGGTTTGGGGTGCTCTGGATTGGCGTGTACGACAGCAGGTTCCAGATCCTGACAATTTCCTGCAACTTTGCACAGCCGCTGGAGAAGAGCAAACCAGCATTCAACTGGACATGTTGCAGTGCAGGAGGCAAATACTGTAGTCCCACCAGATAATGACGGGGTCCTTTCAGCTGTTGTCATGTGGGAATTGGTAAATTGTTGGTTTCCTCCCAATAACAACGTAAGGTTCTGCTGTAAGTCCTTTAATATGTTAAGTGCCCTGAGATGACTTTTTTGTGGCCTAATTAATATTGAATTTGATCAAATTCTGGTTTTGAGGGACCAGTCCAAGGAACACCTTCACACCAAGCATGCTCCACACGTGCCAGGTGCATTGATTATCTTGACCAAAGTAAACGGCTCAAAAAAGTTGGGACCTTGGCACCTTTGTAAGTAAGTATTCTGATCAACGTCAGCACCTGTACTTCACGAGTTTTCGTGAACCTTTGCGACCTGAAACTTGGACCGAGAGCGCGCATCAAAATGTGTGTAAAATGTTTTAAGAACAGAAAGAAGGTGCAGGAGCCCGATCCAACAGGTCGGGGTGGTGGGGAGCTCAGATTGAGTTGTTTCAGGTGAGAAATGTGGACATTTTAAGTGTGCTGTGAGCGGGAACATTGTCATGTTGTTGGACCAAAGTTCTGGTTGTTTGCGCTGAATGTTTTCCCTCAGACATTTCACAAGATGACAACAGAACTCGGTGTTGACAATCTGACCCTGGGGGGTCAATTATTGTCGCTCAACTTCAAACGTTAAAGAAGCCCCTCTTTGTTGTGCCCCTGTCACACCTTCTTTGGTCCATGGCAGAGACGTTCTGCTCCTCCCTCAGAACACCTCACCCGGCTGATTGCTTCATTAACAAAGGATTTCTGAAGCATCTTGAGGGTTTCCTTTGCAGATTCTCTGAGTTAGACACAAAGTTTGACGTGCGTTCTCCGCTCAAGTCCATGCTGAAACTGCACATGTACCAGTGGTGCTAGAAGCGCTGGTAACACATTGTACAGGTGATAAATGCACTTACGTTCCATTCAAACCCCCCGACAGCGATGCCTGCGGCTGCTCCTGTTCCCGCCAGACCGATAAACAAACCGCTGCCAACATTACTGGACATCAGCGAGGCTCCAATCTGTGAGTGAATAATAACAAGTAAAGCTTATATTGGAGGTTTATACTACAGCCTCCTATATTTATTTGGAGATAAAGTTTTAGCAGAATTTCAGGAGCAGGACCACGCCTCAACCACTCCCCCACTTCTGGCCACACTCCTGTAAATATCCACCCACTCTAAACCTCGGCCTGTTCACGTTTTCTGCATCCCACCCTCCCTCCCTCCCTCTTGTTAAACCGTTCCACTTATGGTTATCATGTTTCATAGCCTTTATCCTTTCGTCCCACGTGGAGATCTCGGGGATCTGCGAGGCCCGGGAGCCGCAGTGGATCCTCGACTAAGCCTTCCCCCAAACCGCAAAACTCTCACCCCGGCTTAATCCCCCCCAATCAATGAAGGTTCGCCCCCAGCCGAGGCGGGGTCCTAGCTAGTGAATTGAAAATTTAAAAAAGAGCTAGTTGGTCTTTCTGGAGTCTCAATCGGTGTCACGTGGTGCTAACGTTTCTAACAAGCGCTCTTGGGCTGGTTCTGGTGTATCTTTTGTAAGAGGAGGGTTTGGTGTGGGGGTCAGTACTCCGTGCATGGAGACAGATAGAAGGAGAAAGAGAGAGAGAGAAAAATAACTTATTCATGATTTTGATGACCAGACGTAGTTCAGGTGATTTAAAGTTACAGTGATAGAAAACGGTTGGAGGAAGGCTGTGAAATTGCAAATGTTTACTGGTTTACATTTCATTGGAAGATTTATGTGGAGTTAGAAATGAGGTTTAAAAATTTAAATCTTTCCATTTGCTCTGATCAATATAGGTATTCTTTGATTTGAAAACAACAGCATTATGTTATTGTTATGTCACCTTTTTTAGGGTATTACATGGTTAAATCAGTGAATCTTAATTGATGGGGGAAAAAGTGTTGACAACCGCAGAGGAAAGAAGTACTTGTGATTTGGTTTGGTACATAAATGGTCTGAAAGGTTCATGAACCTCTGATCGAGGTTATACACCCCCCATTATCTGAACAGAGCTGTTACTATTCGCGTACATGGTTTTGACAGCGGCAGGAAACAGCTTCAAATTCCAAGATTATTGAGAACTTGAAAAATAAACTGTTGTTCCACCAGTTTGAAGGCCTTATCTAAATCTGAAATTAATATGAATGATTTTTGGAGTAGTCCAAAATGTCAAATAATCTCTAATATCCTTCATTTTATTTTTAATGAAGCTCTGTTATTTTAAATAACAATCTAATTTACACATCAGCCTTTTAGAAATAACATTTTGAACCATTATTTAAGAAAAATATTGGATGCCAATTGTCAATCAGTGGAATATATTTTTCAGTGGAAGGTATTAATTTTTTTATATATATATTTTACAAAAAAAACAACAACTAAGTAATTCCTTAAATTACATATTACAACCTGGTTTCCGAAAAAGTTGTGACAGAATGCAATGATTTGCAAATCCCATAAACCATTATTTTATTGCAAACAGACTAAAGTCAACATATCAAATGTTGCAAAATTGTGTTGTTTGATTAAAAAATATGTGCTTATTTTGAATTTGATGCCAGCAACACGTCTCAAAAAAGTTGGGACAGGATCATGTTTACCACTATGTTGCTTCACTTCTTTTTACAACACTCTGTAAATGTCTGGGAACTGAGGAGACCAGTTTCTGGAGTTTTGAAAGTGAAAAGTTGTCCTATTATTGCCTAAGATATCATTTGAGCTGCTCAACAGTTCAGGGTCTCCTTTGTCATATTTTTCATTTCATAATGAACCACATTTTTTAAATGGGAGATAGGTGGTCTACCATTTTACACCTCCCCGCTTTTTGGGAAACGGGGTAGTACATCAGCAGGTGATTTGATATTTTTAGGAGGACGAATAGCATCTGTGACATCTTTGAGTATAACTGATTTATCAAATAATTTCATTTGACTTTTCCTGATAGGTTTTTGTAGTTGGGCAGTTCAGAGAGGAAACAGTAGATGTTTGACGAAAATAAGAGCTCTATAGTAATAATTACTACAAAACTTGCACTGGACTGATGCGGAGCAGTAGGCTGCAGCAAATTGTGGAATCCCCTTTGCTGACATAGCTGTGAGGCAGTATTGGGGAACAATGCATCAAATGCAGGTTAGGTGCTCTTTGTCTTGATATCTGGCACACACAATATACAGTCTAGCATGTAGTGTACCAAATATAAATAAACATGATGCAAACATTAATTACTCACAGGCCACCAGGTCATTGAACGGCCGGCCAAAAAGTAGCCGCCCACAGTGCTTCGACTGGCTCGCATTGATGACTACAGAAAAGACAGAGATGAAGATCAGGACAATCATCTCATGAAACATCACACATTCACTTATGGTGGTCCTGTTACGGCCTTTTGGTTCTTTTTCTTGTTCAGATGCTTCCTGTTTCCCCAGTTTCTCTGTTTGTGCCTGGTCTCCATCTTTCTACACCCACTTCAGATGAGGATCTGATTGTGTTTTAAGACAAATTTAGTTATATGTGCCGGAAATTCCAACGGGGCTCACTTACTTTTTCTCGTCACTGTATTCACAACAACTGCAATTGGCAGCTTGAATCAAGGAGGAATATATGACACCAACATTAGATGGTACATATTTCTAATAAGGAAAAACCTCGTGCTACTATCCTAATACAATACTAAACTTCTCAGGAACTTTTCTATTTAATTAACATTTGCAAAATAAAAAAAAATAGCTAGTAATTCATTTGACTTAAGTGTTAGCTCTCAAAATCATCATCACCTGTTCATCCCAAATAGTTGAACGTATTTTTAAATTTAAAAATGATGACATAAGTGTAAATGTATAATTTGAGCCACTTCTTACCCAGATTCCAACGACCATGACAATAATAAAGTAGACGACCACCACAGCGATGTCAGCAGCATGTACCCTGAGACCACCGGCAGGAGGTTCTGCAGTGGAGAACCCAGTGGAGCTGCTGCCTATACAGAATAGAACTTCATTATGGCAGCATGTCGTTGTCTTTAAGAAACACACCTAAACAGACACAATGCGAACGCTTTGGATCCTTTAAACTTGTCAGAATTATCCGTAGTGTAGAACAATCCCAGTTTATTTCAACCTGGTGTGTTTCCCATATATCAGAGCAAAAAGCTCTAAAACTAGATTTTAACACAAATAATTTTAAACATAATTTTTTTTTCAATCTGACTAAAATTAAGCTTTAAGTAGAAATCTCCAGGGAAATTTGCCATTTAGCAGATTACAATAAACAAATTATCCTTTAAAAAGATAATCAATATAGGAGAGTATGATGGGAACAATGTTGATACTTAAGGTAGGTAGGTAGGTAGGTATTTACTTTATTAATCCCCAAGGGGAATTTTTTTTCGCTACAGCAGCATACAGAAGCAATAAGATAATAATATAAATAATAGACTAAAATAATAGAATAGAATAGAATAGAATAGAATAGAATAGAATAATAGAAAAGCAATAAAATAGCAGTAAATAGCAGTAAAAAATATAAAATATAAAATGCACAGTATATACAGTACATTATATATCTATATATATTATATACAAACAAACCAAGAAACACAGTCAACATATATATATGTATATATATATATATACACACAGTACAGTATATATCTGTATATATTATATACAACAAACCAAGAAACACAGTCAACAGTGTTATTGTACTGTGATGGATTTTGCCAGAGGTGAGTTATTGTACAGTCTTATTGCGGTCGGCAGGAATGATCTCCTGTATCTGGAATGATCTCCTGTATCAGGAATGATCTCCTGTATCTGGAATGATCTCCTGTATCTGGAATGATCTCCTGTATCAGGAATGATCTCCTGTATCTGGAATGATCTCCTGTATCAGGAATGATCTCCTGTATCTGGAATGATCTCCTGTATCTGTCCTTGTGACAGCGGAGCTGGAGGAGTCTTTTAGAGAAAGTGTCCCTGCAGCAGGTGGTGGAGAGGGTGGACAGGATTATCCAATATGGACAATAGTTTGTTCAGCGTCCTCCTCTCCACCACCTTTTCCAGGCTGTCCAGTTTGTAGCCGATGATGGAGCCGGCCTTCTTCACCAGTTTGTTAAGTCTGTTGGTGTCTCCAGCTCCAATGCTGCTCCCCCAGCAGACCACAGTGAAGTACAATGCACTGGCCACAACAGACTGGTAGAACATCTCCAACATCTCGCTGCACACATTGAAGGATCGAAGTTTCCTCAAGAAAAAGAGTCGACTCATCACCTTCTTGTAGACAGCGTTGATGTTGGTCTTCCAGTTCAGTCTGTTGTCGATGGACACACCAGGTACTTGTACTCCTCCACCATGTCCACCTCCTCTCCCAGAACTCTCAGCGGTTGTGGAGCCGTCGTCTTCCTCCTGAAGTCGACCACCATCTCTCTGGTCTTGGCCACGTTCAGGAGCAGATGATTTCTACCAGCCCACTCCACAAAGTCCTCCTCTACTGCCCTGTACTCGTCCTCCCGTCCATCCTTTATACACCAACCACTGACTCCTCCTCCCGTCCATCCCTTATACACCGTCCACTGACTCCTCCTCCCGTCCATCCCTTATACACCGTCCACTGACTCCTCCTCCCGTCCATCCCTTATACACCGTCCACTGCAGAGTCATCAGAGAACTTCTGCAGATGTCTTGACTCTGAGTTGTACTGGAAGTCAGTGGTGTAGAAGGTGAACAGGAAGGAGACAGAACAGTTCCCTGAGGAGCTCCAGTACCACCGACCACCGTATCAGACAGCACACTGCCCAGACGGACAAACTGTGGTCTGTCTGTCAGGTAGTCATTGATCCAGGAGACGGTGGACGTGTCCACCCCCTCCACCCCCCCACCACCCGCAGCTTCTCACTCAGCAGCAGTGGTTGGATGGTGTTGAATGCACTGGAGAAATCAAAGAAAGTGATTCTCACAGAGTCTCCGGTTCCATCCAGGTGAGACTGAGCTCGTTGCAGCAGGTAGATGATGGCGTCGTCCACTCCCACATGAGGCTGGTATGCAAATTGCAGAGAGTCCAGTGAAGATTTCACCAGCGGTCTGAGGTGGGTCAAGACCAGCCTCTCCAGCACCTTCATCACATAAGATGTGAGGGCAACCGGTCGGTAGTCGTTGAGGCCAGATGGAGTCGTCTTCTTGGGGACAGGAACCAGGCAGGACGTCTTCCACAGCACCGGGACTTCCTCAGCACCGGGACTTCCTCCTGCTTCAGGCTCAGGTTGAAGAGGCATTGTAGGACCTCAGCCAGCTGGACGGCGCAGGTCTTCAGGACCCCGGGGCTGATGCCTTCAGGTTCTGCAGCCTTGTGCTGGTGGATTCTCTCCAGCTGTCTCCTAACCTGGCCAGTCGTCACAGAGAGGGGGGTGAGGGGGGAGGGGGGGTGTCGATGGAGGAAGAGCCCTCTGCACCAGAGGAACATACTTTGGTGTCAGCAGGACCAAGTTGTGGTCTGATCTACCAAGGGGGGGAAGGGCAGTAGTACTGTATGCATCCATGGCATTAGCATACAGTAGGTCCAGAGTTTTATTGTTCCGGGTGGAGCAGTTAACATACTGGTGAAAAGTTGGCAGTACTTTATCCAGACTGGTTAAAGTCTCCAGTAACTAACACAGTAAGTAGACACAGTGGAGTAGATGGTGTCCACTGCTGCCTCTACGTCAGCTGATGGAGGAACGTACACAGCGATAACAATGGCGGACCAGTCATCCCCACAGCTAGCAGTTCAATGTCCGAGCTACAGAAACGTTCCTTCACACACACGTGGTCGGGATTACACCACCTCTCGTTCACATAGACTTCAATCCCTCCACCTTTCTTCTTGCCGCTCCGAACAACGTCTCCGTCCCCCCGAACAGTCCTGAAGCCGGGTACGGCCGCGCTGTGGTCCGGGAGATGTGAGTGCAGCCATGTCTCGGTGAAACACATGATGCTGCACTCCCGGTACTCTCTCTGGGTTTTTACCAGCGCCGAGCTCGTCCGTCTTGTTGGCCAACGACCTCACGTTCCCCGTTAAGATCTCCGGTACCGATGGTTTATATTTCCTCCTTTCCGCCTTTAGTTTAGCTCCAGCTCTGTAACCCCGACGTCTTCTCCGAAGTTCAACGGGGATCTCAGGCCTCGCTCCGGGCAGCAGCAGTAGAGGTCTACTCAGCGTGATCAGCTGATCACGAGAGTAAACAATAACAATGCCCCCATCCAGAAACGTGGAAAAATTACGGTCCATTGTCTGACCGTTAACTTAACACACGAGAGAAAGAAAAAGAAAAAACAACTCCGAAGAGGAGAAAGGCTTAAAAAATACTAATAACAACACACTCGGGGAGGAGCTGCTGCAACAGGCTGCCACTAGCGCGGCGCCATCTTAGAGGCAATTCAGTTTCGAGTTGATGACTGCTGGTTATTGTACAATTCTGGGTGAGCCAGTTGATTGGTTGGACTGATGTGTACAAGTGGCTGGAAAAAGAAGTGTTTTGAACTCTGTTGTGAATGAGGTCAGCAATACATCGAGGAAAGTTAGGTGAGGAAAACTGATGATTGCAAGATCTCTGCTTTACCAAACACAGTCCAACTTCAAACAGACAGAGAGGTTTGATACAATCTGACTCCAAATCTTTCATAGGCAGAACAAAACTCAGTCATTGAATGGTGAACATTTGTGCCACTTGCTGGAAGTCCTGTGCGATCATATTCTGAAGTTTAGCTGTTGATTGTATTGTACTTTCTCAGCCTCAGACTGCCCCGACAAACCTCACACCAACCGAGAGGAAGCCACCAACATTGATCTACATGCACAACAGAGTGCGAAAGCACAGTTGGAAATTGAAAAGATCAGGATAGTTTCCTTCAACGTCAATGGTACACTTAATCCATTAAAACAGAAGTGAGATACTTTCCTAAAGGAAAAAGGAGAAGGCACACGTTGTGTATTTACAAGAAACACGTTTAAGCTCACGTGGGAAGTGACTTCTCTTTAAGATGTTTTACATAATAATAAGTCATTCTGAAGGCGTCTTAATATGTGGAGGAGAGTTGAACATACATCTACAACCAAAACTAGGTTTATCAAATCATGCACACACCACTAAAGCAATTAACAACAAGTTCAATGAATTAATGAAAAACTTAAGCTTAGTAGATATACAGAGAAAAAATATCCCCTAATGCACGGTGGTATGCACCAGAAACCTTTAGGTCACCGTTTTTAATTAATATAGGTCCAGGATCAGGGACTTATTGGTACAGTAGATTTAAGTGACCATGCCCCCCAAGTACATTACCATCAACTCAGAGAACTGCCAAAGAAATACAATATGGAGATTTAATTTGAACCTTCTGAATGAGCTTTATATTTAAAAAGCAAATGAGTAATGAAATTAAAATGCACATAGAAGAATAAAGTAATATATAGACATGGGATGGATAAAAAGAAGCTTTTCACTAAAGTTACTCTGAGAACAGCTTGAAATTCACAAAATTATAGTATAAAAAAACGTGAAAAGCCAACAGGCAGATCTTACAGTGCATACAATATGAGACTTTCATAAAAAATACCACAAAAAGCTAAATGGAAACGTGATCTCTAAATCATTCGACAAACAACTATATTCCAGAAAAATGGTGATAATGAGATTAATGGACACGAAACCAATTGTTCTCATACAGGACTGCAGTTGTTGATGAATTTATTGTAAACTTTAACAGATCAGTTTCAAAGCAATTTTCTCATGTAGAAATCTCAAGACTATCAACTATCATCAAAAGTATTGTGTTGAATCAAAAAAATCTAAAGCAAAGTCTGATTTTTATTGAATGTGAATGATGGAAGCTGATTACGTCAGTTTCAAATTATTTCAGAGAAATACGAGTTTCTTCTTTTTTCGTGGAAGTTTACCAACAAATTCATCCATGATGGTTTCTATAGAAGGAAAGGGATTCTCAGACGCAGCTCCGGATTTGATCTCGTCTTGTCTCCTTCGGGTGTGCTGCATTTATCGTCTGCTTTTTCCTTATCACAGACCGTGGCCAACACAGCGGCTTACGGTAAGACGGAATAAAACTGCCGTGGTGAAAAGTCCAGTTAGACAGAATGAGTTTTCAATTCCTTTCAGAGTTGATGAATAAACCTTTTTTTTTTTTTAAACTTGTGCAAAAACATGTATGTCTGGTGTGGTTCTGCTGCCTTTAACGCTCTGAGAAGCAGTTTATAAAACCTAGTTGGTGATGCCATGAAAACAAAACTTCATTCAAACATTCTGAACCCAACCAGGCTGCCTCACATTTTACAGTAAGGACTCTTAAAACGGGTCACGGGGACAGCGGCACATCTTTCCCTCGTGGTAACCTCCATTAAGGCAGCTGCATGTGGAGAGAGTTGTTTGTGTGAAGCAGAGAAAAGGTGGGAAGTAAAAATAACCTGAAAAAGCCAACAAGAATAAAAAGTGTAAAAAGGTTCCGACCTGTTGTGGGACTGGCAGACATGTTGATTCCAATCTTCTGGATGGTGTTGACTTCATATATTCCCAGTCCTCTGGCGAATTTGTCTACGTATGAGTTCTTCTGACTGGTTTAGTGTGTCCTGCTGATAAAACTGACATAGGCATGTTTATCTGTGAACTCAACAAGTCAATGATTGATCTGGTTGTTATTAAAACAGTCAACCTTTACTGGTTAGCTATTATCTCTCAGGAAAGACTGGCGAGGGATAAACAGTTTGATACCGTGTCCACTTTGATTCCATGTATAATTTGGTAATGCCACACTGGTCAATGAAAATGGGAATACAAAACAATGTTCATAGTTTGGCATATTATTCAAAGTGTTTAAATGTCATATCGAGCTGCATAATAATGTAATCCCTCATATAAAGACAAATAAAAGATACAAAACTACCATTGCAAGCAATTCGATCAATTTCAGCCTTAAATAAACAATTTCTGGTTACTTCCTGCCCACTTCCAGATTAAGCCCCGCCCCCTCCGAGTACGGATACAGATAGTTTAGTTGCAGCAACAAGTCTTGTGATAATGCACTTCCTTATTTGATACCATTTTCTCTGTAACTGCTTGCTCTCTATCTTTGAACTTTTTTATGGACATTCACACATCTAATATCAATTTGTCAGTGTGAATGGAAAAACAGGGTCTAGATTAAAAAAGTGTTATTTGTATACGCCACAATTTTTCAGAAAGCTCCTCGGTGGCGCCGGCAGGGGGATGAGATCCGTCCTGAGATGCTGAAGGCGCTGGACATTGCTGGGCTGTCTTGGCTGACAATGTCTTCAATGTCACATGGGGGTCGGGAACAGTGCCCATGGACTGGCAGACCGGGGTGGTGGTTCCCACTTTCAAAAAGGGGGACCGGAGAGTTGCTCCAACTATCGGGGTATCACACTACTCAGCCTCCCGGGCAAAGATTATATCAGAGTGCCGGAAAGGACTCCGACCGTTTGTCGAACCTCAGATTCAAGAGGAGCAGTGCGGATTCCGTCCTCGTCGTGGAACGGTGGACCAGATCTTTACCCTCACAGGACTACTGGAGTTTAACCATCCAGTCTACATGTGCTTTGTAGAGCTGGAGAAAGCCATCGACCGGGTCCCTCTGGAGTTTTTGTGGGGGGTCCTGCAGGAGTTCGGGGTTCTGGGGTTGTTGCAACGGGCCAGCCGGTCTCTGTACAACCGCAGTAGGAGCTGTGTTCCTATTCTCTGCAAAAAGTCAGACATACTCCCGGTGGGCGTGGCCTGCGGTGGGCGTGGCCTCCGCCAGGGCTGTCCTCTGTCACCAGTCCGGTTTGTGACCTAACAATGGTGCTCGGCTTGAAACCGGTGGATTGGTCCTTCCAGGTGGGGACGGAGTTCCTGCCTCAGGCGAAGGAGTTTAAGTATCTAAAGGGGAGGATGGAGGGTGGAGCGGGAGATGGAGGATGGAGGGTGGAGGAAGGAGGGTGGAGGATGGAGGGTGAAGGAAGGAGGGTGGAGCGGGAGGAGGGTGGGTGGAGGGGGAGATGGACAGGCGGATCGGAGGAGTTCACGGACCACAACGGGTGATGTGTGTTGATTGGTGAACTCTTTTGTCCACCACAGGATGGACAGGAGACACTGGACAGGAAATGATGAGACAACAGGGAAGCTGTAGCTCAGACAGTAGAGTGGGTTGCACACTAATCGGAAGGTTGGTGGTTCAATCCCAGCTCCTCCTGTCCACATGCCTAAGTGTCCTTGAGCAAGACACTGAACCCTCAAACAACATAAGTTGCTCCTGATGGTGAACCATCGGTGTGTTGAAAGTCTCTTTGCGTCAGCTAAATGAAACGTAACGACATCTCTCCAGCAGCTGAACTGTTCAGGGCGTGTCGCTGTCTTCCTCCTCCATGTCTGCACAATCTGAAGTGAGGCCTCCGTAGGAAGGGGGACATGTCCGGTAGCGCCCCGTCCTCCACCTCCACACTGCAGGGTTATATCTCACAGGTGAGCCAGTTTCATAATGCAAAGTCATGTCTCACTGTTTTAAATGTTTCCTCCTCATCCTCATCGCCCGTTTGAGGAATATGCACTTACTCCTACAACTGTCCTTGTGTGTATAAACAGGTGTGATGCTCCTATGAGTGTAACAAACTGGAAAATGACCCAACTTGCTTTCTGTACTTGACTTGTCTTCATTTTATACAGCTGGTAACCAACCAGGTGTCGGAGGTCCGTTTTCTACTGCGTTGCCGGCATCCAATCTAGAACAAGTTCCACACATTTTAATAGAAAAAATAAGTGCCAAAAAAAAGCTCGTCCATTATGTCAAACACAAATACAGTTTAAAATGACAGAAAAAGTATTTTTCATAAGTCGTTGTAAACAGGTTCTGGATGTAGAAACGTTGCATTCAGCACCAATCGTTTTATTCCTCCCTCTTCATTTTTTGCAGCATGTTGGAGTCTACAGTCATTAAACGTGTTTATTATCACACAATGACTGATTCTCAAAGGCATCGAGGGAGAATCAGCTTCACACCAACACGTCCTGGTGAAAGACATAAAGGTGTGTTGTTGGCTGAATGCGCACACACACACACACACACACACACACACACACACACACACACACACACACACACACTTACATACACATACACACTTACATAAACACACTTACATATACACACACACACACACACACACACACACACACACACACACACACACACACACACACTTACATACACATACACACTTACATAAACACACTTACATATACACACACACACACACACACACACACACACACACACACACACACACTTACATACACACACACACACACACACACACTTACACACACACACACACACACACACTTACATACACACACACACACACACACACACACACACACACACACACACACTTACACACACACACACACACACACACACACACTTACATACACATACACACTTACATAAACACACTTACATATACACACACACACACACACACACACACACACACACACACACACACACACTTACATACACACACACACACACACACACACACACTTACACACACACACACACTTACATACACACACACACACACACACTTACACACACACACACACTTACATACACATACACACTTACATAAACACTTACATACACACACACACACACACACACACACACACACACACACACACTTACATACACACACACACACACACACACTTACACACACACTTACATACGTACACACACACTTACATAAACACACTTACATATACATACACACACACACACACACACACTTACATACACAAACACACAGACTTACACACACACACTTACATACACACACACACACACACACTTACACACACACACACTTACATACACACACACACACACTTACACACACACACACACACACACACACACACACAGAGCAGGTAATTCTGGCAACCATCCTCTTGCACACGATCCTTTACAGCTTCGTGTGGTTCATATTGAAAATACATCCTAATACAAACTAATATTGATATTGTGCCATGGATCGGCACATTTGGACATAAATAGGTGGCTGACTGATCATCTAAATGTTTGAAAAGGACTCTTCATTTTTGTCTGCAGAAGAAGCAGAACATCAACCTGCTGATAAACATTTAGCTCATGTCCCAGATTAGCTGCTGCGATCATTAAAAGAGATAAAAGAAATAAAAACAACAATTTAAAATGGTAGTTGTGTAAAATTCATTGTATTTTCTTTGAGTTCCCCGTTGCTTTTAAAAAAAAGTTGAAATCAACTGAACACGCCTGAAGTTTGTCATTTTCACAAGAACTTTTATTACATTAGGTCTTTTTACAACATAAACTTAATATCACAGCCGTCTTCCTCCTACAGTTCAGGAGGTCCCGCTAACTTCCAGCCCTCCGTCTTGCCAACTTTTGTGAAGAAGGCCAGTGTTCCCAGACCGAGGCATGCTGAGGTACCGGTCATAGCACTGTGGGCTGGACACACACACACACACACACACACACACACACACACACACACACACACACACACAGTTTCAGTGAGGCACAATTTGCTAAACAAAACGTAGTTTAGGTTTAGTCCATTTTTTAATGCTTTAATCTAAAAACTCTTACAGACTGCCCCTTTAACTATCTTTTGTTCATCAGTTATCCCTTGTAAAATCTAACTTTTTATTTTTAAGAAACAGCATAAAAAAGCGACCACAGAGCTGCAGACTCTAGAACAGTCAAAAAGGTGTTGATGGACAGTCTCCCTCCACAAGAAGGTTTTACTGATTTTAATACACACGAGGCCTATTGTAGCTTTTTGATAATATAATACAAGAAAAAAAAAAATCTTGTTTTGCCAAATACAAACATTTGAATTTCAATTATTTTATGAGATTTAATTGTTTAAACACTTATTTAAACAAATTTTTTTTAAAAACTGGTAAATTCAAATTTTCGTTAAGTAAATTTTACTCAAATTAACTGCATTAAATGTAGTTATTTATATATATATATATATATATATATGTAACAAACAGTTACTGCATGGATCAAAAATTACAAAATATATAATGTATTTTTGATCACATCTAAATTTTGAGTCTTTGCACAAGCAAAAACACTTTTTAACTGACAGTTTTAGCTAACAGGCACTCCATCAATTTTTTTTTTTTTCACAGACTTTTTAATTTTTTCACCCAATTACTGAAAATAAAATAAAGTGCTTGAGTCTTAAAACTTGATAGTCTTTTGAATTCACTTGAAACTATCAAACAAGTAAATTTCAAGTCCAGGCGATTTATTTATAGAGCTCAATATTCCAAATCACTAATTTGCCTCAAAGGGGGCTTTACAATCCGTACATACGACAAACACCTGTCTGTCCTCCCAGCGTCCATCTTTTTATTTCCCGTAACGGTACTTCCCTACAGAGCCGCGGCAGAAGAACGTTTTCTGGTGCTCTTCCAGGACTGATACTTACTTCTCGCTCCCAGGAAGATCCCGGAGGCGCAGCCTCCGACGAAATAGTTCAGAGGGTCGTCCGGGGCGTCACGAGCCTGAGCAGTGAGACACGTCGCCATGCCGAAGATCGCTCCCATCGTGGCTGGAGAAACACACAGAGACAATTTCACACCGTCATCACGAGCAATTAGTGGAATCCAAAGGTCGGTACTTCATCTTATTGAGACCAGAGGGTCGAGTTATACAACTGAAGCTTGGCCAGTGACACACTCATCAGTGTTATGACTCTGTACTTCTGTATTTGGATTTTAGAAATTAAACGAAGAAGATTGAAGTTTTCTACTTTAAACTTTAATTAATTGAAGAAATTTCCCCTCGGGGATTAATAAAGTGTATAAAATCTAAAAAAAAAAAATCAAATTTCGTATAACGCAGAAGGATAGTATTAAAGATATATAGCCAACCAGCTGACTATTTATTCTATATCTTCTATATATATTTTGTTATCAGTCTATGCTGTCCAAATCTTTAATAGAGACAATGCAGAGGTCAGCTGTGATTTTGTTGCTGCTTTGTTGTACATAGAAATAAGGTGAATGATTAGAAAGGGAACGTTCTGCCGGGGTTGTTTTATGCGGTATGTTGTAAAGCGCCACTTCGGGACACATTAGTTGTAAAATCTGTGAAGAAATGAGTCCCTATATTATACCGTAGGTGTTTCACCTGTGTCTATAACCTGCTTTTTGAACTCCAGTATATATTTACCCATGGTAACTGTTGCGTTGGTCGTCCTCTGTAGCGCTGCCAACGCAGAGTCCGGCTGGAAAGCCACAATGTGATAGGCTGAACCAACCAGGCCTGAAAAACACAGACGACCACACATAAATATATTGGACAACCTCACAGCAAAAACCTAAGAAGGTCACGAGTATCACTTCGGGCTGATTGTGGAATCACAATTTGAGTCTGGAGGACTAAGCAAGAGGAATATTTCTACATCCATCCATCTATATCTATACATCGAAATAGTGTGTTAAGTATAGACAGGATGAAGAACAATCATCAGTCACTACACAGTCTACAGCAGGGGTCTTCAACCTGAAAGAAAGTGTCCCAGAGCTACTCATGTTTAGTAACACACATTCACAAGCCACTCTACCAGCTCAGCGGCTGCTTTTACCATAATTACACGACTTTACATGTGTATGTATCTTCCAGGACCTTCGTTGTCTTTACCATAATTACACTTTACATGTGTATTCATCTTCCAGGACCTTCGCTGTCAAATCTGTGAAACACCACCAGTTCAGCGGGTGGTGTTTCCTCCTTTTGTTCCTGCTACAACAGGAGCTAAAACTGGTGTTGGATCAGACAGAGACATTCAGTCTGATTCAACACCACCCTGTGGGGACAGAGACATTAGCCACCCTGTGGGGACAGAGACATCTCGACCTCTCACCAGTGATGTCTCAGGCAGCCCGCCGGATGAAGAGCGTTAGCATTTGTCCCCACCGTTTGTTTTTCTCGTGCTCCCCGCCACACCTCCGTATTTACAGAGAGCACGAATCACAAACAAGTCCTGAATGTTGATCTTTACCTAGAACCGTGCCCAGTTTGGTGGTGATCCATGTTTTTTCCACGCAGTCGGTACCCTCTGGTACGTCCCAGTACCCCATTTCGGACTTAGCAAGGACACGAATTGAAATCTCGCGAGACACTTCTTTTCCTTCTTTTCCTGGCGGACCAGCCGGTAACTATCCTGGCGAGTGCACGGCGCCCCCTGCTGTATCGGAGTATGTAACCTCATAACTTTACGTAGACGTTATATTCATGGGAATGAACCCGTTTTGCCTGAATATGTGAATAAAGCCATTTTAATCAGTGGTTGTTTGTCCGCTGCCTCTTAAAGTCTTTGAATAGTACCGGTCTCTGTGAAGTTACAAATCATTTATTCTACAAAAAAACCCAAACAACCTGTCTTTCTTTTAATGATGTATAAGGTAGCATTGAGTCCTGTAAGTCCTCCTCTCAGCCTCCAATAAATAACTTCCTCTTTCCAACATTTGCTTCCATTAATTTACACTCTAAAAGACTTTTGACTTTTATGATAGCCTCTACCCTTTGTGTCGTTATTCCAAGTTTCTTAATGAATTAGTTATTTTGCGTCTGATCTCCCAAAGTCAACTTCTAAATGTCCTTTTTTAATTTCATCCTTTTTATTGAAATGCATTTTTAGACAGTTTATCTACAACTTCATTGTTCTCAACTCCAATATGTGCTCATATCCATCAGAAATGAACATCTATCCAGAGTTGCTGTGGATGTATCATCATATACGGTACTTCTCTGGTTTCCACAAGCAGCACATTAACAGGTGCAGTTTTGACTGCTCCCAAAATGAGTCTTAATGCTCCACATTATATCCTGTCCAGTAATTACGTTTGACCGTTCCATTAGTTTTATTATTTTATTATCTGCAAATATTCAAAACATGTAAATGAATTTCAACCAGACCAATAAAACTGTGGATATTTTATTTGTTCCGTCCACCCACAAATATGTTTTCTGCAACTTTTTTCCGTAGAAACAATCAGTTGAACATGCTGTTAAATGGACAAATGGAAGTTTAAAGTGAGTCTGGTTTTCAGGGATTCTCGCCTCAGACATGTTTTCCATTCGTGTATGAAGAAGTTATTTCTTCTTCCACAGGTGGCTGTATGTGTCTGCTTTGAAGTCGTCCTCATAGTGAACCGCTGTCTGTCTTTTGGTCTCTTTTACTTCCCTCTTTTTCTGTCGGGCTCGACGTTCCTCCTCAGACAGACTGGACAGATTCACCGGCATCTACCAAAACACGAGAAAACACAGATCCACCCACAGACATGAATTATGGACATAATCTGACATTAAAGGACGTGTACGCCTCATAATGTCAGTGAAGATAGTGAGAGAGTAACAACATGAAGTATAAATTCATTACTTATGGGGTGTTTAATGTCCACGAGCAGAGAAAGGTCTGTCAGGCGTGAGAAATGATGACGTCCACCAGGGTTGTGTTTTACCACTGATTTCCAAAGTTGATTGAATTGTCATTCAGAAGATTAAATTTGATTCAGGTTGGGATATTTATATACACACAGTGTACATATATATATATATATATATATATATATATATATATATATATGTATATATTATATTATATTGCTAATTCTGCTTGGATATGAAACACAATCTTTAAATTGTACCAGGATCTCTCTAACATTATCCCAAAATATGAATGTTTACATTAAGAATAAACCCAAAGCCGTTATATTAATGAATCATTCATCACCAACAACGAGTGCCGATCCAATGCATTAACCGTGTAGACATATCTTCCTGAATGTGCCATGAATAACACTTTATATTCTGATCATGTTCACTGGAAGACGTATCCGCCGACACCGATCACAGAGTCTATTTGAAACTTTTTATTTATCGTTATTTATTCATTCAACAACCCTTCAACAATGTGCATTATGTATTAAAATGAAGAATTATTCAAATGAAGAATGATAAAGTGTCCTTCAATGACATGTTTATTTCCCTCTCAGAGACAGAACTGGAACCTGATTACTGGGATGTGGTTGTTCAGAGAGACGGTGGGTCGCAACGCAAACAATTTATATTTTGACTTGATTTTTGAATGCAGTGCAAGAAATCTGAACTCAAATCTGGTTTTTGTTTTGTTTTTTGGGCATAATCAAGACACTAAAATCCCACCGAACTTCAGCGCCGCTTTGGAACTGAGTGGAATCTAATTTTGATCGTAGTCAGGCGATTTTAATCTGAAAATCGATTTATTTTTTTTTAAACCGAGCCCTCATGTCGTTGATATCATTGCAGCTGTGTTTTGGAGAATTTAGATGAACATGATTATAAACACACGTAAGTAAACTTTTATTACATTTTTTATCAGGTGTGGGGTTCAGCACGGTTCAGTATCCATAACTAACCTACTAGTCAGCAAATAATTGACGAATCAGCAAAGAAAACAACGCAACATTAAACGGTCTGGACTTGTATAGTTTTATCACCTTTCGGTCTCAAAGCGCTTTAACATGGTTTTCCCATTCACCCACTAATGAGATAGATCACCATGCAAGGTGCTGCCATCAGGAGAACATTCACATACTGATGGTTCACCATCGGGAGAACATTCACATACTGATGGTTCACCATCGGGGGCAACTGAGGGTTCAGTGTCTTGCTCAAGGACACTTAAGCATGTGGACAGAAGGAGCTGGGGATTGAACCACCAACTGTCTGATTAGTGTTCAACCCACTCTACTGTCTGAGCCACAGCCTCCCCTGTGACTGATAGAGACTGAATAATCATGATGTGGATGTTTTACAGAAAAACCCTGCTGGTCAGAAACTAAGGCAGCGTGAGACATTTTAAATGACATTTTTCACAAATTATTGGTTATTAAAAAAGCAACTCAGAGCACAAAGTAGGGGAGACCAGGGACAGTTGTAACACTGTTTTTTTTTAGCATTTTCCCAATAAATCTAAAAACATTTACACTGGATCAGCCAGTTTACTATGTTACAAGCTTTAACGTGTCAGCTGCTTAAACAAGGTATTTAAGGGGTTTTATGAACTATGTACAGCTTGCAAAATCATTTTAAGTTCTAACCTTCCCAAACTGTTGTAACACGACTAAAATAGACGTAATTAATCAATCTAATATTGAAAAATGAAAGACATCATCTATCATCTACGTTATAGTGACCGTTTGATAAAATCAAACATCACTAGGCTGATTATTTATGACCAAATACCTTGATATCAATGTTGCAACGATACTGTAGGGATAAAAAAAACACATTGACATGATGAGCTCACGTGTGTTTCTACTGACTACTGTTTATTATTCATTTAGAAGGTAGTTCAGTGTGTGTGTGTGTGTGTGTGTGTGTGTGTGTGTGTGTGTGTGTGTGTGTGTGTGTGTGTAGGCCTTCAGGTGTTTCATATTAAACTGAGATGTATCAGCAGCCATGTTTCTAATAATGTTCGTTTGGGTTTTATAGACATTTGATCTCAGGACTGTATCCAAAACAGTATAGGAGTCACATTTTTACCTCAAAAACTACTTTTACATGTGGCTCGTTTTTGTTTTGTAAGGAAGAAGACGGTGTATCCGAGCACGTGCGAACTCAGTGAGGTGTTGTCTGATGATGTACTGACCGTGAGGATCCGTCTGGGCTCTTTGTATCTGATGCTGATGGTGGACCCGTCCGGACGGACCAGGACGACGGGGAACAGCCGTTCATACTTCTGCCGCCCGCAGCGGACCAGAGACGTCCTGTTGGAGCCGAACCGAGCGGGTCCAGTGTGAAACAGCGAAACCTCTCCGAGCACCGGTCCGATACACCTGCCGGTCCAAACAGGTCCGATACACCTGCCGGTCCAAACACACCGACACCCGCATCAAATATACTGCATTAGTGGAATTCCTCCTGTTTCTTTTCATTAGATTTTTTTATTTGAATTTATTTTGCACAAATTAAAAACACACAACATAAAAAAATAAAAATAATAATAATTCAGTGCTCAATGTTAAAAGTTTACAGTTATACAAAATACAAAGTTTACATGCAGAACTAATATTTCTACATAAAAATGGAAATATGGAAACAAATCCCAGCAGAATATAGGCTATAACAATCACAGCAAAAACAATAAAGTCATTATAAAAGTAAAACGATGAGTATGGTGATGGATGAGTGTGACATATTTCTTTAAACACCTTTTCACGCATTTAATAGAGGAACAGCTGTTTTCTTTGTTAGTTTAACGTTGTGGTGATAAAACAGCCGACCTCCGCCATGTGACGAAGCCTCGTTAATATCACGTGGATCCTCCTCATAACTCATGTAAACAATGGACATGTCAGCGGGTCTCACCGTGATAACAGTCCGTGGGGAGCACATAGCTTCTGTAAAAACACCTTGTTAGCCATCGGAAGTGCTGTTAAACAACACTCCACCGTTTATCCTCAAGTTCTTCCTCCTCCTGCTCTTCCTCCTTCTTCTTCTTCTTCTTCTGAGAGCCTTAAATCCAGCTGATTTTTGTCCTACTGCCACAATTATTATTACGGACTTTGACAGGAAAGACTTGTCGAAAAGGTCAAACGCGGGAGTTCCCAACGCAAAGCTCCGACAGAAACAGTATTAAGGCGAGACTCGTTCCGACCCTGCTGTCTGCTGTCTATCAGAGTAAGGTCGGCGGTGCTCAACGCCTGCCAGCAGAGGGCAGTGTTGTCACGTGATAGAAAGGCTGGTGGTGGGCGGAAGCTTTCTTCGAGGGGACCCAGGCCCACGTGCCTCCGTTTTTTCTCCTCCCAACCCGAAACTCCCAAACCTGACTTGCGTTCAGAAAGCTGCCTCACAAAGCATTGTGAGCTCGACCCTCAGGGGGCACCACCAAATGTGAACACGTTTATAGCAATATCGGCTCCACCGATTCGCAGGAAATTCGGTTATGCACGATCATGACTCAGTCGACCTATAAAGGTTTGTAATGACGGGTTCAAGTCTGCGTGGTTTCTCACAAAACAAATCTACACTTCACTTTCTAAACTTAAAACAAGTCGATCTCCGGTACTTCCTCTTTGAAACACCGGCTCGCTGTGACCTGTGGTCAGTTCTGAAGTCATGACCCGGCCCTCTCTGGACTTTCAGTTCCACATGTCTTCAGTCGTCAAACAGAAGAAACGGTTCATTTCTTACTCTATTCTGTCATGTATGTACACGACTGTTCAAACCACCAAATGTCAAACTTCACTTACATATTTGACAATATATCAAATATCAGAATGATGTGCCATTTTTTTCTGAGCTTTATGATCAACTTTTTTTTTTTTTTTTTTTTTTTTTTTTTTACCGTAGTAAGCGTTTTAAGTGTGAATACAATTAATTGGTGCATGTGTGTGTGTGTGTGCAAGTATTTCAAAGAAAGCATAATCAAACAGTTAAATAATAATAATAAAGCTCACTGCTTCAGCGGATATTCTACAACCACAACAATCTATATATTTATATCTATATATATATAGATTTATATTTATACAAATCTTTTAATGTGCCGTGAACCCATTTGCAGTCAGGGATGATTCAACTTGACCTCATCTTGTCTTGTTAATACGTTTAGAGTCAGGAGATCTCTTTCATCAACCTCTTTTATGATAATTATACGTACAATAACAAAACTGGCTGCCATCCAATACGAACGCTCAGTCGTTAGAGCACAAAGAAACACGCCTATAACTCGAAGAAAAAAAAAGAAAAAAGTCAGTTATATTTTACATTATGGAGACAATAACAAGCATTTCTTTTCAGATAACAAAGTACAGAAGAGAAACATCATGTTTTATACTCAAACTCATTTTTATTGGTCAGTTTTACATCATTTCATGGTCCAACAGTTAAGCAGATATTACACATTAATGCCACGAGGGACAAAGAACATCTACTGTCCTGAAAAAGAACAATAATTAGTCAAACACAAATACCACACTCACACACGTACTCACACCGGGTCCTGACCTCTACAATACCAAAGTGACCGTACTCAGCATTCCCCTTTTTTAATTTTTTTTTTTTTAAAGTAAAAACAGTGATAGTTTCATGAATAGCGGTAACATGACCAGCAGATCAGATCATCTTCACCACACCGACTCCCACATGCAGGTGCAGACAGGAAAGTATGTCCACAAATTCCAACACCATTTCTCCGGCTTCTCGTTTCACCAGTTGGACTTGTGTTTGGTAACGATAAGGTAACGTTTCTTTAGATGTCAGTTTGCAATAAGTGCAAAGAAAAACCTATAATTCAAATGTTGTATGGTAAAATGACATAAATTAGGTAGATATTAAAGGGTGAATATGCAATGTTGTTGTAAACCAAAGGCTTTACCTACCACCCAGAATTCAAAAGACAAAAGAAGAACCTGCTGTCATTCGACACCAAGTAACACCACACAACAGGTCTAATGGATCTATGATATATCAAAGCTGTAATATATCTACATTATCACGATAAAGCCCCAAAGCATTGATTTGTCCAACTTTTCTGCTCTGAGGACTTGCTGGAGTCCCTTTTAATCTTCCTGGATGTGTTTTGAAGAGCTGATGACTGAGCAGAGTTGCTCTGGTGCTTTTCACAGCCTGTATCAAACCAGCTTGTTCTACAGTGTTGGGGTCTAACTCTGCACGCCGTCATCCGGACGACGGTAACGGAGCCCCTCACCGATCCCGGACATTGCACTTGTGCCTCGGCCTACTCTCAACCCTGAACACATGGTCTTCTCCACTGCTTTACTCTCTGTTGAAGATGAATTGAATCCCTCTCTAATCTCTTGGTTAAAACTCAAATTTGCCCATTTCCAAAGTGAGATCTCCGCCCTCACTTTGTTGAACTTGAACTGCTAGTGGCCCCTTTTGACTGAAGTGGACATGCAAACTCGTCCTGTGGCCATCTTGGATGCTTATAGTTCCACTGAAGGTGTGGCATCATTATCCAGAAGCCCTCACTAACTCTTCATTCCTCTACATGGTACAACACACAGTTATGTCTCCTGTCTGAGAAGAGTTAACCCTTTACCCCACCTAATGAGGCATTTCTGTTATCATGACCAATCTGTGATTTATCTCTGTACATCGACTCGTTAAATGAAGCTCTTCCTCAGGTATCTTCAGTCAGTGTCTTCTTTACTGAGATTTCTTCCTCTGTGCGACAGCTTTTTCATGATGCTTCTTCTTCTGCGCTCTCTTCATCTTGGTCATCTGGGGTGTCTTTATTTTCCTTTAAAGGTGACATCACAGTAGACTCCTCTGTTTCTCCATCATGCATGTTAACTGAGCACACACACTGATTATCCACATGAGGGCTCGACCCCAGTACACCTTCTGTTTCTGTCTGTGCGGGTGACGCCTCCTCTCCGTCTTCCTCTCCGTCTTCCTCTCCGTCTTCCTCTCCGTCTTCCTCTCCGTCTTCCTCTCCGTCTTCCTCACCGTCTTCCTCTCCGTCTTCCTCACCGTCTTCCTCTCCGTCTTCCTCTCCGTCACCTACACTCTCGTCTGAGAGGATGTCGTAGTTTACTGTAGAATCCGTGTGGACTGGATCTCGTATTTCTCCAGAGACAGAAGTTCTGTGATGTGCAGGAGACTCGTCATCCTCCACAACAGCTTCCTCTTTCACTCCGTCGTCTGAGATGGGCTGATCCACTAGAGAAATCACACTTGCAGCATCTTCTCTTTGAAGTCCTTCCTCTCCATCATTTGACATGCTAAGGTGTTGTACAAGTGATGCTTCTTCCTCCGTAGTATGCTCATCTTCCTCTCCAATATCTGCATCATCATCTGCAATGAGCAGATTCCCCGACGGAGAACTCGTTTCTTCTTGGTCATCTGAGGAGCTTATATTTTGCTCTAATGCTGAGCCCATTTCCTCTACAACATCACAACTCTCTACAACTCTCTCCTCATCACCGGTGTTGTCATCTGAGATGAAACTGTTCTCCACTGGAGAACCAGTGCTCTCTGCATCTTGCGTGTCATTACTAAAATGTGGGTCACCGTGATCTCCTTCCTGCTCTGTTAAAAGCGTGCTCACAGGTTGCAATGATGTTTTCTTTTGAGCGTCATCATCATCATCATCATCATCATCATCTGTCTTTGCATGATCTTCTTCCGTTACACCTCCTTCACTATGATTCACCTGCAGGTCTGGCATTGCTTCCTGATCCAGTAGGGATCTCTCTTGGGACTCATTCACAGTGTCGGTCGAAACCTCATCTGAAGAAGTCACAAACTCTTCATCACCCGCAGCGCCGAGTCCTTCTTCAGAATCCATCACCTCACCGGTGACAGTAAACATCTCCACTGTGTTCTCTTCAGCCTGGACATTACAGGAAGCAGTGACTACCTCATGTGTCTCTAAGTCTGAGACAACCTCCTCCATTATTAGACCGATGTTTTCCTCCTGCTGCTTTTCAGTACCATCGTCTGGGACTTTGTTAAATTGAGGTTCCGACCCAACTTCAGAGCTTTTATCCTCCAGACTGTCCACTATGAGCGGAACAGACTTTCCTTCTTCTGTCGAAGCAGCTGTTTCCTGCGTCTCCACACTTTCTTCTGTCCTGTTGTGTATTTGACCCTCTACATTGTCGAGGTTGTCTGAAGTAGAAGTGGGTTCTTCTTGAAGACATGTGGATTTCTCTTCTTTCTCTTCGTCAGTTTTAAGTGAATCGCTGACCTCTGACACAGGAAGGACAACTTCTGTGCACGAGACATGATTGTTCTGCTCTGCTGATTCTGGAGCCTGAGCTTCTTCTGCATTCTCTTGTGGGTCGATGGGTTCTGTTGTCACATCTTCAGGTTCTGTTGTTGGAATTTCAGAGATTTTATTCAATGCATCAGGCACAATTATGTCTTTTGTAACTCCTGGTTTCTCCACCAGTGTGTCACACTGCTCAGCTGATATCTGAAATACATCTGGCCCTGGTGAGGATTTCCCAACAACTTCCTCCAGATTTATAATGAAAGACTTTTCTGATGTTTGTATTGGACGCTCTTGGACATCCTCACTATCATCTAATGCAACGTTGGTCTCCTTTGTAAGACCCTCAGCATCTGGTGTGTAGGTGATCAGATCTTCTGAATGTTTTTCTTCAACTGGATCGCTGTTGTCCCCAAACAGATTTATAATATCCTTCTTCTTTGGTGAAGCTTGACTACAGGCTTCTGGAACACCATTTTCATTAGTTGTTGGATTGAATGGATGACTTCCTTGAAACTGGTTTATGCTCACCTGCCCAATTCCAACTGTTCCTATCCCAGCTTCCCAAGGTTCAGCCTGTATGTCTTTGGGCTGCATCGTCGCCACATGTCCCATCCCAATTACTGACTGCCCAAAACCGACTCCCAAAACAGTGACTTGCCCTAATCCCATGTGCCCTGGCACCTGCCCAATACATGTTTTCCCCAAATGTGTATTTACAGCTACAACACCCCCCAGCTTAGCAAAAGCGTGGCCACTGAGACTGCTGCTTTGGGCTGCCAAGTCTAAAACCCCCTGAGGGGGAGCAGCCCCTTTTTCCAGGTTAGCACCTCCTGGCAAAGTGCCCTGAGGTGAGCCTGGGTTCAACCCCTTTGCCTCATCAGGACCACTCTTAATCAACACATAATTACCATCAGGATTTGGCCCCATTATTTTCCAGCCCTCCACAGGGACTGAACCCTGGGAAATAAGTGGGCTACCAGGTAACAGCAGCATAGGCCTGACTGGACTGGCAGGGCTTGTGGGGCTTTGGGGGCTCTTACTATCCTGTACAACTATCCCAGGAGGAGAGCCTTGGCGTCCACCGATTACAAATCCTGGAGGACTTTGGGGACCACCAATTACAAGTCCTGAAGGACTTTGGGGTCCACCGATTCCAAGTCCTGAAGGACTTTGGGGTCCACCGATTACAAGTCCTGAAGCACCTTGGGGACCACTGACTAGGTACAGGCCCGGAAAATTGGCTCCATGGGACCCATCTGCCAGCAGAACCGTGTTCTGTAGCTGTGGCTGGACTGCATATTGAAGTGGTTGCAGGACAGGGCTTGTGGTGTAGTAAATTGGCTGCTGTTGTAGTAAAACTGTCTGAGCTGGATAGGGCAGAGTCGCAGAGTGACCAACGGTAGAGGAACGACTGATGTTAGTAACCTTGGAGCGAGGAAGTGTCACGGATGGTGGGGCAGTGCTGACAGTATTGACAGATGATTTGAATATGTTAGTAGATGACATTGATTTATGTACTTCTGTACTTTCTCTTGTCTTGATGTCAGTGCGCTTTGTCTCAACCATGCGCTCAAGTTTTGGCTTAAGAACCGGTTCAACCACATCAACTGCGGTTTTGTATGTCAGGGAGTGTTTGGGTTTCGGTGTAGGAGGGGAACATATATCAGCCAGAGTCTTGAACTTCAGTCCGAGGTCATCGAGGAACTGCAGGTCATTGTCCGACTCCAGAAGGCTGCAAGAGCCCACTGAGCCAGCTGGAGAGCCCTGGCCCTCATAGTCATATTCCAACAGACCGTCCTTGACCGGTAAGGCACACATGGCTTTCTGTTTGGGGCAAAAAAAAAAAAACACAATAAACAATGGTGTCAATAAGTTTTCGACAAATGTGTGAATGTGAAAGTCCTGTGGTAAAAAAAAACAGCTGAATGCACAGCCAGCATATTACCTGTGAGTAGTAATCATTGAGGACAGTGTCAGGGAGTGCTATATCCTCAAATAGAGCTTCCGTGTGTTGGACACCAAATGTTTTACTGCTGAAAGCACTGCTGGTGCCATGGTTGAAGGACTCCCTTGAAAACCCGTAGGGATTGTCCATCTCCGTCAAATTGAATCCAAAGTCTTGAAACTTATATACGGATTCGTTGTTGATTGTTGTCAGATGAGTTTCTGTGTTTGTTGAATGCATATTTTTGAAGTTTGATGCTTGAGCTGACTGAACTTTTTTGTGGGTATCCAGCATAATAGGGGCACTTTGGAGTGGCACGACCTAAAATATAAAAGAAAAAACTGAATATTACCAATGAACACGTGATATTATGCATGATTTTGACTTTGGGTGGGGTAGCAAAAAAACATTGGTCTGGCATTAGAATCCAAATTCCAAATCACCACCAGCCGCTTTAAAGGTTGAAGAATAGTTTTTAAGAAGAAAAGTTTGACTAATCACAGAGTAGATTTAACAAGCTTCACAACTACCTCTCTTGCCAAATTGTAGGTGTTTGTTATATTAGTCCAAAGTTGAAGCTCCCTGTTTGTCTTTATGTGGATCTGTGAGAGAAGATTATCTGACATCCCAGTGACACAAAGTACTGTCTTCAACCCTCCTCCCCTTTAACATCACAGCTTGGTTTCTACCACAGATTGTATATAAAAGTGTTCGTAGCTTCCGGCTCTGAAAAATAAGACAGGTGCAGAAGTGCCTTAAGCTGCAATACCAGCGAGTGCCACTAGAGGTCGGCTCCAAAAAGCCTCCGGCTCCATAGACTCCCATTCAACTTCTCTCATCAAATCCAAAGTGAATAAAATGTGTCCATCAGTTATCTCGGTGTTGTTAGCTAAAGTCACTCCTTCTTATTAGTTTTCTGGAGGTCCATCTGAAAATAATCCCTCATTCATTAGAAAATAATCTTAAAACAAGCTTGTTTTTGGGGGCGTGTCTGTTTGATTGACAGGCCTGTGGTGCAGTCAGGTTACAGCTATCGGTGGGCGGGACGTAGTATCGTCAGGTTTCCAATCAGATCGGTCAGATCCACCGCTGGCTCCTCCCCCAGCTCATCCAAATATGGTCACTTCCTGCTCCAAACCGCTCCGAACTAGCAAAGATGGTGACGGACAGAATCTGAACTGGAGGCTTTATAACGTTCACAAACCAATGGGGGACGTCACTGCTGGTTGCTGCTTGGTTTATTTTCAATAATACTGGAATTATATCTGATTTTGAGTATTGGTAAAATAAGACAAATTAATAAAAGTTTATAAAGGTATACTTTTCTTCTTAAAAACATGCAGACCCACCTTATCCTCGCCGATTCCCTCAGTGTGATACGATATGAGGTGCTCTTTGGTGTCAAATGGCAGATCACTGAACATGTCAGGAAAGACAGTGTCTGGTCCTCCACACTGACAAAACAGCAGGAGAAGTGGGATGACTGCATGGAGAAGAATAGAAGAAACAATTTAAGCAAAAATAAGGTGTAGATCTGAGTGGGGGTCTCCATGTTGTTGTGTCAGTAATGAAGTAACGCTATAGCCAAAGGTTTCTTTTTCATTTAAATACACTTAATGGCTTGCAAAAAACTAGCATTGCATGTAAACAGTGAGAACATATTTAGCATGTGTTTGTAAGACAAAGAAGTAAATATTATACACAATAGTATTTGTTGAAGTGCAACTCACACAGCAGTAAGCACATTGCGGTCAACAGCAGGCCGATAGCTGGTGCAGACAGCTCAGATGATGTCGTTACTAGTTTGGCTGTCCTTCTGCTGCAGTCTTCTGCTCCCTCACAGGAACAAACATCCACAGTGAAAACCTCGTTGACCGGGCAGGACAGACCCTGAGCATCAGACACTTCAACCTGCAGCTTGTATGTGCCGGGCCACAGCATCTCGAGTGAATGGAGAGCAGCACTCGTCTCTGGAGACAACAAAGCATAGAGAGCTGTCAAACACACAGCACTTAGTTACTACTGACCCTAGTAAAGCTCGTAATAATAGTGATACCTATAACAACAGTGAGCAGATACAGGCACATCAAAAAGAGATTATAGTATTCATCTGGAACTTGTCTGTCAGGTTTTACATGGAATAGTAGAAATAGTACAAAATGAAGGTCAAACTATTGCAGCACTCAATAAATACTGTTGTTCTTGAAATTATTGACATTAAAATCCAGAATATTTAAATTTTCAATTAGATTCAAGGATTGATCAGCATTGTACTTTGTGAAAAATGAATTTGTTGGTGTGATTTTAAAATTTGACACCCTGTTTGTAGTTTCATGTCACATATAGGTTACATGCTTAAGTTATTTTATACCGCTTCACTGAATAATTTCATATTGGCTGTTTATGTCTTCCTCACTCTCTATGGTAGGCAAGGCAAGTTTATTTGTACAGCACATTTCAACAACAATTCAAAGTGCTTCACATAAAAGCAACAAAGCATGAGGCAAAAGAAAAGGACATTTAAAAACAGTTATTAAGACATTAAAATAAAAGAAATAAAGCAAGCTAAAAGTAGGATCTAAGTTACAGTATGCGTGTCCTTAAAAGATAATTGTCACAGCAATCACTAATGCAAAAGCAAAGACAATGAGTCCATTTAGTCTTCAGATCTAAAACCTGTTTTCTCACCGTTGATGACCTCAACATCCCAACTGCCTCGAGTCCCCTCAGGGACGATCCTGAATGTTAACGGAGCAGAGTTTGGATGCACATCTTCGTCAAAGCCAGTGACGTAAACAGTTTTTTTATCAGCACACGTGCTGGTTTGGCTGGCGGTCAGGGTGGGACAGTGGTCGTTGGAGTCTATTACTTGAATGGCGATCGTTCCCGTGGCGGTCTTTGACGGCATTTCTGAGGAGGAGAACAGCTCAGTTAGTTAAACGGCACACAGACGGGGAAGACACAGCACTGTAGACATCAACTCTGTGGTGGATAGCTGTTTCCTGCTGAAGGATTTCTGATGACTATTCCATACGTTAAATGCCGTTTTGTAACCATTTCAAAATGTTTTCTTCTCATAACTTCTTCGGAGGTCTGTTTAAACTGGCAGGGGATGTAAATTCGTTTTGCTCTGGGGCTCCTCACTCATTCTCCGGCTGAGATGCCTCCAGTCACAAAGTGGTTGGACAGGTTTTGTCACGATCAGTGTGCTTCATTTTATAAACCCCATTTATGAGCCGCTCGTTCAGCTCATTGACGTACATGTGGTGGGAAGAAGTTAAATGACGAACTGCAGTCGTTCGGTGGGGAAGGCAGAACTCTTCAAACAGAAACGTACCAAGAAAGCAGAACGGAAAGCTTTATTGTGACCATGGTTTTACCTTTAGTTATTGCCAGTATCTTGCCGATGTAGGTACCGTTCACCAAGAATGACGACTCTCTGTCTGGCGCCTTTTTGAGTCGAATCTCCGCTGTGTCTTCATCAATAGTAAACCAGTTGTCTGGATCGTAGGTTTTGGCATAGCTGGAGCACAACAGATACGTAAAGCAAAAAAAACCCCAATAAATAATAAAAGTAACAATAAGAACTATTAAAGCAGGGGTGTCAAACATATGGCCCGCGGGCCGGATCTGGCCCGCCCGGGGGTCCAGCTCGGCCTGCCGGATGACTTTGCTAAGTGTGAAAATTACAGAAAGACATAAATTGCATTTCTATGAGAATATAGAGGTTTATGACGTTTTGTAATTTTTTTTAATCGATCCAGTAATTGCTTCCAAAACAGCGTAAATGCGACGTCTGCTCCGGAGGCAGCAGCGCTCGTTGCCACAGGCAGCAGCGCTCACTGCTCGCTTTGTGACATCACAAAGCGAGGGAATCTGCAGAGGAGAGCCCAGGCAGATAAACAGTGGGCTGATGTCTGAGTTTTTGCTCTTTATGTTTCTAGTTTATTGTAGAAAGACCTTAAAATAGGGTTTATCATCCAAAAACCTTCACCAATGATTTAAACAAAGAGAAATATTGTCGTTATGTCTGCGTTATTATGCTATGATTTTACTGGTCTGGCCCACTTGAGATCAAAGTGGGCAGTATGTGGCCCCTTCACTAAAATGAGTTTGACACCCCTGTATTAAAGAGTCTAATCAACAGTAGTGACTTGTTTAACAGAATAGTTCACCATGAGGATCAAAATGTAAATTCACTCCGTTGATGAGTGTAAGTCGTTAGGATGACTTTAATACATTTCACTTAAACAGGGAGACAACTAGTCAGTCTGTCTTAAATAAAGTCATGTTCCTCCAAATATTTCTAAAGCTCACTGATTATCACACATTAACCCGAACTCCTTCCATTTTTTTTTTATTGGGAAGCAAATTTTCTCCTGGCTTGAGTTACACTTGTAAAAATCCTTTTATCTCACTGTGACCCCTTGTTCTAAGGGTCCCACATTTTCCACTTCCCTTTGTCAGGATTTTTGTTTGGTTTTCTGTCTCACCCCTGTGTCTATGCTTCTGGTGTTTCTGTTTGTGTGCTTGTGTTTGTGTGTGCATCATGGGGGCAGATAAGGACCGAACTAGAAAACACTAGGCACCGTATTCACAAAGATTCATCGGACTAAAAGTTCCTCAGAGTGACGAAATTCCAGGAAAATGTGACGTTTTCTCAGAATTTCCTCTTAAAGTTAAGAGTCAATCTTTGTAAAGATAAAAGTTATTCACAAAACATCTTAACCCTTCAGAGAGCTCCTAACGTGAAAAAGTGTGATGATCAGGGAGCAGGACTTTTAAGAGGATGAAGAATTTCTTAAGCAGAATAGAAAACAGCTGAACTACAGCGAGGTAAAAGAAATATTCTTCAGACGCGGAATGATGGAACATTAACGAAACTATGAATTATATCTGACAGAGATGATGTTTGTGGTCGATCTCAATAGAGACGCTCACTTCTCCCACTCAACACGATAACAGACATGAAAGTGATGGCAGGTGACTCTGAACTGTCGCAACCTTCACCAACAAAAACAACCTCGTATTGGCACGCAGTTAATTTCAGTTCAAACTTTTGGAAGTCCAAACAGCACACAGAGAACAGTCTCTGAGCCAGATTCTGATGCTTTCATAGTATTTATAGCTCAAAGAACTGCTTTATAAACAACAAAGAAATAGAGGTCTGAATTTATTGAATATGGGACCTTTAATTATGAGGGACAATATGCTATTACTGCCGTGTCTACCATGCTGTTGGCATAGCTGTAGGGATGGGAGTTATATATCTCAGCAATGTTTTCCTATAAAATTGGATTAAAGCATTCGGGTTTCCGCAACTGCTCCTGTTGTGCGGGAACAGCAAGCAGCAGTGTGATGTACAGGGAGCAGGGAAAGCCGTAAGGTTGGTGAGTAAGTAAAGTAAGTGTCACTACTTGATCGTCATCAACACCTGAGTCATTTTTGAGAGTGCCGATCGAGGCGCACGTCAACTTCTTCATGCACCTGTAACTGCAACGGACGGCGCACATTAAAATGTGTCGAGTGAGTCACAGGCGGCCAAACACGGTGGCGTTGGGTTGGGGGGAAAAAAATTGCCCTTGCGCCACAGTTCAGGTAGTTTTGCAGCAAATGTTTTCCCTCGGACGCCTCTGAAGGTCACAGTAGAAATCTGTGTTGATAGTCTGATACCGGGGGGACGAGTTCACGCAGCACAACCCAGAAATGTCCAGGAAACCAACTCGATGCGGTTTCTGACCCAGCGCGCCTCTTTCCATCTCTCACAATGACGTTCTGCCCGTCCTGAAACGTAGATTTCTCCTCAGAACACCTCGGACAGCTCATCGCTTCATGGCCGTAGGCTTTCTGAAGCTTTTCGAGGGTCTCTTTTACTGATTCCCTGAGTTTGACACAGAATTTGAAGTGCCTCCCCTGGTCCTGTCCAGGGTGAAATTGTTGTGTGCCCGCCGGGACCAGCGCACACATAAATGTGTGTAACTTGGGTGGTAATGATGATCAAGTGATGAATTATTGAATACTTACTCAGGAAGGTTATAGCTTCCTCCTGCTTAGTGCACGTCACAGTCCTACTCACCGTTTACATGTAACAGGAGCAGTTTCTGAAATTTTTGGTGGTCCTTTCATATGGCTAAACATTGTGTATTTGGTTATAGAGTGGAATGTCTCATAAACCATTGGGTCAGTGTCACAACCTGAACATGTCAGTGTTGTACAGTACTTTGGTTCATGACAACATTCCTGCCAATCTACAAAACTGTTGGTGTTCTCATCATCCTCAGCTTTACATTGTGCTTAATAGCAATTAGCAAATGTTAGCACAGAGCCAAGATACTAAACCTGGTACAAGTTACAAACATGTTCAAGGTCATGGGTTAAGTCCTGTCTCACATAGCTGCTAGCTTGGCTGTAGACAAATGCAACTTGACTAACCTGACATTTTCAGCTGGTTTTCCGGAATCTGGATCGATAGCACCGAACACAGTGATCACGCCATTTTCAGGGGCTTCATTGGGGTCCTCAGAAACTGGAACATTCTTGGTGGGGGGTAAGAATGCTGGACCCTCTGGTACATTATTCACTGAAATCTTAATAGGATAACAAGGCCCCCCCGTTTTTTTGGGCTTCTGCTTTTTCCCTGGTCTGAGTTTGATGCCTGGTTGAAGTCCAATGTCCACTCCAGGGCCAACACCAGGCTTAAGCCCAATTCCAGGGCCAAGCCCTCCTGCAGCTTTTAGTCCTGCATCCAGGTCAGCATCTAAATCTACATCCAACCCCAAGTTGACTCCCAGGTGTACTCCTGCACCTACACCAGCTCCGACTCCAGCTCCGACTCCAGCTCCGGCACCAGCTCCAGTGGCTAAAGAGTCACTCTCTCCAACATCAACGTCCACATCCGTGACAATAGCGCCACCCATCGTAAAAGGAGCTTCATTCAAAATCATCAGGCTGAGCTCAAGATTCTGGATTGATTCAAAATCCACAGGCTGTTTGGTCCGAGTTGGAAGATGAATTAGGTTGAGAGAGAAGAAAGCAAGAAAAAAGATGCAGGGAAAGAGCAGTTTCAATGATTAAAATAAAAACAAATTCAAATGAGAAAATATTTGAAGCCATGTCACACGTAGCTGAATACCTTGATCAACTTCAGGATGCCCTCATTGGTCTTTTCATCAGTCTCAATGGAAAAGAGTTCGTCCTCATTTCCTTTTTCGATTTTAAAGACAGTCAGCCAGTTATCAGTGTGTTCAAGGTCTTTATCATGAGCTTTGATTTTCATCACGATGACATCATGAACATTTTCATCCACTGAGCCGGCATACTGCAAACAGCAAAATTTAAACGTGCAGCCTGGAGTGAAAAACTGTTTCTGTGGTAAAACCGTGTAGTTTTACAGTCAGTTCTGTCATTTTCTGTGTACAAAACTTATGAATACAGTAAACAGATGCCAGTGGCTGTCTATGGCACCAGATGAAAACGTCACGTGAGAAACAGTCATTGACCAGAATTCACAGGAATTCAGATTGAGAAGCAACTGAAAGCCAAGGCTACTAAACAGATTCAAGTTTTATGTTACGTACTCCATCCTGTTCCCAAAGATCAACAATAAACTTTCATTCCCAGATATTTGAAGCAGCTCCACTAAACTGTGGAGATTTTGCTCTTTACATCCCGATCATATAGGATGTTGTCCTGACACTAACTCCTGAACTCCTCAGACCCTCAGTTATCAAACAGTGCAACCATCCCCCTGACAGTTTGCTATTTCTAACCTAAACATTTTCTTATTTTCATGACTAGAGTGCACAGATATGAGGAGAGGGACGAACAAATTAGAAGGTCATTCAAATAATAAATCAGTCTAAATATACTGTGAACTACATAATATAACAAACTAAACATTCAATAATAAATGAGAACCAAACGAATTTAATAAAAGACCAAAACAATCCGAATTAATCTATAGAAGAATGATTCTTACAGTAACTATTATCCATAGATGAACATATCTATATTTTTATGTAGCAGACAATGTTTTTTTGGATGATTCAAACCGGATCTTTTAGTGCAGCCAATGACAACACAAACCGTGTTGAAAAACATTATGAATAGCGATAAAATATGGTTTTGGCTGTTTTCTTTCTATATGATTTGAGATAAACAACCAATAACAATAACAAGTTCTCTGTTAAACCGGTCGATATTTTTTTGTGTCTTCTCTACTGGGTCCATACAATCCAAATTCACAATTATCAGTTACAAAAAAAAAAAGAAAAAAACTTTTAACTAATAGCAAGACAAGAGTGTCTAAATTATATTCTACCAACCCGCAGAACGAGTGAGAGTTGGTGTTGCACTGAAATCTGTCCCCCTTCAGATTCCAAACCAACCCAATCAACACTGCCAGTCACATGACCTGATGGGTCACAGATTTCAGTGTAACGTTCAACAGACTGCCTGGGCGCTACGGTGACTCTCTATCGCCCCTGAATGTGCACAGTGGTATTACAAGATGGGATTTAATTCTTACAAATTACACTTTCTAAGAATTTTTTTTTTCCTGCTTTTGACCGTTACTTAAAACTGCTTCTAAAACTGCATTGGTGAACTTGATGCCAGCAAAATAAACAGGTTTAGCCCAGTTTTCAACCTGATGTTCTTGAGTTAAAAAAACGGAAGGATAAAAGATGAAGTTTGAATACCAGAAGAAGAGTTCAGGCTTGGGTCTCATAATTTTCTATCCACATGTGGCATTTGGGTCAATTAGCTCCAGACATAGCAGCTGTTTTAATTGTTATTCCCTCTCTCGTTTTCTGATGTACTGCATGTTCCTGAACTGTGACCGCTGTGTGTCTGTGTCTACTGCACAGTTGAGGACAAATTCTTTACCTCAGATTTTTCCAGAGTGGGATGGTTGTCATTAATGTCCAGGACCTTAATCTCCACAGTTCCTGTTCCTGACAGCCCGTCAGGTGCTCCTCCCATATCAGTTCCTTTGATAACCAGTTGGTAGAAATCATGAGTCTGTCAGTAGAAAACAGGAAACCAAAGCATGAATTACACCCACATTTTTAACGTTAACAGACAAACTATGATAATTCTGTAAATGTGGTGACATAAACTCATTAAATTAGGTGTTAATCCCATTTAACAGTGTGTTCTTCCTCAGGTGAAAATATAGCTCAGGGTAGCGAAGTGCTGCTGTAAAACCTTAAATACTTTGATTTTCAATTTCAATTTAACAATTTTTCAATTTTATTTATATAGCGCCAAATCACTACACAGGTTATTTCATGACACCTAACACATTAAAGTCCTTACAGCAGAACTTTACAGCGTTATACAGAGAAACAATTCACGAGTAAGCTGGGAGGAAAAATAATAAAAAATAAAGAAAATAAAGACGCTCATATGTGCAATGTGTTCTGTTGCATGTGCAGTGAGTGGTAGCTTTACCTCTCTGTCCAGTGTGGGCTCTTTGACGTACAGTTTTCCTGTCTTTTCGTCTAAAGTAAACATCTGACCTGCACCTGCTGGCTTCTGACTGATGATGGTGTAGGAGATGCGAGAATTAATTGTTTCGGGTTGGTCATCATCGTTACCCTCGATCTGCATAACAAAGGTTCCTGCAATGGAGAGTGTGCAAACCGTGTTTAAATCGAACAGAAGGAGGTCAAATCTGTCATGAATCTCAAAATGAATTTCAACTGTACTTACAGGAAGTTGAGAGCAGTTTATGGTTCACCAGTCCTTTCAAAATGCTATCATGTCCATTTCAGATCGATAAACTGCCTTTTTAAATACCCCAAATTTAAAGTTTGGACTTAAAAAGATTTAAAAGCTTTAAGATTATTATTGGATCATCCCAGTTGCTAAAGTGTTTGTATGCACAGCAAATTTTGTAGCAGGTGTTAAAGAAGAAATTATAAAACACCATTACGGTGGCACCACTAAATTGTGGTAGTACTCACCAAGTAGCAGATTACACATTAAATGATCTTTTCTGGCCATAAGGTACCTTACCAGTCCCTCCAGGATTTCTAGGAGTTTTTTGTGATTGTTGTGATCAAAAATGTTTGATTTTGCGCTGGATTTTCTGAAAATGTTGTTCTAATTTTTAGAGTTTTAAAGAATCTCTTTGCGGAAAATTGCAGGAATTGATTGACAAAGAAAGATTCGATTTATATTAAAGCACTACCTGATAAAAGAATAAATATGTAATCACTTGCTATGATAATAATTATGCTGCACATCAGAAATATTGTAGTTCTATAGTGACGTACCTTCACCTGCTGTCAAAATAAGAGCTTTAGATGCTGTTTAATTCATGTTCATTCAACACATAGACCTGCTGGATGAAACAAACAAAGAGACGTCTCTGACAACTGGATGTGTGGATAAATGTTTTTAACATACAATAATATGTAATCACTTCTATTTATAACAAGCATTTAATTAGAAAATTTGATTGTGAAGGCCACATTTTCCGCAAACCCCACCACTTCTGTTTTTTCTGCTTGTTGCGGCTTCCTCTGTTTACTTTATATCGTAAAAATATCAGCACAGCTTCAGCTGACTACATTTTTTGTGGAAAAATTGCGGGAATTTTAAACTATTGCAAGCTCTCGCAAATATTGCGGAGTTTGCTTGAATTTGTGTTAATTATTGCACTCGCAAGATTGTGATTTCCTGGAGGGACTGATTTACATCTTAAACACCTTTGGACACCTTGTGGGTCTCTGACGCCAACGACAAATGATAAATCAGCGGTTTTTGATGCCGTTCGGTCTGCTTCTTCATAGGATAGTTCATTATAATTAAGGTTGTTGTTGTCAGGAAAACAAACACAGGCTGCTTAAACCATTTCAACAAACAATACAGTTCTTCAATGTGTGAGCAGTGTATGGAAAAATATTACAAGATCCTAACACATTATACATGACTCCAGTGTTTAGGAGTGGGACATCATTTAAGTAAATGCACAGAAATTCAAACATTTCATCACCATGTTAATATCACTGAAACCTTGGTCTCAAATCTAAAGCATCTTTTCAGTAAGATTAAACAGTCATGACTGAATAACTAACAACTGCACTATGGGAAAAACGTCTTCCTTATGAGTTACATGTTGTAAAGAGTTTAATAATAAACTATTAACAGTCTGCTTTCATGCTTATTACTCATTTTGATTGAAATGTTTCTGACCTCTGATTTAGTCACAGAAAAATGTGACATTATGTTTTTCCAACAAGACCAAACGAGAATACACAGATCTCCAAAGGGAAATAACCAAAAGTGTAGAAGACAGTTTGTGTGTCCCATCATCACAGAAGGAGGTCGATGGTGAAAAGGTGTATAAAGTTAAGCATTACGATCTTGATTTGTACAATATGTACGTAAAATAACATAATAATAGCTCAGAGTGTTTTTCAGCATACCAGAGACGTACAGGTTCTGCTATAAGGAAGGCAAACTTTGCACATGCTGTGTCTGTACTGACAAACTACCTGCTTACTATGAACCAATCGCAGTGAAGCAGGATTCATCATCCAATAGGAACAGTTGTAACCATCTCATCACTCTCATTTTGCTATTAGCATGTTTCCCCGGTATGTTCTGTGTGAATATATTACAATTACCTTTCCTGCTTGACTCTGAGATGTTCCCAGTATGCAGATGAAAGTAAGGAGCGTTGTCGTTCAGGTCCAGGACTGTGATAGTCAGCGGGATGTCATCTTCTGCCGTGGTCCCATTCTGGTATTTAGCAACCCCTTTTAGCTGCACGAACATGAGGAGATAAAGACTAAATGGTATGCACATACGTAGCACCTTTTTACCTCAACTGTCTACAAAGTGCTTTACAATATTTGACACACGACAGAGGTGCTCGCCTGCTGCCTCAGGGTTTAGTGCCTTGCTCAGGGACACTTTGGCATGCAGAGAGGAGAAACCCGGTATTGAACCAACCTAATGCCTAATTACTAGGCAACCCGCTCTAAGTCAACCCAGCTGAAATGGGTTCAGTCGGTTCCTACAACCGGCTCTGTGCTCGCTGCAGAAGCTCAAAAGGCGGAAGACATCTTTGAACATGTTGAGCAGTAATATAGTACGACAGTTACACATTCATATTTTTCTACATGCAAAAACACTTTCTTGAATTTTGATAAAAAATATCAACTTTCTGAGATTCCTTGCAGAGGACTTCTTGTGGCACTAAATAGCAGTTGTAGTTTGTTCTGAATAACACAGCGACACCTGAAGCCCACACACAGCATGCAACCAAAGGTGATGGATAAGTTGCCAAATGTCCTGCTAATACCGGCACTGCGTCATCCAGCTCGGGATACTTCTCCACCTCGATTCGTCCTATCTCATCAATCAAACAGACACGCCCCCAAAAACAGGTCTTTTTGAAGCTTATTTTTTAATTAATGAGGGATTATTTTCAGATTGACCTCCAGAAAACTAATGAGAAGGGGTGACTTTACCTCAAGTAACGTTTTGCTTGTGACAAAAAAAATGTGTGTATTAAGATGTAGTTAAATTATAGTTTGTACTGAATCAAAAATTTAACTTGAGAAAAGCTAATAAATTTGCTTGTACAGAATTAGAGTATTTTAATTAGTTTATTCTAAAGTAGAAAATATACTTGCAACAATTTTTTTTGTATGTGTTTATCTTAAAGTAAAAACTTGATTTAGATAAAATTGTAAATATTACTTTCTTTCCAAAGTGAAAGAATTGATTATAACAAAGGGAAAAATGGTGTATGGTCTTTATACTAAATCATCTTTTTTACTTTGTGTTAAAGTACATTTGTTGTCTTGGGTAAAAGAAACATTTCTGATTGATATTAAATACAAATTTTAAGTTTTACCAAATCATAAATATAATTTGAGAAAAATGTAGCTGTAACGAATTAGAGAATTTTTTTTGGCTGGTCCAAAGTATAATTTTTTTTCAGTGGAAGTACACCAACATGACTAGTGGAAAAAAATGATTGACTTTGTATTTGATGAGAGAAGTTGAATGGGAGTCTATGGAGTCGGAGGCTTTTTGGAGCCGACCTCTGGTGGCACTTGGTGGTATTGCAGCTTAAGACACTTCTGCATCGGACTCATTGTTCAGATTTGGCAGCTACGGACACTTTTATATCCAGTCTGTGGTTGAATGATCGGGAGGCTGTACCGGGTGTTTTATTTTGAAAATCGAACGGATACTCTTTGCTCTACTCTGTTTGACTTCCTGCCCAGCTGATCCACCTGTGCAGCTTGTCATGATGTTTGTCCAGCTTCTCAGAAATAGAGTTGCGCCTATCTTTAGTGCAGCAGCTTCTGGGATGCTGCTGACGCAAACTGTTGCGCATCCAGTGGGATTTGAGCCATTGACTTGAATGTTGGAAATCAGCTCCAGTTGGGGTGTCGGAGTGAGTATTTTTGAATATAGTCACCTCTAAGTTTGGAGCTTTGGCTATGGACAACACAGACATCCATCATCACGATAGCAAATGAGAAAAAAAAAAAAAATCCCCTTTGAGAAATACTTACATGGTAAACTGATGTTTTTTCCCGGTCCAGAATATCATTGATGCGTACAAACCCGGTGTTATGATCCACCACAAAGAGGTTGTAGGGAAATCTGTCAGCTCCTGGTCCAGTGAGATAATACTCCACCTTTTGCTCTATTTCTTTGTCAGAGCGAATCTAAAAACAAAAAAACGAGTGAATTTAAGAAATACACTTCTGATGCAGTGTTCATCTTGGTTTCTTTCCTCATTAACAGTCTGAATGTGGGATTCATTATGAACTACATAATTAATTCCCTCATACCAAACACATTTAATACATTATAGCTGCAGTTTGACTGCACCATAACAGCCTCTTCAGCCATTGGTGTAAAAAAAAAGAAAAAAGAAGCCCAATACATTTTTCAAAGATCTACCAAACCAAAGACATACGTTACAAAATATCTACTACGAGCTTCATGTAATAAGGTAACTAAATACTAATAGCTTCATAGCGTCAACTTTTTATCTAACTCTAGGCATAAAAGTAAATTTGTGTTCCAAACTTGAAGTGTAGCGCTGCTGTTGGCCGATATCCTGCCTGAACTTTGGTACTGTGTTGAAGCTGCAGTTTTAGAAACCCACACTGCCAGAGGTTCTGCTCAGCAGTTCATTTAGTCTCCTTTTGAGGTGTAATCAGTAAACTGGGGCATTTTTGCCAATTGGTATACAGTTGGTAAAAGCAGTATGGTTTAGCTTGTTCCCAACCATTCAAAAAACATGTCTTTGAGAGTATGTTTTAGCCTGTAGCCCAGTGACATCACCACTATGAGGCACAGATAAGGGCTGGGAACAGTGAAAATGGGGAAACCGGTATATTCGCTGTAGGGTACGAGGGAGAGCAGCACTCCGTAGGATAGACAGCAATTCTTTGTTTGACTTTTTAAGATCTTTAAAGCACATACAGACACTTTGGCCACCATATGCTAAATCTGGGACTTTAATGAGTCAAATCCAAATGACCTTTGCGATGTATTCCCAATCGGTGTAGTTGGTGTTCTCTTTCAGCTTGGCTGGAGGAAGGACCCACTCTCTCTTCTTCCTCGTCAGCGTTTTCGTCCTCTTCCATCGTGCCTCTGTGCCGACCGTCTGAAACCACAGAGGAGATATTTGCACCATGTCACACAGGAGGCACGCAAGCACAATATTTTTGTCGTTTTTTTTCACGATGTTTATGCACATAAAATATTTTTTTTTGAAACTTGAAGTGCAAAAAATACACTTCTGGGACGTCTTTATTTGTGTGTAGCTGCAGGCTGTGATGCAGCTTGTGTTGATGGCTGGATTGAGTGAATTCAGACTTTGTCAAAACATATTCAAAAGCATATTCTGTGCAGAGAAGCCACCAATCTCAGAAATGAAGGAAAACTAGAAGCCCCCTGAATACTGGAAGTGAATCTACACAGCCAGAAGGCAGTGTGCTGATTAACTGTAGGAACAGAAACAAATGTAATAGACGATAAAATGATAATAATCAGCAGGTCACGCCTGGTGTGTGCAGTACGTTCTGCGCGCGGTTCTCCGTTAGAATACACAGGGAAACGATCCGAGGTCATATTTGTACTGTATAATCATAGTAAAAACACAGTGTTGGCTCTAATTATATCACGACGACACTCCACCAGCTGAAGGGCAGGATTTCTCCGCCGCTCTCTCTCTCCCGCTCTCGAAGCATCTCGCTCTGTACGCGGGTGAACAAAAAACACCTGCTTGCTTTTTGCTTACAAGTCATCACTTATCGAGCTCAAAACTTCAACACTGGTGATGTTGTCAAAGAGAAACCCATCGATTCAATGATTTACACACACGCACAACCGAGCCGCAGCAGAGCAGCATAAAAGGTGACGACACGCCGGGCAGGCCGCGTGTTGCAGGCCAGCTTGTCTGCACACATCCACACTTAACAATAATGACTGGCTCATCCTAACTATATAAACATAATATAAATAAATGTATTTAAGTACTTTACTACTAAATACTTTAGATCACCACACCAACAGGGACACATATGATCTGCCCAAACTTCTTTTACAGCTCGACAACCTTTGGAAACACGCAGCCAGTCCGACTGCATCGACTCACCAGCTGACTGCTTCTCTCAGAGGTTCATAGTTCTTTGTCCTGCTTGTGTGTTGTGTTTTTAGGTTAGGTTAGGTTAGGTTAGGTTAGGTTAGGTTAGGTTAGGTTAGGTTAGGTTAGGTTAGGTTAGGTTAGGTTAGGTTAGGTTAGGTAGATACTTTATTAATCCCCAAGGGGACATTTTTTTCGCTACAGCAGCATACAGGAAAGCAATAAAATAATAATAAAATAATAAAAAGCAATAAAATAACAGTAAAAAATATTAAATATAAAATGCACAATATATACAGTATATACAGTACAGAATATATCTATATATTTTATATACAAACAATCAAGAACACAGACAACAGTGTTATTGTTATGTGATGGATTTTGCCAGAGGTGAGTTATTGTACAGTCTTATTGCGGTCGGCAGGAATGATCTCCTGTATCAGGAATGATCTCCTGTATCTGGAATGATCTCCTGTATCAGGAATGATCTCCTGTATCTGGAATGATCTCCTGTATCAGGAATGATCTCCTGCATCAGGAACGATCTCCTGTATCAGGAATGATCTCCTGTATCTGGAATGATCTCCTGTATCAGGAATGATCTCCTGCATCAGGAATGATCTCCTGTATCTGGAATGATCTCCTGTATCTGGAATGATCTCCTGTATCAGGAATGATCTCCTGTATCTGGAATGATCTCCTGTATCAGGAATGATCTCCTGTATCAGGAATGATCTCCTGTATCTGGAATGATCTCCTGTATCAGGAATGATCTCCTGTATCTGGAATGATCTCCTGTATCTGGAATGATCTCCTGTATCTGGAATGATCTCCTGTATCAGGAATGATCTCCTGTATCAGGAATGATCTCCTGTATCTGGAATGATCTCCTGTATCAGGAATGATCTCCTGTATCTGGAATGATCTCCTGTATCAGGAATGATCTCCTGTATCAGGAATGATCTCCTGTATCTGTCCTTGTGACAGCAGCTGGAGGAATCTTTTGGAGAACGTCCTCCTCTGTCCCTGCAGTAGGTGGAGAGGGTGGTCAGGATTATCCAATATGGACAATAGTTTGTTCAGCGTCCTCCTCTCCACCACCTTTTCCAGACTGACCAGTTTGCAGCCAATGATGGAGCCGGCCTTCTGAACCAGTTTGTTAAGTCTGTTGGTGTCACCGGCTCCAATGCTGCTCCCCCAGCAGACCCCAGCGAAGTACAGTTCACTGGCCACAACAGATGGTAGAACATCTCCAACATCTCGCTGCACACATTGAAGGATCGAAGTTTCCTCAAGAAAAAGAGTCGACTCATCCCCTTATTGTAGACAGCGTTGATGTTGGTCTTCCAGTTCAGTCTGTTGTCATGGAGACACCAGGTACTTGTACTCCTCCACCATGTCCACCTCCTCTCCCAGAACTCTCAGCGGTTGTGGAGCCGTCGTCTTCCTCCTGAAGTCGACCACCATCTCTCTGGTCTTGGCCACGTTCAGGAGCAGGTGATTTCTACCAGCCCACTCCACAAAGTCCTCCACTACTGCCCTGTACTCGTCCTCCTGTCCATCCCTTATACACCGTCCACTGACTCCTCCTCCCGTCCATCCCTTATACACCGTCCACTGACTCCTCCTCCCGTCCATCCCTTATACACCGACCACTGACTCCTCCTCCCGTCCATCCCTTATACACCGACCACTGACTCCTCCTCCCATCCATCCCTTATACACCGACCACTGACTCCTCCTCCCGTCCATCCCTTATACACCGACCACTGACTCCTCCTCCCGTCCATCCCTTATACACCGACCACTGACTCCTCCTCCCGTCCATCCCTTATACGCCGTCCACTGACTCCTCCTCCCGTCCATCCCTTATACACCGACCACTGACTCCTCCTCCCGTCCATCCCTTATACATCCGTCCACTGCAGAGTCATCAGAGAACTTCTGCAGATGTCTTGACTCTGAGTTGTTCTGGAAGTCAGTGGTGTAGAAGGTGAACAGGAAGGAGACAGAACAATTCCCTGAGGAGCTCCAGTACCACCGACCACCGTATCAGACAGCACACTGCCCAGACGGACAAACTGTGGTCTGTCTGTCAGGTAGTCAGTGATCCAGGAGACGGTGGACGTGTCCACCCCCTCCACCCACCCACCACCCGCAGCTTCTCACTCAGCTTATCATTTATGAAAACAAATGGAGGCCCTCAGGGCTCAGACTCACAGCATGCTGTTCCACTTGGCCCTGTTAAGGACTCATGTCAGTTCTCGCCTTCAGGTTTTGTGGCCGAGGCAGCAAGCAGTCTTTACCGTAAAATAAATCACAAAATCATGTGAGAATCAATTTTGTCCAACTTCAAGTTGCGTTTTTTTGTATCCAAATCAGGGGAGGACCAATCAGTGTCTTTTGAGGACCTGCTGGAAGCCATAAGTGTGGTTTATGTATGACAACCACATGAGAAATTCATTCAAAAACAACAATGGGCCTCATCCATCAACATCCAGCAAACGTTTTTTCCTAAATTTGTTCTTAGGGAAGGTCCTTTAGAAAAGTCAACGTCAGATTCATTGCCTGTTGTTAAACTGCAGATTTGTTCGGACCTGTGGTCTATATTAATGATTACCAGTGTCCTCGTCAGTGGAAAGCGTGTGCTGGTTCTTCCATTAATGACCTGAGGACTCAGAAACAGTGAGGTCGAAGAGAAAAACTGAGAGAAACATGGAAACAAAAATCCAAAGATGATGAAAAAGCTCAAGTAGTTCTGAAGTTTAGATGCTGCAGCGGAAAGTGAAAAGAACAAAAAGCAAAAGAGCTGCCCGAGTAGTCAGTATATGATTTATAATTTTAAAAGCTGCACTGAATGCATTGTCAGTGACTGATGTATCAGGAGAACTTTGCACAGCTGATGAAGTTTAAGTGGTTTGATTTAAATTCTGAGGCTAAAAAAACCACCAACTACAGAAGAATAAGAAGGAGACCGCTGGAGGTGGCACGGCTTGTTGGGGCCATGTTTAATTAACATGTATTCTTTTTTTCAAAATAAAGATGCACTGAAACCTGTTTCCTTGATGAGATTAATGGTGAGCTTTAAACATTCACACTGTAAAAGTCAAATAGATTATTTTTGCCTTTTTTTTTTTTAAACCAACAAGCAGTTAATTGCTGTTAAACTTGGACAGCAAATCTGTCGTCCGGTCCTTGTAGTGTGAGTGGAGTGTTTATTTAAAACCACAATGCTTTGCAAAATAATAAAAATAAATATTATGAAATATTTAATAAAATATAATTTAAATCCTTTAATATTATATAACTGTAGAAATTAAGAAAATTCAATAACAAATTGTTTTGCACAAACATGTCAGCACTATGTGCAGAAATGTACTTTTGAGTGTGCATAGATACTGTTTGTTACTTAAGATCAAAACCATAATAATAAAAACATTATAGGTGGCTTTAAAACTGATGATCCCAAGTGTTTTTTAAGAATAAGTTTTTTCTTAAAAACAGCTGGTGATGAGGCCCACAGATCAAACATGATCACGGGGATAGATGGTTCTTCAAATCACCTGCTGACTATTTCTTTGCCTTTTTAAAGGTTCCTGAGTTCCTGTGGAAAAGTAATTTTGCACGTCAAGCTAAAATGTGTTTTTACTGAGTGAAACATCCTGCCTGACGAAAACAGGTGTCATCTTCAGAATCTATTGTGAAACTGCAAAAGTTTATTTGCCAGAGAAACGTGAAACACTGCTTCTTCACAGATTTACATGAAAATAAATAAAATTTAATATTTTAAGAGAAATTATATCTGCTGAGATCTAATAAACAAACAGATAAAGTGACAACTGATTGACATGCATCGTTGGATTGATTGATTTACTTTATTGATCCCACAAGAGGATTTTTTTTCGCCACAGCAGCATGTAAAGTTACAGGGTAAGCAATAAAAATGGCAATAAAAATTGAGGTAAAAATATAAAATGTTTATACCACCAACTACCACCACTAAAAGATAACAGTATATACAAAATAAAATGAAACAACAACAGTGCAATGGTCAGCAGTTTAGTGCAAAAAAACTTGTCAGTGATGTAGGACAGATCTGGCCAGAGGTAAACGATTGTAATTATTGAGTAGCTTCATTGTTTACTCACCAGGACCAGCACCAACAGAAGCAGCAGACCCACTTCAGCCAGCGAACACCGAGCCATGAGTGCAGGGAAGCTGCTGCGTCGACCGGCCCGTCGTCTCTCTGAGGACTTCTGAGTTTGGTTACCAGAGAACAATAAACTGATGAATCCTTAGGAATTGTTCTGAAAGACACACCTAAGTCTGCTTCATCCCCCTCCCGGCTCATGTATATGTGCCCCACCGCCCCCCACCCCACTACACACACACACACACACACACACACACACACACACACACACACACACTGTATGTATGCTTGCATAACTTCATAGGCTCAAAGGTGTGTCTGTTCACGGCTCTGAGGTTTCAGAGGTTAAAACAATGCCTCAGGACTGAATGTTCAACAGGGCTGACAGGCTCATACAGGCAGAGCGCAGTGATAAACACTTTCTCTGAAAATTCCTCTCTTTTAAAAATATATATATTTAACTTTTTGCAATGTCAGCGGTGTTTCCACAGAACGGATTTACAGTGGCAAATCCCGACTCCGGGAACAAGCAAATGTGTTTGGTCAAAAAATGATGTCACTGCTGTTCTTGATCAAACATCACAGTCCTAGATTAAAAATGAAGAAATAATACAATGCACAAGTACATAGGTCTGAGTGTTTGAACAATGAAGGATGAGCAACATATCATAAAACTGTAACGTCAAATATGAACTCACAACTTTCTAAACATAAAACAATACTCGAAAACAGCCCCACACACACACACACACACACACACACACACGCACACACGCACGCGCACGCACACACACACACACACGCGCACGCGCGCACACACACACACACACACGCACACGCACGCGCACGCGCACACGCACACACACACACACACGCACACGCACACGCACACACACTGGGGAAGACAAGTGCTGTGGGCCCTTTTACCCACATTTTACTCATACTCATACAGAACACATTTCATTAGTTTTAAAGTTCATTTCCTGGCGTTGATTTAACCCTGAAAAACTGAATTAATTCAGTTACATTTAATTTAATTACATTATTTATAATCTTTTTTCAAAAGGAACAGTGGTTCTTATTCACCTGCAGCCACTTCATTTCAAAGTTGCTAACACTTTAGCATTCACAGCTTCATTTCTTTGGTTTCCATTTGTAGTTGGTTTTGTATAAAATGATCTTTAGAACATGAATAGCATGATATACACTCAGAATACACTCTGCATTGCCCTATATGTCCTCAGGCATTAACTGATGCACATGATTTTATCAATCAGTTTCTGGCAGGAAACTCCAAACTTACCACATGGATCAGCAGAAAAAAATGTCTGAACTCCAGCTGGTGGACTCGACCCATTACCTTAAAGTCTATTGTTAATTTATTCCCCAGGATACCTAATAAACAAGGAAGAAGATGTCTCACTGTTGAATTCAGCATCTACCAAAAGAAACCAACATTTTCTTGGATAATATGAGTCCTGTCTTTTCTAGAGAAGACTCACCTGTTATTCTGAAGTAAGCCTTTGTATCTTTTACTATATGCTGGTTTACAAAAACATTTCTCTATCCTATTTATATTTCATTTTACCATCAACATTTGAATTATGAGCAATTATTTTCACTTACTGTGAACTGAAATGCTAAAAAAACATTTCTTATCATTGCTAAACAGAACAAGTCTAAATGGTTGACCTGGGATGGAACATACTTGTCTGCACCTGTGTGTGGAACTAAGTGTGTTAAAGCAGTAATATGCAAATGTAATCTGCTTGATAGCAAGCTCAGTTTGAACCTTAATGTTATTCATATCTTAATCATTTGTTCATAATACAACTTTTCATGAATGCTTTAAGCAGATGCTTGTGTATTTTCATTATAAACATTGCTTCTTGAGTGACAAACATTTTATGTGTGCACAGAATATCGTGAGCTTTGTGTATGATGAGTTGTTTTTATGTTCAATAGATTGTCTTCATTGTGGAAGTGTATATACATTAATTAAACTTATAATATTCCTCATTTTAATACCACATAAGAGCACATTTCCCACAAATCCCTTCACTTCTGTTTCCCCCTTGTTCCGGTTTTCTCCTTCATTTTGCTGATAAGAGGAGGTGAGCAGAGGAGTTATTTGTCTTAATAAAGGCAGTTTGTTAATAAAGTGAGGCTTTTTTTGGTAAGACTATTTGATGTCGTAATACTTTCCGCAGAGCTTCTGTTGTGACCTTTTTTTGTGAATAAAAGAAAAACAGGATTTTTGCCAAATTGGAAGCCCCCACAAAAATTGCAGAGATTGTTTGAATTTCCATGAATTATTGCGATTGGGACTGTTTGAAATTGTTTCCCAGAAATGCTATATGTTGAATTTGTTGGTACCCTTTCAGAAAAAACAAAACAAAAAACTAGTTTCTCTAAAAGAATTTTGAAACTGAAGAAAGTAATGATTTTGTATTTAATATCAAATAAAACTCAGACTCTACTTTTGATTCTTGATTCAAATTTTTAACATAACGATATTATAGGTCTAGAGGATATATTGTCGGCTACATCTGCTAGCTAGCTGTGTCTCCTGCCATCCACAAATGCATCTTTCCTGCCTGGATGCAAGAATTTGACAAAACAGCTCGGTCCCCTTTTTTAAATTTCCAACGGATGAAGAAAGGAAGAAGAGGTGGCCTGAATTCTTAGTATCAACACCAACAGTCGCCTCTGCAGTGACCATTTTACTCCGAGTTGTTTTACCAACTACCACCGGAGACGGATGGGGTTCACGGACGCACCACTTCTCCTGGTGAGCAGAGCCGAACCTACGATCTCCCTCCCTGGCCTTGTATAAATGTCAGTGTTCTTCAGTGTGCAGGTGTGTCATTAAACCAGGTCCTCTGCAGCCAGCCACGCCCACGCTGGTGCACTGACAAGGAACTAACTGACAGCAAAAGCAGTTCAGTGAAGAACAGCAAACTAACACCAACAAAAGTCACCTAACTGAACAAAACCACAGAAATAGAGAAACACAAAACAGTAGCAAGAGAAAACAGCTGTGGCTTTCACTTCTGGTCTGAACGTTGTGCCTCCTCCATCAGGCTCGCACCAGGTTTGGGCCTCCCAGAGTCTGCAGTACCAACAAACTAAAGGGAACCAACAGCAGCTTTACTTCAAGACTGAACCTTAAAACCACCGACCAGATCACTGCCAATCACAATGTATGTAGCACTCAGACACCAGAAGGGAAAAGCAGGCTGACAGCAGCTCATCTGGTGCAGCTTTAAGACCCGGCCTCATGGGTGACCCAGGAAGTAGGAGGTCCCAAGGCCAGCCTGAACCTACAGTAGCTGAGGAGGGACATTTCCTCGCTGGATACACATTGTTCTCACCGGAGTTTCCAGGAGTGACATGTGGTTCTGTCTCGTTGGTGTTGGTCACCATGGTAACTGTCATGACTCCAGAGCTGTGTCCCCTGAAGTTCACACAAGTTCACAGGTAAAGAAAAAAATGGTTCGACATTAAAGTTGAAGCCAAGAAATGCATCATGGACCAAAAGAAAAATAAGGAAACAGGTGGAGGACAAGGAGCACCTGATCTGACGGACAGGATGAGACACTGGCAGCAATTATTGGACAAACGTCCAACATAAGTGGAATATGTCCTAGAAATGAGGGTGAAAGTGATCAAATCCAGCAAGAACCGTCACCCACTGGTAATTTATTTCATAATTCATATGGTCTTTGAAATGATCTGTGTTTATGGTAACTATAAAAGAGCACAGTCAATCAGATTTACATTTTATTTGAACAAAAACAACAATTCTGTTTGAAAAAATGAACAGACCTAATTAAACAAATTCTTTGGTCGGTCCAGATGATGCTGAAGGTGAGAATGAAGCACCATCCACCTCTTACTCCCAGCTGCCAGCCACACAGTCCACCTCACGAGACCATCCAGAATCAGCCGGCTCTCCTGAATGCTGCGACGGAAATAGCCACGGCTAAACAAAACAGAAATGTCACACTGAAACAGTTTTTGGATATCATTGCAAATAAATAAGTGAATGTTTCAAGTGTTGTGTGTACAAAAAGTCAAAAGGAAAAGCCACATAACTTATTTAGTTCATATATTCATGGCACTGGAAAATGGTGCGAGTGGATGATAATTAGAGGCCAAAAAACAATTATGTAATAGCCCATTGCATTGACTGGGACATTCACTTGGTGGAGTTACATATTTTTATTAAGAAACTAAATGATGAGGGTTAAAAGGCATCAATTTCATGGTTAGCCTATTCTACATTTGGCCAATGCAGTAGTAAATTAACAGTTTTAAATATTTATCAAAGCTTTTATAATGCTGAGAACGTGTTAGGTAACTTGTTCTCATGTTGTCAACAACCTGATCTGTTTGGCCTTGAGGGCCATGAGACATAAGTGTTTACGCCACGGTATCACGCTAAGCCAGATTTGACATGAGCGTCGATGCATTAGATTGACAGGGATACCAACATCGGGCCAAAATAAATACCATCTGTTCACAGCTTCTCTGTTCATCCATTGATGACTAACTCTTTCGTCTTTTAGTTGAAGGATGACACCTCTATTAAACCTGTCAAACATGGTCAAACTTTGAATCACAGGACAACTACACGTATCAGTCCTCAGATCGCTGTAGGCCACGGGGTTCAAGCTTGTACTGCACACAGTCTGCTGAGAGGTAAAAAAAAAAACGATGACAAGTTTCATAAGTCAGTTATGATATGTCAGCTGCCTGAGCTTCAGAGATGCTTTCCTGTATCATCCTGATGAAGCAAAAGGTTTCACCCTCCTGTACCATAGTAGGCCTTGCAACACTGCTGTCCTCTTCCTTTTGTTCACTGCCTGATGAAACAAAACACACGATACAAGTTCAAAAAGTTGCTATCTAAATGATATAACTGACTAACACAAGACATTCTGGTGATTTTAAAAATATTGAATCAAAGTACACAGTCTAAAGATTCGGTGAATAGTGACAGAAGGTTCTCTTGCTTTAAGAGGGGCGGAGGCTCTCCATCGAGGAAGTCATTTCTTTAATCGCCTCAAGGTGCTTGGACCACATTGATTATCAGCCTGGTAAATCTACAGTAATATCGGTATTACTGTGAAACTATTTTAAAACCATATAAATATTTCCATTTAAATGAAAAGCAAAAATGAAATATAATAATATCAATCAACAACATTGCCCCAAACACACCACAGAGTTGCTATAGTAACACACTGAACAAAAGGGACTGTTAACAATGATCGCTGTGAAGAAAAAGGCACATTTCATAACTAGTTGTGTTGAACCACAGATTCAGGTAAATTATGTCAATACAGTGTCGTCATTGCAAAAGATATGAACCAGCCAATATAACATTAACAACTTCAACTGAGCCAGCTATCCATCAGACATGCCCCAAATCATTGTCAAAAGTACAACCCGCTTCCAAAAACAGTGAGACGTTGTGTACATTTTAAACAAAAAACTGATTGTGATGAGCTCAAAAATCATGTAAAACCACATTTGATTTAAAATAGAACAAAGACAACAAATCAAATGTTGAGAAATTGTAATGTTTTCATAGAAAATAAAATTGTATGTCAGCAATATTGTAAAAAAGCAGTTAGAACAGGAGCCTGTTTACCACTTTGCTGGATCACCTCTTCTTTTAATTACACTCTGTAAAGGTTTGAGAACTGAGGATTGCTGCCAGTCCCCCTCAGCCAGAGTTTCAAAGGATTGTCTAAATTACCACAACTGAAAGGAATTGATTTATTGAGACTGACATGTGAGGGTGGATCAAAACATTCCCACACTGCTCCTGTTGCGTGTGAACATTGTGCAGCATTATGAGATAACACTGAGCAGAGGGAAGGTAGAAGCCTTATGAGGAATTATTCCAAGTTCTGTCATTTATGCACCCGAGTTATACACCTGTCCCCCATCCTGTTTTGAGCGCCAGTATTTGACTCGCTCACCTGAAAGTTTGTGCCCTCACCACAGTTCCCCAGCCCAGCTTCTGGACATGTTCCCCTGGCTTCAGGCTGTCCTCCTCACGGGTCTCACCGGTGAGGTACGGCCTATCTGTCTGTTCTTCATGCCACCCACCTCAGGTCTGGCTGATTGGTTTAGGTTGTTTTTGTCCTTCCTTTCTTATTGTGTTTTTTTCTGTTACTGTCTCTTAGTGTCAGTTTGTTGTTTCTCTCTGCAAAATTCACTCAAAACTTGGCCCCTTTATAGGTTATTGGCAGGTTCCCTTGACTCTTCATGCCTCAAATGTCTGCATTTGGGACTCCAGATCATTTTCTGCAATACAAAGTGATGCCTTTTGGCCTTGGAAAGACCCCAGCCACATCGCAGCAGCTTATTTCAAAGGACCTCTCTGGCATCCAGAATTGTGAAGCATATCTAGACGATGTCGTGGCCTCCTCCTCTACCTGTTCAGAGCATGTTGCAACCTTAGTGTGACTGGGCCACCTAATAGGGCCTCAGACTACAAGAACCCACAACGCCACCCAGTGAATACTCAAATACACAAGCTCTAAAAGAAAGATGGAACAGAGATGTGCATTTCTAGTTATAAATTAAATATTTATTGAAAATTATTCAAATAAAAAAATTAAAAAAAAACTCATCATAAAGCCAAGTTAAAAGGGAATGTCAGTATTAAACAAAAAAGTGGCATGCAAGAGATAACCCATTGCAAGAAAAGGAGAGCTCCACCTAGTGGCCAACCACCTGCAAAGATGTAGCAGCCCAAGCTTCGTTTTACTTAGCAAATGGATCGGCAACCTGCAACAGTTGGTTTAAAAATAACGATCGTGAAACTCCCTCGTAGGATGAACAATTGATTAAAACTGCTCCAGATGATGTTTGAACACACACAGATACAAAATAACCAAGAAGGCCAGCTGGTTAAATGGGCCATAAACACAAATCAAAGGAAATCAAGTATGCAACATGAGATAACAAAACAAAGAAACCAAAGTAAAGGAACTAACTAAGGGACAAAAACACAGTGGCAGTGGAGTGAGCTCCTCCTAACAGGGCAAATAAACCAAATATTAACAACCCAAAATAGTTAGTGGGAAATAACCAAGTGGACGGTCATTTTGATTACCTTCACCAACAGCACAGCTACTTTACATGGAAGCCAACACCATGTTCCTTGTTCCTATTACAGGAGGCACACACGTCGAACAAATGAAAACAAACTGCGATTACAAAAAATGAGAAGAACAGCATACTCTGAGCCACGGGTTTCAGTGACCAAACAATTCTAATCACCCAGCACTCACACACACTGTGCTTTACTTTACAGTGCTGTTAGAGTAAAAGCTAACACCACCTCCAGTTTGAGGTCAGCAACAAGGCAGTACAACCTTCCCCGAGCTGCACATGACTCCTTTTGAAGCTGAACCAGGGAAGAGTGGGATCATCTGTTCTCAATCAGTGATTACTAGGTGTGGCAGGAATCACAGGAGGGAGCCTCATTCATCACATTAGCAAAGATTTTCAGTTGTTTGCATGATGCTTCCCTGACACTAAATCTGGCAAAGTGTGAGTTTGGAAAGGCGGTGGTAACATGTCGAGGCAAGCAGGTAGGACAGAGGCAGGTGTGCCCAGTCACCGCGAAAGTGCCGGATATTGTAGATTTTCTCGGACCACGGTCCAGACGGGAACTCTGCTGGTTCTTGGGGATGTGTGGGTTCTATCGGGGATTCTGTAAGAACTTTGCAGATATAATTGCTCCCTTGATTACTCATACCAGCCCCTCTAAGCGTTTTATACGGCCGTCCTGCTGTCAGGAAGCTTATGAGTCTGTCAAGGCTCTTCTTTGTAGCGCTCCTGTCCTTGCCTCCCCTGACTTTCTGCGTCCTTTCAAACTCAAGGTGGACGCAGGTAGTCATGGCGCAGAGGCGGTGCTGTGGCAGGAAGATGCTCAAAGTGTTGATGACCCAGTGTGGTTTTTTTCAAAGAAGTTCAACAAGCATCAGGTACACTACAGTATGATTGAGAAAGAGGTGTATGTCGGTTTAACTTCCCTGCCCGTTATTGTGTATTCTGATTACAATCCTCTGGTGTTTCTATCCCAAATGTGCAACAACAATCAACATTTAATATGCTGGTCTTTGTTGGTGCAGGACTTTAATATTGAAATTCAGCACAAAAGCAAAAGATCATGTTCTGGCTGATGCAAAGTGTGTGATGGCTGCAGGTTAGCTCATTGACTATGTGTCTGTGTAAGTGTGTTCCAGGAACCTGCCAGGATAAAGACTCAAGTTCCTCAGTTCAGTTCAGTTCTCCTCTCCTCTCCTCTCCTCTTCCCTCCTCTCCTCTCCTCTCCTCTCCTCTCCTCTCCCCTCCCCATCGTCTGGACAGAAGAATGTGAGGAGGCCTTCCTCAGGTTAAAGGCCGTCCTGTGTTCACCTCCGGTCCTTAAGAGCCCCGACTTCAGCAAGCAGTTCCTGGTGCAGGTAGATGCATCTGCTGTAGGCCTTGGTGCTGTCCTCGCACAATGAGACTAAGGAGAGGAGCAACCTGTTCTGTACCTGAGTTGCAAGTTGCTTCCCCGGGAGGTACTCTGTTGTTCAGAAAGAAAGCCTGGCCATCAAATAGTCTTTGGAAAGTCTACGGTACTGCCTATTGGGCAGAGAGTTTGATCTGGAGACTGACCACCGTGCTCTTCCCTGGATAAAGTCCATGAAGGACCACAACAGTCATCTTACCCGTTGATAACTCTCCCTGCAACCTTTCAAGTTTATCATTCGACACCGATCAGGGAAGACCAACCTGGTAGCAGACTACCTCTCCAGATCGCCGTACATCGTCAACTCCGGGAGGAGAGGGATGGTGTGATGGAGCGGCCACGTCACTGACCGTGTGAGGAGCATTCAAGACACACACACACTGTTCATTCACACTCTATACAGATTACTACGTTGGCACACGGGACATTTCACAGTTATTGAGCCTGCCTGATAGATTACCAAGGGTGCACACTTAGGGAAGGTCTGCTTATCTCTGTGTTTGTTCCCGGGGCTTCCTGTTCAAACTGAGGTAATGGTGCGCAGTTCTGTGACATCATCAGCATGCGACGGCTCCCATTTATTAAAAATACAATTTCTACCATAAAGAGCTATTTGTTGGGCTCAATTAATGACTTTTTTTTTCTGTTTTGTTTTTCTGCAGTAAGCAGATTCATGATAACTTCTGGTTAATTATTTGCATCATTGTGTGTATTATTATAATCAATTAACTTGATGGGAGTAGCTTTCAACATTTAAAGGGGCCTCCTCAGGATGGAGGAGTCTGTATGAGCCTGGTTACAGAGAAGGTAAAAATGAATTTGTTGAAATACCGTTTGCTTCCTTTTGTAACTTTTTGGTTTAGAATTTTTTTTTTTTTTTGGGGGGGGGGGGTAATTTTTCTGTTTGTAAATATATTTTTGCCACAAATCTGCACTTTTCTGGGACTACCTGTGACTACGCCATGTTTTGTTTGATCTGAGGGTCACTGTGATCGGATGTATTTTTGGACTTTGCTTTTTGGATTCCAGCCCAAGCCAGGCCGTTGTGTTTCTGTTTGAAGGTTAGTGTAGCAGTGCTTGGATATCAGGGTTGTTGTTTTTTTGGTTTTTTTTGCAAAAGTTCTCCTGCTTTTTATTAGAAACGTTTTTTGTTGCTTTAATGTTCTGCCTCCAGTGTCATAGTATGACAAGCAACAAGGTAATGACAAAGTTATAGCATATGGGTCATTGACAATAAAAGAAAGAGCTACATGTTACATTCTTGCTTTCCTGACAATTTCTTTCATGGACCTAATGTTACTTTGTATAGTGACAATAATCTATTGCGAGTATCACTAAAAACTATAGACCCATTCTAAATAAATAGAGGGGCAGATGTCACTGCACACAGGAGTGCGACCAGGGAGACAAGTAATCCATAAAAAAAAAGACACGGACTGACAAAAGAACTGCAAGTGGGGTACAGGCTCATAGAGGTACAGGTTGAGAGAGGTACAGGCTCATAGAGGTACAGGTTGATAGAGGTACAGGTTGATAGAGGTACAGGCTCATAGAGGTACAGGTTGATAGAGGTACAGGCTCATAGAGGTACAGGTTGATAGAGGTACAGGTTGATAGAGGTACAGGTTGATAGAGGTACAGGCTCATAGAGGTACAGGTTGAGAGAGGTACAGGCTCATAGAGGTACAGGTTGATAGAGGTACAGGTTGATAGAGGTACAGGTTGATAGAGGTACAGGCTCATAGAGGTACAGGTTGATAGAGGTACAGGTTGATAGAGGTACAGGTTGATAGAGGTACAGGTTGATAGAGGTACAGGCTCATAGAGGTACAGGTTGATAGAGGTACAGGTTGATAGAGGTACAGGTTGATAGAGGTACAGGTTGAGAGAGGTACAGGTTGATAGAGGTACAGGTTGATAGAGGTACAGGTTGAGAGAGGTACAGGTTGATAGAGGTACAGGTTGATAGAGGTACAGGTTGATAGAGGTACAGGCTCATAGAGGTACAGGTTGATAGAGGTACAGGCTCATAGAGGTACAGGTTGATAGAGGTACAGGCTCATAGAGGTACAGGTTGAGAGAGGTACAGGTTGATAGAGGTACAGGTTGATAGAGGTACAGGTTGATAGAGGTACAGGCTCATAGAGGTACAGGTTGATAGAGGTACAGGTTGATAGAGGTACAGGCTCATAGAGGTACAGGTTGATAGAGGTACAGGCTCATAGAGGTACAGGTTGATAGAGGTACAGGCTCATAGAGGTACAGGTTGATAGAGGTACAGGCTCATAGAGGTACAGGTTGATAGAGGTACAGGTTGATAGAGGTACAGGTTGATAGAGGTACAGGTTGAGAGAGGTACAGGTTGATAGAGGTACAGGTTGATAGAGGTACAGGCTCATAGAGGTACAGGTTGATAGAGGTACAGGTTGATAGAGGTACAGGTTGATAGAGGTACAGGTTGAGAGAGGTACAGGTTGATAGAGGTACAGGTTGATAGAGGTACAGGTTGAGAGAGGTACAGGCTCATAGAGGTACAGGTTGATAGAGGTACAGGTTGATAGAGGTACAGGTTGATAGAGGTACAGGTTGAGAGAGGTACAGGTTGATAGAGGTACAGGTTGATAGAGGTACAGGTTGATAGAGGTACAGGTTGAGAGAGGTACAGGTTGATAGAGGTACAGGTTGATAGAGGTACAGGCTCATAGAGGTACAGGTTGATAGAGGTACAGGCTCATAGAGGTACAGGTTGATAGAGGTACAGGCTCATAGAGGTACAGGTTGATAGAGGTACAGGTTGATAGAGGTACAGGTTGATAGAGGTACAGGCTCATAGAGGTACAGGTTGATAGAGGTACAGGTTGATAGAGGTACAGGTTGATAGAGGTACAGGTTGATAGAGGTACAGGCTCATAGAGGTACAGGTTGATAGAGGTACAGGTTGATAGAGGTACAGGTTGATAGAGGTACAGGCTCATAGAGGTACAGGTTGAGAGAGGTACAGGTTGATAGAGGTACAGGTTGATAGAGGTACAGGTTGATAGAGGTACAGGCTCATAGAGGTACAGGTTGATAGAGGTACAGGTTGATAGAGGTACAGGTTGATAGAGGTACAGGTTGAGAGAGGTACAGGCTCATAGAGGTACAGGTTGATAGAGGTACAGGTTGATAGAGGTACAGGTTGATAGAGGTACAGGTTGAGAGAGGTACAGGTTGATAGAGGTACAGGTTGAGAGAGGTACAGGTTGATAGAGGTACAGGTTGATAGAGGTACAGGTTGATAGAGGTACAGGCTCATAGAGGTACAGGTTGATAGAGGTACAGGCTCATAGAGGTACAGGTTGATAGAGGTACAGGTTGATAGAGGTACAGGCTCATAGAGGTACAGGTTGATAGAGGTACAGGTTGATAGAGGTACAGGCTCATAGAGGTACAGGTTGAGAGAGGTACAGGCTCATAGAGGTACAGGTTGATAGAGGTACAGGTTGAGAGAGGTACAGGTTGAGAGAGGTACAGGTTGATAGAGGTACAGGTTGAGAGAGGTACAGGTTGATAGAGGTACAGGTTGATAGAGGTACAGGCTCATAGAGGTACAGGTTGATAGAGGTACAGGTTGATAGAGGTACAGGCTCATAGAGGTACAGGTTGATAGAGGTACAGGTTGATAGAGGTACAGGTTGATAGAGGTACAGGTTGATAGAGGTACAGGTTGATAGAGGTACAGGTTGAGAGAGGTACAGGTTGATAGAGGTACAGGTTGATAGAGGTACAGGCTCATAGAGGTACAGGTTGATAGAGGTACAGGTTGATAGAGGTACAGGTTGATAGAGGTACAGGTTGATAGAGGTACAGGCTCATAGAGGTACAGGTTGATAGAGGTACAGGTTGATAGAGGTACAGGTTGATAGAGGTACAGGTTGAGAGAGGTACAGGCTCATAGAGGTACAGGTTGATAGAGGTACAGGTTGATAGAGGTACAGGTTGATAGAGGTACAGGCTCATAGAGGTACAGGTTGATAGAGGTACAGGTTGATAGAGGTACAGGTTGAGAGAGGTACAGGTTGAGAGAGGTACAGGCTCATAGAGGTACAGGTTGATAGAGGTACAGGTTGATAGAGGTACAGGTTGATAGAGGTACAGGCTCATAGAGGTACAGGTTGATAGAGGTACAGGTTGATAGAGGTACAGGTTGATAGAGGTACAGGTTGATAGAGGTACAGGTTGAGAGAGGTACAGGTTGATAGAGGTACAGGTTGATAGAGGTACAGGTTGATAGAGGTACAGGTTGATAGAGGTACAGGTTGAGAGAGGTACAGGCTCATAGAGGTACAGGTTGATAGAGGTACAGGTTGATAGAGGTACAGGTTGATAGAGGTACAGGCTCATAGAGGTACAGGTTGAGAGAGGTACAGGTTGATAGAGGTACAGGTTGATAGAGGTACAGGTTGATAGAGGTACAGGTTGATAGAGGTACAGGTTGATAGAGGTACAGGTTGATAGAGGTACAGGCTCATAGAGGTACAGGTTGATAGAGGTACAGGTTGAGAGAGGTACAGGTTGATAGAGGTACAGGTTGATAGAGGTACAGGCTCATAGAGGTACAGGTTGATAGAGGTACAGGTTGAGAGAGGTACAGGTTGATAGAGGTACAGGTTGATAGAGGTACAGGTTGATAGAGGTACAGGTTGATAGAGGTACAGGCTCATAGAGGTACAGGTTGATAGAGGTACAGGTTGATAGAGGTACAGGTTGATAGAGGTACAGGTTGATAGAGGTACAGGTTGATAGAGGTACAGGTTGATAGAGGTACAGGTTGAGAGAGGTACAGGTTGATAGAGGTACAGGTTGATAGAGGTACAGGCTCATAGAGGTACAGGTTGATAGAGGTACAGGTTGAGAGAGGTACAGGTTGATAGAGGTACAGGTTGATAGAGGTACAGGCTCATAGAGGTACAGGTTGATAGAGGTACAGGTTGAGAGAGGTACAGGTTGATAGAGGTACAGGTTGATAGAGGTACAGGCTCATAGAGGTACAGGTTGATAGAGGTACAGGTTGATAGAGGTACAGGTTGATAGAGGTACAGGTTGATAGAGGTACAGGCTCATAGAGGTACAGGTTGATAGAGGTACAGGTTGATAGAGGTACAGGTTGATAGAGGTACAGGCTCATAGAGGTACAGGTTGATAGAGGTACAGGTTGAGAGAGGTACAGGTTGAGGAATGTGCATTGTTTGCATGTGCAAGTGATTCAAATGTGAGTTCCAGAAAAAACAAGATAAAGGGAGAATCCTGTCTGTTTCAGAGTGCAACCGAAGCGTCTGTTCCTTTGTGATACAAAGATAATTGAGTTATTTATTGTCCTTGTATGGATGTTCACAGAGCTGACAGCAGGGAAGGTGAGGGGGAGGGGTTGGAGGGGTGGGGACAGGAGGGTTGTTATAAGAGGCCTGAGACTGTGGAGGTAACACCAGGGACTTCTGTTTGTCAGTGCGTCAACCATGATTCATCCAGTGCACTGTCTGCTGCTTGCTTCTGCTGTTCTACTCGGCAACAGCGCCCCCACGGTCAGTGTCTTTGTGTCTGCATAATAATGTGTCTACGTTAGTAGGTGTTACAAAATTATAGTAAACATAACTGAGTTACGTTCACATTCTGTACACATGTCAATGGACTTTGAGGTTCAGTTTGAGTGTCCACTCGGTTCAAGAAAAAGGAATATCTTATCTATAGATGTAGTTAATGTTTAAAGTGTAGTTTACATCAAATTCTTTCAGAAATGTTTAAATTCTGATTTGAATTTGTTTTTATTTGAGTGGAAACTGTATAGTCCTGGAAACGGTAAAGGAAACCATGGTTCCATCTCAACACTTTTCAGTACTCTGTAATGTTTCTCACTATTAGCTCAACTTCCTTGTTGTAAAAATGAGTTATGACCTGGACGAGAGTGCAGGAGCTAAACGTTTGGGTAAATGTGATGTATCTCAGAAGCCAGAAGCAACTCGTTTTTAAACAGTTTTAACTGTATTCAAATGTTGTTACTTGACTGAGCTGTGAACAGAGAAACTTCTCTGAACGCTCAGAACAGACCAGCGAAATACATCGATTTGTGAAGCAAAATTTAGGTCATTGACCTGCCTGTTCCGAGTTCATCGCATGTACATCGCTGACGGTCAGCACACGAGATAACAGCTGGGTGAAATGAATTAAGTAAACAATGCTAAATACACGGAAATGGAAAGGCACAAAGCTAAAGGCTTTGGCTTGGAATTCAAAATGATTATTAAATTAAAGTGCTTCAGCCTGAATATTTATTAAAGGACTGATGTGAGACTAACACGTTAAATTTACAGTTCTTGTTTCAAAAATAATTGCTTTTCACTTCAGTTCAAATACTTTGTCCATGTGTGCAAAAGTAAATACACTTTGTGGAAATTGAACCCAAAATCCTCAAACAGCACCTTTTTCATTATGGTGAGTGGTTAACTACCACAGACTTTATTTAAAAGAGTTCGTAGCTTCAGGGTCTGAAAAATGGTTCTGATCCAGAAGTGTTTTCAGCTGCAATACCAGCGAGTGCCACTAGAGGTCGGCTCCAAAAAGCCTCCGGCTCCATAGACTCCCATTCAACTTCTCTCATCAAATCCAAAGTGAATAAAATGTGTCCATCAGTTATCTCGGTGTTGTTAGCTAAAGTCACTCCTTCTTCTTAGTTTTCTGGAGGTCCATCTGAAAATAATCCCTCATTCATTAGAAAAGAAGATTCAAGAAGGCCTGTTTTTGGGGGCGTGTCTGTTTGATTGACAGGCCTGTGGTGCAGTCAGGTTACAGCTATCGGTGGGTTAGTCCAGAAGTATTGTCAGGTTCAGCACAGCTGAAATGGGAGATTTTTCAATATATCTTTCTAAATTGTTTCATGACTGCTTTTTCCAAAATAGCACAGAATCTTCTTGGTTTGGATTAAAATGTAATAAATGAAACAAAACCATTGGATTAGTGTTTCAACTTTTGACCTATTGATCCTTTGTTTGCTGCTTTGTTGTGGTACTTTCAAGAACAACACATTCACAATTGCACGAGTTATCATCCGGTATTACTACAACTAATAACAATAAGCATGGTGTGGTGAAAATGTAAAGTTATTACTTTAGTCTAACCATTAAATAGGGAGTTTATGAAGCATAATGTTTAATGCTACATCACGGTCTCATAATAACAAGGTGGTCCAACATGATGTGTGAGGGTGGATGTGGAGGATGAAATGCAGTCCTGTCTGTGTTGCAGGAGAAACATGGCGGCTCAGACACAGAGTGTCCTCTGACCGTAAAAATCCTGGATGCAGTCAAAGGAACTCCAGCTGGACCCATGTCGATCAAAGTGTTTCAGAAGGCTGCTGATGGAGGATGGACTCAGATCGCTAACGGGTATGAAATATAAACGGCCCCACTGATTATCTGTGTATTATGTATAAAGCAAACAGATTGATGTCACTGTTCCTCACTGTAGCATGACGGATGCCACTGGAGAGATCCATAATGTGATCACAGAAGAGCAGTTCTCAGCGGGGGTGTACCGGATTGAGTTTGATACCAAAGCCTACTGGAAGAATGAAGGCAGCACGCCGTTCCACGAAGTAGCTGATGTGAGTATAAAATGGGAAAAGACAACTTTGTCAGCTATTTCAAGAATTAATGGAAAAATGGAAAACTGTACAGTGCATAAGACAGAAATAGCAACACAGACTACCGAGTGAGAGCATGAGATGTCCACCACATCAAACTTCCTTGTCCATTCTGTCAAAAGACAGAAACAGCAAATTATTGTTGTTGTCTTTTGTACCAGTTTAATAATGCACAATTATTATTATCATCATTAACCTATTTAGTTGTTTGCTGGCAGTTTAAAAACAATTCACTGTTATCGTTATCGAACCGCCTCTTTCTCTTTTATATTCACTTTGTCTAATGTGGCCATCAGTTGGATATTTTCATCACTTTGACTACAGTCCACTCTAGTTGTCATGTCCGCCACTCTTCAATTCAATTATTTTAAACAACGCCGAATCACAACACAAGTTATTTCAGGATCCTCAGATCAGTGAAGTCATGAAAATAAAACCCAACGATTCAACAATTCCCACGTAAGTCAGGAGGGAAAAAAAACAGAACCAGGCTCAGAGGTGGAGAACACCTGTAAACAGAACAAGGATCAGAGGTGGAGAACATCTGTTAACAGAACAAGGATCAGAGGTGGAGAACATCTGTTAACAGAACCAGAACCAGAGGTGGAGAACATCTGTTAACAGAACCAGAACCAGAGGTGGAGAAAATCTGTTAACAGAACCAGAACCAGAGGTGGATGGCCGTCCGCTGGTCACTATCAAGTTAAAATATTGCAAATATTATTTACAAGTGTGTGTGTGTGTGTGTGTGTGTGTGTGTGTGTGTGTGTGTGTGTGTGTGTGTGTGTGTGTGTGTGTGTGTGTGTGCAGGTGGTGTTCGAGGCCCATGCTGAAGGTCATCGTCACTACACCCTGGCCCTGCTGCTCAGCCCGTACTCCTACATCACCACAGCCGTGGTCACCGACGTACACCAGTGAGCCTCATCACAACACGTTCAATCTGAACAAGTACATACATGTGTAAAGTGATGAGATATGTCGTGAGAACAAGACAATAAACGGAAAAGGCCTGCCAGGTTTTCCAGAATATGGCAATGTGTTTATTTTGTCTTTTTGTTGGCAAAGAAAAAAAACACTTTACAAAGAATTAAACTGGTTTATAGTGTCAACTGAAGTCTGACAATGGAGCTGGAAGTGTGTTGTGTGTGTGTGTGTGTGTGTGTGTGTGTGTGTGTGTGTGTGTGTCTGTGTGTCTGTGTGTGTGTGTGTGTGTGTGTCTGTGTGTGTGTGTGTGTGTGTGTGTGTGTGTGTGTGTGTGTGTGTGTGTGTGTGTGTCTGGGGGGTTGTTGGGCTCCTGCTTCTGATCAGTGAGTGGGTACTACATTATCGTGTTCACGAGCTTCATTCTCCAACGTGGACCACGGAGAACGGATGCGATGAACAGACGAACAGCAAACACAACAGATCCCCAAAAACAACACAACGATGTGTCATGAAGTCGACCCGGACAGCTGATCCTCTTTCAGTCTTCACTCTCATTTCAGCTTCGAGAAAAATGTCCCCAGCCAACGAAAACCAGCGTGGCCATTAATCATGTCGAGACCAGCCTTTTATACAGCAGCAAGAATAGGAGGGGAAAAAATACAAACACTGAAAAAGGTCAACTTACTTGGAATCTTCTGGGACTTTCAGTCACATTTTAATGGCCTTCATGAGTCAAAGTTGTCTGTTCAGCTAAAACCACCCGATACTCAGATTTAAGGCCGATATCGATATTATTTTTGGAGTAACAAAAAGCTAATTTACGACACAAAGAGCGTACTGAAGATTGATTTTGAATAAATTAATTTCAGACAAAGTCTCGTTACGGTTGTGATACCAAAAGTGTTCAATTCAATTTATACGGCGCAAAATTACAACACAAGTTATTTCAGGGCACTAAACACAGTAAAGTCCTTACGACAGAACTTTACAACGGTGTAGAGAGGACTGCAACGAGTCAACATGAGCAGAACCTCAAAGGAAAAACTCCCCTTTAACAGGAAGAAAACCTCCAACCGAACCGCACTTAGAGGCGGGCCGGGATCTGGTGAGGAGAGCAGAGAGTAAAATCTGATGATTCATTGCATCTACAGTTACCTTCATGTCATATGTTATCTCCATCTGCGGATAAGAGGCCGTAAAATGTAGGTAAAAGATCTTCTCCGCTGTCAACCTCGTGATAACATCTTCTCACTGATCCCTTGAATGGGACTGAACTGTGACCCAGACGTGTTTGAAGCAGGACAAAAGGCGTGAGCACCCTCTGGTGGTTGAACTACGTCACATCGACAAAGTTTTCAAGTCATTTCTAACAAATCTCTGGCATTTGTGGACGCTCATTATTGTCCACCTGCCAGCGTACATGTGGTTGACGACACATCGGTGAGAAGTCAGGTTGTAATTATTTCAAATGAAACTAAGTGATGAGAAACTTTGGGGCCTAGATCGTTCTTCATGGGACTGAATGTGTCATGAACGCATCAGAACATCATCACTGAAAGCTGCTTCCGTGTGCCCTCTGATTTAGATTAGATTTAGACTTTATTAATCTCACAGTGGGGGAATTCAGTCGTCACAGCAGCGTAGACAAAACAAAAGGTGCACACAGTATGAAAAAAATGTACAAATACGTATAAGATATAAGATGGATAAAAAAAAAAACTGTCAGTCCAGAAACATGCAGGACACTACAAGTACCAGGATGAAGCACTTAAACAGTCCAAAGAAGTGTCCCTGCGTTCCAGTATCCAAACTACCAACCTATTAGTACGCCAGAACAAGATTTAGTATGTCTCCATACTTAGTGTGTTAAATGTAGTGTACCAAAAGTACCAGGATGTTCTACTACATCCGGTCGTATCCCAGTCTGCAGGTCAGCCTGCTGCTCTGCTGCTCTGACCCACAATCCTTTGCGCGGCGGAAGTTACATCACATCGACTGAGGCGCCGAGAAAGTTGGTGGCGCTGAAGCTCCGCCCACAAAAAGAAGGAGAAGGCACATTTTGGTGAAGAAGTAGTATGTCCCAGTTGAACACATACTACATGCAACAGTACATACTTGTTAAGGGAAGCTGCAGTGTGTACTGAAAGTAAAAAATAAATAGTATGTGATTCGGGACGCAGGGTTTCCACCCAAACGGTCGCCATCTTGAATACGTAGAGGAAGGGGCGGAGCCACTGATATAAAGATTTTAAAATTAAGGCAGCGGAGGAATCAAAGTGTTTCTTTTCCAATGCTGCTGCTGGACAGAAGAATCAGAGGACACAAAAACACACTGATTTCTGGGTAAAATAATTAAAGCTGCAGATATCTTGGAGGCTGATGTGTTCACATGATGAGGTCATTTCCTGTCAGTGTGTGATTTGGAACAACACTACTCAAGTACTAAATAAGTAAGAGTCCTAACACGGAAGAGTACTATGTGTTGGTGTACGTCTGGGACACGGAAAGAGGTTTTAGGGTGCAGACTCAGCAAAATGTGCTTGAAACAGCTGACGACATGTGGTTGTGTTTATTGCTTAGAAACAAAGTGAAATTTGGTTTGAATGGATTTCTTGGTAATAAAACCTCAACTGCAACGTGCATAAACTGCCCTCACAGCTCAGTGTCACATGTTGGTGAGAGTCTGTCACACCGGATCATACGTACACCATGGCATGTTGCCAAGGCAACCATAAACACCGGAACGGACACGATAACCGCTCCGTCCGTTTGATCCATGAACATCACAACCATGTTGTACACCGACTTGGTGTGATTGACATGAAGGGGAAAAAAACACAGTTGAGTAAAACAAACCATTTTAATAACTTCAATTAGAATGGAAAGTGAAAAAGAAAGAAACAATAACTCAAGGCACAAATACTGCAAAATGGAATATAGTCGTCCAACGGTGAACACAGAGCCGAAGTGTCGTTGATACTTTTAGATGATAGGTTTGTTGTGTGACACCAGTTGGTCACCAGTCGTATCGGTGATCGATCACATCATACAGGGCTGCTCATGACATGTCTTTAACTCACTGTTTTTCTATTTGATTTCATGGCGTCATGTTTAAACTGACTTCAACAATGAATCATTGATTTTGATAACTGCAGGTGAACTGTCGACCAGACAAATAGTTTCATCTGCAGGACTGATGTGAGACTAACACGTTAAATTTACAGTTCTTGTTTCAAAAATAATTGCTTTTCACTTCAGTTCAAATACTTTGTCCATGTGTGCAAAAGTAAATACACTTTGTGGAAATTGAACCCAAAATCCTCAAACAGCACCTTTTTCATTATGGTGAGTGGTTAACTACCACAGACTTTATTTAAAAGAGTTCGTAGCTTCAGGGTCTGAAAAATGGTTCTGATCCAGAAGTGTTTTCAGCTGCAATACCAGCGAGTGCCACTAGAGGTCGGCTCCAAAAAGCCTCCGGCTCCATAGACTCCCATTCAACTTCTCTCATCAAATCCAAAGTGAATAAAATGTGTCCATCAGTTATCTCGGTGTTGTTAGCTAAAGTCACTCCTTCTTCTTAGTTTTCTGGAGGTCCATCTGAAAATAATCCCTCATTCATTAGAAAAGAAGATTCAAGAAGGCCTGTTTTTGGGGGCGTGTCTGTTTGATTGACAGGCCTGTGGTGCAGTCAGGTTACAGCTATCGGTGGGTTAGTCCAGAAGTATTGTCAGGTTCAGCACAGCTGAAATGGGAGATTTTTCAATATATCTTTCTAAATTGTTTCATGACTGCTTTTTCCAAAATAGCACAGAATCTTCTTGGTTTGGATTAAAATGTAATAAATGAAACAAAACCATTGGATTAGTGTTTCAACTTTTGACCTATTGATCCTTTGTTTGCTGCTTTGTTGTGGTACTTTCAAGAACAACACATTCACAATTGCACGAGTTATCATCCGGTATTACTACAACTAATAACAATAAGCATGGTGTGGTGAAAATGTAAAGTTATTACTTTAGTCTAACCATTAAATAGGGAGTTTATGAAGCATAATGTTTAATGCTACATCACGGTCTCATAATAACAAGGTGGTCCAACATGATGTGTGAGGGTGGATGTGGAGGATGAAATGCAGTCCTGTCTGTGTTGCAGGAGAAACATGGCGGCTCAGACACAGAGTGTCCTCTGACCGTAAAAATCCTGGATGCAGTCAAAGGAACTCCAGCTGGACCCATGTCGATCAAAGTGTTTCAGAAGGCTGCTGATGGAGGATGGACTCAGATCGCTAACGGGTATGAAATATAAACGGCCCCACTGATTATCTGTGTATTATGTATAAAGCAAACAGATTGATGTCACTGTTCCTCACTGTAGCATGACGGATGCCACTGGAGAGATCCATAATGTGATCACAGAAGAGCAGTTCTCAGCGGGGGTGTACCGGATTGAGTTTGATACCAAAGCCTACTGGAAGAATGAAGGCAGCACGCCGTTCCACGAAGTAGCTGATGTGAGTATAAAATGGGAAAAGACAACTTTGTCAGCTATTTCAAGAATTAATGGAAAAATGGAAAACTGTACAGTGCATAAGACAGAAATAGCAACACAGACTACCGAGTGAGAGCATGAGATGTCCACCACATCAAACTTCCTTGTCCATTCTGTCAAAAGACAGAAACAGCAAATTATTGTTGTTGTCTTTTGTACCAGTTTAATAATGCACAATTATTATTATCATCATTAACCTATTTAGTTGTTTGTTGGCAGTTTAAAAACAATTCACTGTTATCGTTATCGAACCGCCTCTTTCTCTTTTATATTCACTTTGTCTAATGTGGCCATCAGTTGGATATTTTCATCACTTTGACTGCAGTCCACTCTAGTTGTCATGTCCGCCACTCTTCAATTCAATTATTTTAAACAACGCCGAATCACAACACAAGTTATTTCAGGATCCTCAGATCAGTGAAGTCATGAAAATAAAACCCAACGATTCAACAATTCCCACGTAAGTCAGGAGGGAAAAAAAACAGAACCAGGCTCAGAGGTGGAGAACACCTGTAAACAGAACAAGGATCAGAGGTGGAGAACATCTGTGAACAGAACCAGAACCAGAGGTGGAGAACATCTGTTAACAGAACCAGAACCAGAGGTGGAGAAAATCTGTTAACAGAACCAAGCTCAGAGGTGGAGAACATCTGTTAACAGAACCAGGATCAGAGGTGGAGAAAATCTGTTAACAGAACCTGAGGTGGAGAACATCTGTTAACAGAAACAGAACCAGAGGTTGAGAAAATCTGTTAACAGAACCAGGATCAGAGGTGGAGAACATCTGTTAACAGAACCAGGCTCAGCCGTGGAGAAAATCTGTAAACAGAATTAGAAGTGGAGAACATCTGTTAACAGAACCAGAGATGGAGACCATCTGTTAACAGAACCAGGCTCAGAGGTGGAGAAAATCTGTTAACAGAACCTGAGGTGGAGAAAATCTGTAAACAGAATCAGAAGTGGAGAACATCTGTTAACAGAACAAGGATCAGATGTGGAGAACATCTGTTAACAGAACCAGGCTCAGCCGTGGAGAAAATCTGTAAACAGAATTAGAAGTGGAGAACATCTGTTAACAGAACCAGAGATGGAGACCATCTGTTAACAGAACCAGGCTCAGAGGTGGAGAAAATCTGTTAACAGAATCAGAAGTGGAGAATATCTGTTAACAGAACCAGAGATGGAGAATATCTGTTAACAGAACCTGAGGTGGAGAACATCTGTTAACAGAACCAGGCTCAGAGGTGGAGAAAATCTGTTAACAGAACCTGAGGTGGAGAAAATCTGTAAACAGAATCAGAAGTGGAGAACATCTGTTAACAGAACCAGAGATGGAGAATATCTGTTAACAGAACCTGAGGTGGAGAACATCTGTTAACAGAACCAGAGGTGGAGAATATCTGTTAACAGAACCAGAGGTGGAGAACATCTGTTAACAGAACAAGGATCAGATGTGGAGAACATCTGTTAACAGAACCAGAGATGGAGAATATCTGTTAACAAAACAAGAGGTGGAGAATATCTGTTAACAGAACCAGAGGTGGAGAACATCTGTTAACAGAACAAGGATCAGATGTGGAGAACATCTGTTAACAGAACCAGGCTCAGAGGTGGACGGCCGTCCGCTGGTCACTATCAAGTTAAAATATTGCAAATATTATTTACAAATATAAATATCAAAACATTTTGCAAAGTTCGCACAACAAATTACTTTTATGTTTGTACAGTGCAAACCTCATCAGTTACACTTACACTTACATCAGTGCTGAGTTTCAGCTGAGAAGGAGACCAGTTAATACATCAGAGAGACTGCATTCATACCCCGTCTCCTGCAACCAACATGAAACCAGAAAACTTCACAGTGGAGGATTCAACTTTCCTCCAGTCACTGATCAACAATAGCACCTGCAAAACAACATGGATTCAGGCAAAAATACACCCGAGCCATCCGAAAGGACAAAAGAAAGCTGGACACGACGTCGGCAGCCAGCGGTCGAATGACAACCTGCTGCGAAACATCTGATCAGGAAACGGTCCAGAGAAAACTACAGTCACACATTGTTCTTGCAAAGTTACACACTGATTCCACGATTATTTTAGTGAGTATCAATTCAACATAGCCCGCTCCGGGCCCTGGAATATGTTTTAAATGGTCGCTGACTATGTTTCTCAAAATAGAGCTGCCAATGACCACTTGGTTTCTGCAGCTGCGTCACTGAGTGGGGAAAAGTCGACTTGGAACTAGTCGGGCTTCTGCTTCCTCCGTACTGCCACCCAGGCTTCCTGACGACTCGGGACAGGCAAGAGGGCAGCTAACGGGGGCGCTACTACATCCACCCCACCAACTACCGTGTCCTGGTCTTTATGGAGCGGTGATTTCAATTCATTGAGCCTCTTCTAAAGTCTCATTGCTGCTCTTACAGCCAGTCAGCAAGCAGCAACCTTTCAATCTTTGACCATTCAATGTTCACAACTGAGCAACGGAGGAAAGAGTTGCTTCTATCGTCGTCCCAGTTAAGTAGATCCAAGAAAATAAACGTCCAAGAGACGCATCCAGAAAGACGAGCTCTTCGCTCTGATTCTGGTAGTGTTGGTGTTTCTCATGTGGATTTTTGTTCATGAATGGGAAGCTCAAAAATGAGACGACACGTCAACCAGTCACCTCGTTGACAGCAGCCTCAGTGCAGGTGCCAAGTTGTAGCTAAAAATGAAGATTTAGAGAGCAGTGAAAGCATTACTGGTGCAAGAGAGCTGCCTGAAGTGCAGACGAGAGGTGAGTGCTCCGGGAACAACAGCGTGACCGGTCATGTTGCCTCAGAAAGACAGTGCAAACAGATGTGAGTGAGTGGGTTCGTGTTGACACTGACAACAACGCAGAACAAACTGACTCAGCTGCAGTTTGTGTTTGTGAAACAAGTATGAGGAGATAGAGAAGAAATGTTTCTGTCACTGATCTCGCCGCGACGTGTGTGTGTGTGTGTGTGTGTGTGTGTGTGTGTGTGTGTGTGTGTGTGTGTGTGTGCAGGTGGTGTTCGAGGCCCATGCTGAAGGTCATCGTCACTACACCCTGGCCCTGCTGCTCAGCCCGTACTCCTACATCACCACAGCCGTGGTCACCGACGTACACCAGTGAGCCTCATCACAACACGTTCAATCTGAACAAGTACATACATGTGTAAAGTGATGAGATATGTCGTGAGAACAAGACAATAAACGGAAAAGGCCTGCCAGGTTTTCCAGAATATGGCAACGTGTTTATTTTGTCTTTTTGTTGGCAAAGAAAAAAAAACACTTTACAAAGAATTAAACTGGTTTATAGTGTCAACTGAAGTCTGACAATGGAGCTGGAAGTGTGTTTGTGTGTGTGTGTGTGTGTGTGTGTGTGTGTGTGTGTGTGTGTGTGTGTGTGTGTGTGTGTGTGTGTGTGTGTCTGGGGGGTTGTTGGGCTCCTGCTTCTGATCAGTGAGTGGGTACTACATTATCGTGTTCACGAGCTTCATTCTCCAACGTGGACCACGGAGAACGGATGCGATGAACAGACGAACAGCAAACACAACAGATCCCCAAAAACAACACAACGATGTGTCATGAAGTCGACCCGGACAGCTGATCCTCTTTCAGTCTTCACTCTCATTTCAGCTTCGAGAAAAATGTCCCCAGCCAACGAAAACCAGCGTGGCCATTAATCATGTCGAGACCAGCCTTTTATACAGCAGCAAGAATAGGAGGGGAAAAAATACAAACACTGAAAAAGGTCAACTTACTTGGAATCTTCTGGGACTTTCAGTCACATTTTAATGGCCTTCATGAGTCAAAGTTGTCTGTTCAGCTAAAACCACCCGATACTCAGATTTAAGGCCGATATCGATATTATTTTTGGAGTAACAAAAAGCTAATTTACGACACAAAGAGCGTACTGAAGATTGATTTTGAATAAATTAATTTCAGACAAAGTCTCGTTACGGTTGTGATACCAAAAGTGTTCAATTCAATTTATACGGCGCAAAATTACAACACAAGTTATTTCAGGGCACTAAACACAGTAAAGTCCTTACGACAGAACTTTACAACGGTGTAGAGAGGACTGCAACGAGTCAACATGAGCAGAACCTCAAAGGAAAAACTCCCCTTTAACAGGAAGAAAACCTCCAACCGAACCGCACTTAGAGGCGGGCCGGGATCTGGTGAGGAGAGCAGAGAGTAAAATCTGATGATTCATTGCATCTACAGTTACCTTCATGTCATATGTTATCTCCATCTGCGGATAAGAGGCCGTAAAATGTAGGTAAAAGATCTTCTCCGCTGTCAACCTCGTGATAACATCTTCTCACTGATCCCTTGAATGGGACTGAACTGTGACCCAGACGTGTTTGAAGCAGGACAAAAGGCGTGAGCACCCTCTGGTGGTTGAACTACGTCACATCGACAAAGTTTTCAAGTCATTTCTAACAAATCTCTGGCATTTGTGGACGCTCATTATTGTCCACCTGCCAGCGTACATGTGGTTGACGACACATCGGTGAGAAGTCAGGTTGTAATTATTTCAAATGAAACTAAGTGATGAGAAACTTTGGGGCCTAGATCGTTCTTCATGGGACTGAATGTGTCATGAACGCATCAGAACATCATCACTGAAAGCTGCTTCCGTGTGCCCTCTGATTTAGATTAGATTTAGACTTTATTAATCTCACAGTGGGGGAATTCAGTCGTCACAGCAGCGTAGACAAAACAAAAGGTGCACACAGTATGAAAAAAATGTACAAATACGTATAAGATATAAGATGGATAAAAAAAAAAACTGTCAGTCCAGAAACATGCAGGACACTACAAGTACCAGGATGAAGCACTTAAACAGTCCAAAGAAGTGTCCCTGCGTTCCAGTATCCAAACTACCAACCTATTAGTACGCCAGAACAAGATTTAGTATGTCTCCATACTTAGTGTGTTAAATGTAGTGTACCAAAAGTACCAGGATGTTCTACTACATCCGGTCGTATCCCAGTCTGCAGGTCAGCCTGCTGCTCTGCTGCTCTGACCCACAATCCTTTGCGCGGCGGAAGTTACATCACATCGACTGAGGCGCCGAGAAAGTTGGTGGCGCTGAAGCTCCGCCCACAAAAAGAAGGAGAAGGCACATTTTGGTGAAGAAGTAGTATGTCCCAGTTGAACACATACTACATGCAACAGTACATACTTGTTAAGGGAAGCTGCAGTGTGTACTGAAAGTAAAAAATAAATAGTATGTGATTCGGGACGCAGGGTTTCCACCCAAACGGTCGCCATCTTGAATACGTAGAGGAAGGGGCGGAGCCACTGATATAAAGATTTTAAAATTAAGGCAGCGGAGGAATCAAAGTGTTTCTTTTCCAATGCTGCTGCTGGACAGAAGAATCAGAGGACACAAAAACACACTGATTTCTGGGTAAAATAATTAAAGCTGCAGATATCTTGGAGGCTGATGTGTTCACATGATGAGGTCATTTCCTGTCGGTGTGTGATTTGGAACAACACTACTCAAGTACTAAATAAGTAAGAGTCCTAACACGGAAGAGTACTATGTGTTGGTGTACGTCTGGGACACGGAAAGAGGTTTTAGGGTGCAGACTCAGCAAAATGTGCTTGAAACAGCTGACGACATGTGGTTGTGTTTATTGCTTAGAAACAAAGTGAAATTTGGTTTGAATGGATTTCTTGGTAATAAAACCTCAACTGCAACGTGCATAAACTGCCCTCACAGCTCAGTGTCACATGTTGGTGAGAGTCTGTCACACCGGATCATACGTACACCATGGCATGTTGCCAAGGCAACCATAAACACCGGAACGGACACGATAACCGCTCCGTCCGTTTGATCCATGAACATCACAACCATGTTGTACACCGACTTGGTGTGATTGACATGAAGGGGAAAAAAACACAGTTGAGTAAAACAAACCATTTTAATAACTTCAATTAGAATGGAAAGTGAAAAAGAAAGAAACAATAACTCAAGGCACAAATACTGCAAAATGGAATATAGTCGTCCAACGGTGAACACAGAGCCGAAGTGTCGTTGATACTTTTAGATGATAGGTTTGTTGTGTGACACCAGTTGGTCACCAGTCGTATCGGTGATCGATCACATCATACAGGGCTGCTCATGACATGTCTTTAACTCACTGTTTTTCTATTTGATTTCATGGCGTCATGTTTAAACTGACTTCAACAATGAATCATTGATTTTGATAACTGCAGGTGAACTGTCGACCAGACAAATAGTTTCATCTGCAGGACTGATGTGAGACTAACACGTTAAATTTACAGTTCTTGTTTCAAAAATAATTGCTTTTCACTTCAGTTCAAATACTTTGTCCATGTGTGCAAAAGTAAATACACTTTGTGGAAATTGAACCCAAAATCCTCAAACAGCACCTTTTTCATTATGGTGAGTGGTTAACTACCACAGACTTTATTTAAAAGAGTTCGTAGCTTCAGGGTCTGAAAAATGGTTCTGATCCAGAAGTGTTTTCAGCTGCAATACCAGCGAGTGCCACTAGAGGTCGGCTCCAAAAAGCCTCCGGCTCCATAGACTCCCATTCAACTTCTCTCATCAAATCCAAAGTGAATAAAATGTGTCCATCAGTTATCTCGGTGTTGTTAGCTAAAGTCACTCCTTCTTCTTAGTTTTCTGGAGGTCCATCTGAAAATAATCCCTCATTCATTAGAAAAGAAGATTCAAGAAGGCCTGTTTTTGGGGGCGTGTCTGTTTGATTGACAGGCCTGTGGTGCAGTCAGGTTACAGCTATCGGTGGGTTAGTCCAGAAGTATTGTCAGGTTCAGCACAGCTGAAATGGGAGATTTTTCAATATATCTTTCTAAATTGTTTCATGACTGCTTTTTCCAAAATAGCACAGAATCTTCTTGGTTTGGATTAAAATGTAATAAATGAAACAAAACCATTGGATTAGTGTTTCAACTTTTGACCTATTGATCCTTTGTTTGCTGCTTTGTTGTGGTACTTTCAAGAACAACACATTCACAATTGCACGAGTTATCATCCGGTATTACTACAACTAATAACAATAAGCATGGTGTGGTGAAAATGTAAAGTTATTACTTTAGTCTAACCATTAAATAGGGAGTTTATGAAGCATAATGTTTAATGCTACATCACGGTCTCATAATAACAAGGTGGTCCAACATGATGTGTGAGGGTGGATGTGGAGGATGAAATGCAGTCCTGTCTGTGTTGCAGGAGAAACATGGCGGCTCAGACACAGAGTGTCCTCTGACCGTAAAAATCCTGGATGCAGTCAAAGGAACTCCAGCTGGACCCATGTCGATCAAAGTGTTTCAGAAGGCTGCTGATGGAGGATGGACTCAGATCGCTAACGGGTATGAAATATAAACGGCCCCACTGATTATCTGTGTATTATGTATAAAGCAAACAGATTGATGTCACTGTTCCTCACTGTAGCATGACGGATGCCACTGGAGAGATCCATAATGTGATCACAGAAGAGCAGTTCTCAGCGGGGGTGTACCGGATTGAGTTTGATACCAAAGCCTACTGGAAGAATGAAGGCAGCACGCCGTTCCACGAAGTAGCTGATGTGAGTATAAAATGGGAAAAGACAACTTTGTCAGCTATTTCAAGAATTAATGGAAAAATGGAAAACTGTACAGTGCATAAGACAGAAATAGCAACACAGACTACCGAGTGAGAGCATGAGATGTCCACCACATCAAACTTCCTTGTCCATTCTGTCAAAAGACAGAAACAGCAAATTATTGTTGTTGTCTTTTGTACCAGTTTAATAATGCACAATTATTATTATCATCATTAACCTATTTAGTTGTTTGTTGGCAGTTTAAAAACAATTCACTGTTATCGTTATCGAACCGCCTCTTTCTCTTTTATATTCACTTTGTCTAATGTGGCCATCAGTTGGATATTTTCATCACTTTGACTGCAGTCCACTCTAGTTGTCATGTCCGCCACTCTTCAATTCAATTATTTTAAACAACGCCGAATCACAACACAAGTTATTTCAGGATCCTCAGATCAGTGAAGTCATGAAAATAAAACCCAACGATTCAACAATTCCCACGTAAGTCAGGAGGGAAAAAAAACAGAACCAGGCTCAGAGGTGGAGAACACCTGTAAACAGAACAAGGATCAGAGGTGGAGAACATCTGTGAACAGAACCAGAACCAGAGGTGGAGAACATCTGTTAACAGAACCAGAACCAGAGGTGGAGAAAATCTGTTAACAGAACCAAGCTCAGAGGTGGAGAACATCTGTTAACAGAACCAGGATCAGAGGTGGAGAAAATCTGTTAACAGAACCTGAGGTGGAGAACATCTGTTAACAGAAACAGAACCAGAGGTTGAGAAAATCTGTTAACAGAACCAGGATCAGAGGTGGAGAACATCTGTTAACAGAACCAGGCTCAGCCGTGGAGAAAATCTGTAAACAGAATTAGAAGTGGAGAACATCTGTTAACAGAACCAGAGATGGAGACCATCTGTTAACAGAACCAGGCTCAGAGGTGGAGAAAATCTGTTAACAGAACCTGAGGTGGAGAAAATCTGTAAACAGAATCAGAAGTGGAGAAAATCTGTTAACAGAACCAGGATCAGAGGTGGAGAAAATCTGTTAACAGAACCTGAGGTGGAGAACATCTGTTAACAGAAACAGAACCAGAGGTTGAGAAAATCTGTTAACAGAACCAGGATCAGAGGTGGAGAACATCTGTTAACAGAACCAGGCTCAGCCGTGGAGAAAATCTGTAAACAGAATTAGAAGTGGAGAAAATCTGTTAACAGAACCAGAGATGGAGACCATCTGTTAACAGAACCAGGCTCAGAGGTGGAGAAAATCTGTTAACAGAACCTGAGGTGGAGAAAATCTGTAAACAGAATCAGAAGTGGAGAACATCTGTTAACAGAACCAGAGATGGAGAACATCTGTTAACAGAACCAGGCTCAGAGGTGGAGAAAATCTGTTAACAGAACCAAGCTCAGAGGTGGAGAACATCTGTTAACAGAACCAGGATCAGAGGTGGAGAACATCTGTTAACAGAACCAGAACCAGAGGTGGAGAAATTCTGTTAACAGAACCAGGATCAAAGTTGGAGAAAATCAGTTAACAGAACCAGAACCTGAGGTGGAGAAAATCTGTAAACAGAATCAGAAGTGGAGAACATCTGTTAACAGAAGCAGAGATGGAGAGTATCTGTTAACAGAACCTGAGGTGGAGAACATCTGTTAACAGAACCAGGCTCAGAGGTGGAGAAAATCTGTTAACAGAACCTGAGGTGGAGAAAATCTGTAAACAGAATCAGAAGTGGAGAGCATCTGTTAACAGAACCAGAAATGGAGAATATCTGTTAACAGAAACTGATATGAAGAACATCTGTTAACAGAACCAGAGATTGAGAATATCTGTTAACAGAACCTAATTTGAAGAACATCTGTTAACAGAACCAGAGATGGAGAATATCTGTTATCAGAACCTGAGGTGGAGAACATCTGTTAACAGAACCAGAAGTGGAGAACATCTGTTAACAGAACCAGAGATGGAGAATATCTGTTAACAGAAGCAGAACCAGAGGTGGAGAACATTTGTTAACAGAACCAGGCTCAGAGGTGGAGAACACCTGTTAACAGAACCAGAACCAGAGGTGGGGAACATATGTTAACAGAACCAGGATCAGAGGTGGAGAACATCTGTTAACAGAACCAGAACCAGAGGTGGAGAAAATCTGTTAACAGAACCAGGATCAGAGGTGGAAAAATCTGTAAACAGAATCAGAAGTGGAGAATATCTGTTAACAGAACCTGAGGTGGAGAAAATCTGTAAACAGAATCAGTGGTGGAGAATATCTGTTAACAGAACCAGAGGTGGAGAACATCTGTTAACAGAACAAGAGGTGGAGAATATCTGTTAACAGAACCAGTATCAGAGGTGGAGAACATCTGTTAACAGAACCAGGATCAGAGGTGGAGAACATCTTTTAACAGAACCAGGCTCAGCCGTGGAGAAAATCTGTAATCAGAATTAGAAGTGAAGAACATCTGTTAACACAACCAGAGATGGAGAACATCTGTTAACAGAACCAGGCTCAGAGGTGGAGAAAATCTGTTAACAGAACCTGAGGTGGAGAAAATCTGTAAACAGAATCAGAAGTGGAGAACATCTGTTAACAGAACCAGAGATGGAGAACATCTGTTAACAGAACCAGGCTCAGAGGTGGAGAAAATCTGTTAACAGAACCAAGCTCAGAGGTGGAGAACATCTGTTAACAGAACCAGGATCAGTGGTGGAGAACATCTGTTAACAGAACCAGAACCAGAGGTGGAGAAATTCTGTTAACAGAACCAGGATCAGAGGTGGAGAAAATCAGTTAACAGAACCAGAACCTGAGGTGGAGAAAATCTGTAAACAGAATCAGAAGTGGAGAACATCTGTTAACAGAACCAGAGATGGAGAATATCTGTTAACAGAACCTGAGGTGGAGAACATCTGTTAACAGAACCAGGCTCAGAGGTGGAGAAAATCTGTTAACAGAACCTGAGGTGGAGAAAATCTGTAAACAGAATCAGAAGTGGAGAATATCTGTTAACAGAACCAGAGATGGAGAATATCTGTTAACATAACCTGAGGTGGAGAACATCCATTAACAGAACCAGAGGTGGAGAACATCTGTTAACAGAACCAGGCTCAGAGGTGGAGAAAATCTGTAAACATAATCAGAAGTGGAGAGCATCTGTTAACAGAACCAGAAATGGAGAATATCTGTTCACAGAATCTGAGGTGGAGAACATCTGTTAACAGAACCAGGCTCAGAGGTGGAGAAAATCTGTTAACAGAACCTGAGGTGGAGAAAATCTGTAAACAGAATCAGAAGTGGAGAGCATCTGTTAACAGAACCAGAGATGGAGAATATCTGTTAACAGAACCTGCGGTGGAGAACATCTGTTAACAGAACCAGAACCAGAGGTGGAGAAAATCTGTTAACAGAACCAGGATCAGAGGTGGAAAAATCTGTAAACAGAATCAGAAGTGGAGAATATCTGTTAACAGAACCTGAGGTGGAGAAAATCTGTAAACAGAATCAGTGTTGGAGAATATCTGTTAACAGAACCAGAGGTGGAGAACATCTGTTAACAGAACAAGAGGTGGAGAATATCTGTTAACAGAACCAGTATCAGAGGTGGAGAACATCTGTTAACAGAACCTGGATCAGAGGTGGAGAACATCTTTTAACAGAACCAGGATCAGAGGTGGAGAACATCTGTTAACAGAACCAGAACCAGTGGTGGAGAAATTCTGTTAACAGAACCAGGATCAGAGGTGGAGAAAATCAGTTAACAGAACCAGAACCTGAGGTGGAGAAAATCTGTAAACAAAATCAGAAGTGGAGAACATCTGTTAACAGAACCAGAGATGGAGAATATCTGTTAACAGAACCTGAGGTGAAGAACATCTGTTAACAGAACCAGAGATGGAGAATATCTGTTATCAGAACCTGAGGTGGAGAACATCTGTTAACAGAACCAGAAGTGGAGAACATCTGTTAACAGAACCAGAGATGGAGAATATCTGTTAACAGAAGCAGAACCAGAGGTGGAGAACATTTGTTAACAGAACCAGGCTCAGAGGTGGAGAACACCTGTTAACAGAACCAGAACCAGAGGTGGGGAACATATGTTAACAGAACCAGGATCAGAGGTGGAGAACATCTGTTAACAGAACCAGAACCAGAGGTGGAGAAAATCTGTTAACAGAACCAGGATCAGAGGTGGAAAAATCTGTAAACAGAATCAGAAGTGGAGAATATCTGTTAACAGAACCTGAGGTGGAGAAAATCTGTAAACAGAATCAGTGGTGGAGAATATCTGTTAACAGAACCAGAGGTGGAGAACATCTGTTAACAGAACAAGAGGTGGAGAATATCTGTTAACAGAACCAGTATCAGAGGTGGAGAACATCTGTTAACAGAACCAGGATCAGAGGTGGAGAACATCTTTTAACAGAACCAGGCTCAGCCGTGGAGAAAATCTGTAATCAGAATTAGAAGTGAAGAACATCTGTTAACACAACCAGAGATGGAGAACATCTGTTAACAGAACCAGGCTCAGAGGTGGAGAAAATCTGTTAACAGAACCTGAGGTGGAGAAAATCTGTAAACAGAATCAGAAGTGGAGAACATCTGTTAACAGAACCAGAGATGGAGAACATCTGTTAACAGAACCAGGCTCAGAGGTGGAGAAAATCTGTTAACAGAACCAAGCTCAGAGGTGGAGAACATCTGTTAACAGAACCAGGATCAGTGGTGGAGAACATCTGTTAACAGAACCAGAACCAGAGGTGGAGAAATTCTGTTAACAGAACCAGGATCAGAGGTGGAGAAAATCAGTTAACAGAACCAGAACCTGAGGTGGAGAAAATCTGTAAACAGAATCAGAAGTGGAGAACATCTGTTAACAGAACCAGAGATGGAGAATATCTGTTAACAGAACCTGAGGTGGAGAACATCTGTTAACAGAACCAGGCTCAGAGGTGGAGAAAATCTGTTAACAGAACCTGAGGTGGAGAAAATCTGTAAACAGAATCAGAAGTGGAGAATATCTGTTAACAGAACCAGAGATGGAGAATATCTGTTAACAGAACCTGAGGTGGAGAACATCCATTAACAGAACCAGAGGTGGAGAACATCTGTTAACAGAACCAGGCTCAGAGGTGGAGAAAATCTGTTAACAGAACCTGAGGTGGAGAAAATCTGTAAACAGAATCAGAAGTGGAGAATATCTGTTAACAGAACCAGAGATGGAGAATATCTGTTAACATAACCTGAGGTGGAGAACATCCATTAACAGAACCAGAGGTGGAGAACATCTGTTAACAGAACCAGGCTCAGAGGTGGAGAAAATCTGTAAACATAATCAGAAGTGGAGAGCATCTGTTAACAGAACCAGAAATGGAGAATATCTGTTCACAGAATCTGAGGTGGAGAACATCTGTTAACAGAACCAGGCTCAGAGGTGGAGAAAATCTGTTAACAGAACCTGAGGTGGAGAAAATCTGTAAACAGAATCAGAAGTGGAGAGCATCTGTTAACAGAACCAGAGATGGAGAATATCTGTTAACAGAACCTGCGGTGGAGAACATCTGTTAACAGAACCAGAACCAGAGGTGGAGAAAATCTGTTAACAGAACCAGGATCAGAGGTGGAAAAATCTGTAAACAGAATCAGAAGTGGAGAATATCTGTTAACAGAACCTGAGGTGGAGAAAATCTGTAAACAGAATCAGTGTTGGAGAATATCTGTTAACAGAACCAGAGGTGGAGAACATCTGTTAACAGAACAAGAGGTGGAGAATATCTGTTAACAGAACCAGTATCAGAGGTGGAGAACATCTGTTAACAGAACCTGGATCAGAGGTGGAGAACATCTTTTAACAGAACCAGGATCAGAGGTGGAGAACATCTGTTAACAGAACCAGAACCAGTGGTGGAGAAATTCTGTTAACAGAACCAGGATCAGAGGTGGAGAAAATCAGTTAACAGAACCAGAACCTGAGGTGGAGAAAATCTGTAAACAAAATCAGAAGTGGAGAACATCTGTTAACAGAACCAGAGATGGAGAATATCTGTTAACAGAACCTGAGGTGGAGAACATCTGTTAACAGAACCAGGCTCAGAGGTGGAGAAAATCTGTTAACAGAACCTGAGGTGGAGAAAATCTGTAAACAGAATCAGAAGTGGAGAGCATCTGTTAACAGAACCAGAAATGGAGAATATCTGTTAACAGAAACTGATATGAAGAACATCTGTTAACAGAACCAGAGATGGAGAATATCTGTTAACAGAACCTGAGGTGGAGAACATCTGTTAACAGAACCAGGCTCAGAGGTGGAGAAAATCTGTTAACAGAACCTGAGGTGGAGAAAATCTGTAAACAGAATCAGAAGTGGAGAAAATCTGTAAACAGAATCAGAAGTGGAGAATATCTGTTAACAGAACCAGAGATGGAGAATATCTGTTAACATAACCTGAGGTGGAGAACATCCATTAACAGAACCAGAGGTGGAGAACATCTGTTAACAGAACCAGGCTCAGAGGTGGAGAAAATCTGTAAACATAATCAGAAGTGGAGAGCATCTGTTAACAGAACCAGAAATGGAGAACATCTGTTAACAGAACCAGAGATGGAGAACATCTGTTAACAGAACCAGGCTCAGAGGTGGAGAAAATCTGTTAACAGAACCAAGCTCAGAGGTGGAGAACATCTGTTAACAGAACCAGGATCAGAGGTGGAGAACATCTGTTAACAGAACCAGAACCAGAGGTGGAGAAATTCTGTTAACAGAACCAGGATCAAAGTTGGAGAAAATCAGTTAACAGAACCAGAACCTGAGGTGGAGAAAATCTGTAAACAGAATCAGAAGTGGAGAACATCTGTTAACAGAAGCAGAGATGGAGAGTATCTGTTAACAGAACCTGAGGTGGAGAACATCTGTTAACAGAACCAGGCTCAGAGGTGGAGAAAATCTGTTAACAGAACCTGAGGTGGAGAAAATCTGTAAACAGAATCAGAAGTGGAGAGCATCTGTTAACAGAACCAGAAATGGAGAATATCTGTTAACAGAAACTGATATGAAGAACATCTGTTAACAGAACCAGAGATTGAGAATATCTGTTAACAGAACCTAATTTGAAGAACATCTGTTAACAGAACCAGAGATGGAGAATATCTGTTATCAGAACCTGAGGTGGAGAACATCTGTTAACAGAACCAGAAGTGGAGAACATCTGTTAACAGAACCAGAGATGGAGAATATCTGTTAACAGAAGCAGAACCAGAGGTGGAGAACATTTGTTAACAGAACCAGGCTCAGAGGTGGAGAACACCTGTTAACAGAACCAGAACCAGAGGTGGGGAACATATGTTAACAGAACCAGGATCAGAGGTGGAGAACATCTGTTAACAGAACCAGAACCAGAGGTGGAGAAAATCTGTTAACAGAACCAGGATCAGAGGTGGAAAAATCTGTAAACAGAATCAGAAGTGGAGAATATCTGTTAACAGAACCTGAGGTGGAGAAAATCTGTAAACAGAATCAGTGGTGGAGAATATCTGTTAACAGAACCAGAGGTGGAGAACATCTGTTAACAGAACAAGAGGTGGAGAATATCTGTTAACAGAACCAGTATCAGAGGTGGAGAACATCTGTTAACAGAACCAGGATCAGAGGTGGAGAACATCTTTTAACAGAACCAGGCTCAGCCGTGGAGAAAATCTGTAATCAGAATTAGAAGTGAAGAACATCTGTTAACACAACCAGAGATGGAGAACATCTGTTAACAGAACCAGGCTCAGAGGTGGAGAAAATCTGTTAACAGAACCTGAGGTGGAGAAAATCTGTAAACAGAATCAGAAGTGGAGAACATCTGTTAACAGAACCAGAGATGGAGAACATCTGTTAACAGAACCAGGCTCAGAGGTGGAGAAAATCTGTTAACAGAACCAAGCTCAGAGGTGGAGAACATCTGTTAACAGAACCAGGATCAGTGGTGGAGAACATCTGTTAACAGAACCAGAACCAGAGGTGGAGAAATTCTGTTAACAGAACCAGGATCAGAGGTGGAGAAAATCAGTTAACAGAACCAGAACCTGAGGTGGAGAAAATCTGTAAACAGAATCAGAAGTGGAGAACATCTGTTAACAGAACCAGAGATGGAGAATATCTGTTAACAGAACCTGAGGTGGAGAACATCTGTTAACAGAACCAGGCTCAGAGGTGGAGAAAATCTGTTAACAGAACCTGAGGTGGAGAAAATCTGTAAACAGAATCAGAAGTGGAGAATATCTGTTAACAGAACCAGAGATGGAGAATATCTGTTAACATAACCTGAGGTGGAGAACATCCATTAACAGAACCAGAGGTGGAGAACATCTGTTAACAGAACCAGGCTCAGAGGTGGAGAAAATCTGTAAACATAATCAGAAGTGGAGAGCATCTGTTAACAGAACCAGAAATGGAGAATATCTGTTCACAGAATCTGAGGTGGAGAACATCTGTTAACAGAACCAGGCTCAGAGGTGGAGAAAATCTGTTAACAGAACCTGAGGTGGAGAAAATCTGTAAACAGAATCAGAAGTGGAGAGCATCTGTTAACAGAACCAGAGATGGAGAATATCTGTTAACAGAACCTGCGGTGGAGAACATCTGTTAACAGAACCAGAACCAGAGGTGGAGAAAATCTGTTAACAGAACCAGGATCAGAGGTGGAAAAATCTGTAAACAGAATCAGAAGTGGAGAATATCTGTTAACAGAACCTGAGGTGGAGAAAATCTGTAAACAGAATCAGTGTTGGAGAATATCTGTTAACAGAACCAGAGGTGGAGAACATCTGTTAACAGAACAAGAGGTGGAGAATATCTGTTAACAGAACCAGTATCAGAGGTGGAGAACATCTGTTAACAGAACCTGGATCAGAGGTGGAGAACATCTTTTAACAGAACCAGGATCAGAGGTGGAGAACATCTGTTAACAGAACCAGAACCAGTGGTGGAGAAATTCTGTTAACAGAACCAGGATCAGAGGTGGAGAAAATCAGTTAACAGAACCAGAACCTGAGGTGGAGAAAATCTGTAAACAAAATCAGAAGTGGAGAACATCTGTTAACAGAACCAGAGATGGAGAATATCTGTTAACAGAACCTGAGGTGAAGAACATCTGTTAACAGAACCAGAGATGGAGAATATCTGTTATCAGAACCTGAGGTGGAGAACATCTGTTAACAGAACCAGAAGTGGAGAACATCTGTTAACAGAACCAGAGATGGAGAATATCTGTTAACAGAAGCAGAACCAGAGGTGGAGAACATTTGTTAACAGAACCAGGCTCAGAGGTGGAGAACACCTGTTAACAGAACCAGAACCAGAGGTGGGGAACATATGTTAACAGAACCAGGATCAGAGGTGGAGAACATCTGTTAACAGAACCAGAACCAGAGGTGGAGAAAATCTGTTAACAGAACCAGGATCAGAGGTGGAAAAATCTGTAAACAGAATCAGAAGTGGAGAATATCTGTTAACAGAACCTGAGGTGGAGAAAATCTGTAAACAGAATCAGTGGTGGAGAATATCTGTTAACAGAACCAGAGGTGGAGAACATCTGTTAACAGAACAAGAGGTGGAGAATATCTGTTAACAGAACCAGTATCAGAGGTGGAGAACATCTGTTAACAGAACCAGGATCAGAGGTGGAGAACATCTTTTAACAGAACCAGGCTCAGCCGTGGAGAAAATCTGTAATCAGAATTAGAAGTGAAGAACATCTGTTAACACAACCAGAGATGGAGAACATCTGTTAACAGAACCAGGCTCAGAGGTGGAGAAAATCTGTTAACAGAACCTGAGGTGGAGAAAATCTGTAAACAGAATCAGAAGTGGAGAACATCTGTTAACAGAACCAGAGATGGAGAACATCTGTTAACAGAACCAGGCTCAGAGGTGGAGAAAATCTGTTAACAGAACCAAGCTCAGAGGTGGAGAACATCTGTTAACAGAACCAGGATCAGTGGTGGAGAACATCTGTTAACAGAACCAGAACCAGAGGTGGAGAAATTCTGTTAACAGAACCAGGATCAGAGGTGGAGAAAATCAGTTAACAGAACCAGAACCTGAGGTGGAGAAAATCTGTAAACAGAATCAGAAGTGGAGAACATCTGTTAACAGAACCAGAGATGGAGAATATCTGTTAACAGAACCTGAGGTGGAGAACATCTGTTAACAGAACCAGGCTCAGAGGTGGAGAAAATCTGTTAACAGAACCTGAGGTGGAGAAAATCTGTAAACAGAATCAGAAGTGGAGAATATCTGTTAACAGAACCAGAGATGGAGAATATCTGTTAACAGAACCTGAGGTGGAGAACATCCATTAACAGAACCAGAGGTGGAGAACATCTGTTAACAGAACCAGGCTCAGAGGTGGAGAAAATCTGTTAACAGAACCTGAGGTGGAGAAAATCTGTAAACAGAATCAGAAGTGGAGAATATCTGTTAACAGAACCAGAGATGGAGAATATCTGTTAACATAACCTGAGGTGGAGAACATCCATTAACAGAACCAGAGGTGGAGAACATCTGTTAACAGAACCAGGCTCAGAGGTGGAGAAAATCTGTAAACATAATCAGAAGTGGAGAGCATCTGTTAACAGAACCAGAAATGGAGAATATCTGTTCACAGAATCTGAGGTGGAGAACATCTGTTAACAGAACCAGGCTCAGAGGTGGAGAAAATCTGTTAACAGAACCTGAGGTGGAGAAAATCTGTAAACAGAATCAGAAGTGGAGAGCATCTGTTAACAGAACCAGAGATGGAGAATATCTGTTAACAGAACCTGCGGTGGAGAACATCTGTTAACAGAACCAGAACCAGAGGTGGAGAAAATCTGTTAACAGAACCAGGATCAGAGGTGGAAAAATCTGTAAACAGAATCAGAAGTGGAGAATATCTGTTAACAGAACCTGAGGTGGAGAAAATCTGTAAACAGAATCAGTGTTGGAGAATATCTGTTAACAGAACCAGAGGTGGAGAACATCTGTTAACAGAACAAGAGGTGGAGAATATCTGTTAACAGAACCAGTATCAGAGGTGGAGAACATCTGTTAACAGAACCTGGATCAGAGGTGGAGAACATCTTTTAACAGAACCAGGATCAGAGGTGGAGAACATCTGTTAACAGAACCAGAACCAGTGGTGGAGAAATTCTGTTAACAGAACCAGGATCAGAGGTGGAGAAAATCAGTTAACAGAACCAGAACCTGAGGTGGAGAAAATCTGTAAACAAAATCAGAAGTGGAGAACATCTGTTAACAGAACCAGAGATGGAGAATATCTGTTAACAGAACCTGAGGTGGAGAACATCTGTTAACAGAACCAGGCTCAGAGGTGGAGAAAATCTGTTAACAGAACCTGAGGTGGAGAAAATCTGTAAACAGAATCAGAAGTGGAGAGCATCTGTTAACAGAACCAGAAATGGAGAATATCTGTTAACAGAAACTGATATGAAGAACATCTGTTAACAGAACCAGAGATGGAGAATATCTGTTAACAGAACCTGAGGTGGAGAACATCTGTTAACAGAACCAGGCTCAGAGGTGGAGAAAATCTGTTAACAGAACCTGAGGTGGAGAAAATCTGTAAACAGAATCAGAAGTGGAGAAAATCTGTAAACAGAATCAGAAGTGGAGAATATCTGTTAACAGAACCAGAGATGGAGAATATCTGTTAACATAACCTGAGGTGGAGAACATCCATTAACAGAACCAGAGGTGGAGAACATCTGTTAACAGAACCAGGCTCAGAGGTGGAGAAAATCTGTAAACATAATCAGAAGTGGAGAGCATCTGTTAACAGAACCAGAAATGGAGAATATCTGTTCACAGAATCTGAGGTGGAGAACATCTGTTAACAGAACCAGGCTCAGAGGTGGAGAAAATCTGTTAACAGAACCTGAGGTGGAGAAAATCTGTAAACAGAATCAGAAGTGGAGAGCATCTGTTAACAGAACCAGAGATGGAGAATATCTGTTAACAGAACCTGCGGTGGAGAACATCTGTTAACAGAACCAGAACCAGAGGTGGAGAAAATCTGTTAACAGAACCAGGATCAGAGGTGGAAAAATCTGTAAACAGAATCAGAAGTGGAGAATATCTGTTAACAGAACCTGAGGTGGAGAAAATCTGTAAACAGAATCAGTGTTGGAGAATATCTGTTAACAGAACCAGAGGTGGAGAACATCTGTTAACAGAACAAGAGGTGGAGAATATCTGTTAACAGAACCAGTATCAGAGGTGGAGAACATCTGTTAACAGAACCTGGATCAGAGGTGGAGAACATCTTTTAACAGAACCAGGATCAGAGGTGGAGAACATCTGTTAACAGAACCAGAACCAGTGGTGGAGAAATTCTGTTAACAGAACCAGGATCAGAGGTGGAGAAAATCAGTTAACAGAACCAGAACCTGAGGTGGAGAAAATCTGTAAACAAAATCAGAAGTGGAGAACATCTGTTAACAGAACCAGAGATGGAGAATATCTGTTAACAGAACCTGAGGTGAAGAACATCTGTTAACAGAACCAGAGATGGAGAATATCTGTTATCAGAACCTGAGGTGGAGAACATCTGTTAACAGAACCAGAAGTGGAGAACATCTGTTAACAGAACCAGAGATGGAGAATATCTGTTAACAGAAGCAGAACCAGAGGTGGAGAACATTTGTTAACAGAACCAGGCTCAGAGGTGGAGAACACCTGTTAACAGAACCAGAACCAGAGGTGGGGAACATATGTTAACAGAACCAGGATCAGAGGTGGAGAACATCTGTTAACAGAACCAGAACCAGAGGTGGAGAAAATCTGTTAACAGAACCAGGATCAGAGGTGGAAAAATCTGTAAACAGAATCAGAAGTGGAGAATATCTGTTAACAGAACCTGAGGTGGAGAAAATCTGTAAACAGAATCAGTGGTGGAGAATATCTGTTAACAGAACCAGAGGTGGAGAACATCTGTTAACAGAACAAGAGGTGGAGAATATCTGTTAACAGAACCAGTATCAGAGGTGGAGAACATCTGTTAACAGAACCAGGATCAGAGGTGGAGAACATCTTTTAACAGAACCAGGCTCAGCCGTGGAGAAAATCTGTAATCAGAATTAGAAGTGAAGAACATCTGTTAACACAACCAGAGATGGAGAACATCTGTTAACAGAACCAGGCTCAGAGGTGGAGAAAATCTGTTAACAGAACCTGAGGTGGAGAAAATCTGTAAACAGAATCAGAAGTGGAGAACATCTGTTAACAGAACCAGAGATGGAGAACATCTGTTAACAGAACCAGGCTCAGAGGTGGAGAAAATCTGTTAACAGAACCAAGCTCAGAGGTGGAGAACATCTGTTAACAGAACCAGGATCAGTGGTGGAGAACATCTGTTAACAGAACCAGAACCAGAGGTGGAGAAATTCTGTTAACAGAACCAGGATCAGAGGTGGAGAAAATCAGTTAACAGAACCAGAACCTGAGGTGGAGAAAATCTGTAAACAGAATCAGAAGTGGAGAACATCTGTTAACAGAACCAGAGATGGAGAATATCTGTTAACAGAACCTGAGGTGGAGAACATCTGTTAACAGAACCAGGCTCAGAGGTGGAGAAAATCTGTTAACAGAACCTGAGGTGGAGAAAATCTGTAAACAGAATCAGAAGTGGAGAATATCTGTTAACAGAACCAGAGATGGAGAATATCTGTTAACAGAACCTGAGGTGGAGAACATCCATTAACAGAACCAGAGGTGGAGAACATCTGTTAACAGAACCAGGCTCAGAGGTGGAGAAAATCTGTTAACAGAACCTGAGGTGGAGAAAATCTGTAAACAGAATCAGAAGTGGAGAATATCTGTTAACAGAACCAGAGATGGAGAATATCTGTTAACATAACCTGAGGTGGAGAACATCCATTAACAGAACCAGAGGTGGAGAACATCTGTTAACAGAACCAGGCTCAGAGGTGGAGAAAATCTGTAAACATAATCAGAAGTGGAGAGCATCTGTTAACAGAACCAGAAATGGAGAATATCTGTTCACAGAATCTGAGGTGGAGAACATCTGTTAACAGAACCAGGCTCAGAGGTGGAGAAAATCTGTTAACAGAACCTGAGGTGGAGAAAATCTGTAAACAGAATCAGAAGTGGAGAGCATCTGTTAACAGAACCAGAGATGGAGAATATCTGTTAACAGAACCTGCGGTGGAGAACATCTGTTAACAGAACCAGAACCAGAGGTGGAGAAAATCTGTTAACAGAACCAGGATCAGAGGTGGAAAAATCTGTAAACAGAATCAGAAGTGGAGAATATCTGTTAACAGAACCTGAGGTGGAGAAAATCTGTAAACAGAATCAGTGTTGGAGAATATCTGTTAACAGAACCAGAGGTGGAGAACATCTGTTAACAGAACAAGAGGTGGAGAATATCTGTTAACAGAACCAGTATCAGAGGTGGAGAACATCTGTTAACAGAACCTGGATCAGAGGTGGAGAACATCTTTTAACAGAACCAGGATCAGAGGTGGAGAACATCTGTTAACAGAACCAGAACCAGTGGTGGAGAAATTCTGTTAACAGAACCAGGATCAGAGGTGGAGAAAATCAGTTAACAGAACCAGAACCTGAGGTGGAGAAAATCTGTAAACAAAATCAGAAGTGGAGAACATCTGTTAACAGAACCAGAGATGGAGAATATCTGTTAACAGAACCTGAGGTGGAGAACATCTGTTAACAGAACCAGGCTCAGAGGTGGAGAAAATCTGTTAACAGAACCTGAGGTGGAGAAAATCTGTAAACAGAATCAGAAGTGGAGAGCATCTGTTAACAGAACCAGAAATGGAGAATATCTGTTAACAGAAACTGATATGAAGAACATCTGTTAACAGAACCAGAGATGGAGAATATCTGTTAACAGAACCTGAGGTGGAGAACATCTGTTAACAGAACCAGGCTCAGAGGTGGAGAAAATCTGTTAACAGAACCTGAGGTGGAGAAAATCTGTAAACAGAATCAGAAGTGGAGAAAATCTGTAAACAGAATCAGAAGTGGAGAATATCTGTTAACAGAACCAGAGATGGAGAATATCTGTTAACATAACCTGAGGTGGAGAACATCCATTAACAGAACCAGAGGTGGAGAACATCTGTTAACAGAACCAGGCTCAGAGGTGGAGAAAATCTGTAAACATAATCAGAAGTGGAGAGCATCTGTTAACAGAACCAGAAATGGAGAATATCTGTTCACAGAATCTGAGGTGGAGAACATCTGTTAACAGAACCAGGCTCAGAGGTGGAGAAAATCTGTTAACAGAACCTGAGGTGGAGAAAATCTGTAAACAGAATCAGAAGTGGAGAGCATCTGTTAACAGAACCAGAGATGGAGAATATCTGTTAACAGAACCTGCGGTGGAGAACATCTGTTAACAGAACCAGAACCAGAGGTGGAGAAAATCTGTTAACAGAACCAGGATCAGAGGTGGAAAAATCTGTAAACAGAATCAGAAGTGGAGAATATCTGTTAACAGAACCTGAGGTGGAGAAAATCTGTAAACAGAATCAGTGTTGGAGAATATCTGTTAACAGAACCAGAGGTGGAGAACATCTGTTAACAGAACAAGAGGTGGAGAATATCTGTTAACAGAACCAGTATCAGAGGTGGAGAACATCTGTTAACAGAACCTGGATCAGAGGTGGAGAACATCTTTTAACAGAACCAGGATCAGAGGTGGAGAACATCTGTTAACAGAACCAGAACCAGTGGTGGAGAAATTCTGTTAACAGAACCAGGATCAGAGGTGGAGAAAATCAGTTAACAGAACCAGAACCTGAGGTGGAGAAAATCTGTAAACAAAATCAGAAGTGGAGAACATCTGTTAACAGAACCAGAGATGGAGAATATCTGTTAACAGAACCTGAGGTGGAGAACATCTGTTAACAGAACCAGGCTCAGAGGTGGAGAAAATCTGTTAACAGAACCTGAGGTGGAGAAAATCTGTAAACAGAATCAGAAGTGGAGAGCATCTGTTAACAGAACCAGAAATGGAGAATATCTGTTAACAGAAACTGATATGAAGAACATCTGTTAACAGAACCAGAGATGGACAATATCTGTTAACAGAACCTAATTTGAAGAACATCTGTTAACAGAACCAGAGATGGAGAATATCTGTTAACAGAACCTGAGGTGGAGAACATCTGTTAACAGAACCAGAAGTGGAGAACATCTGTTAACAGAACCAGAGATGGAGAATATCTGTTAACAGAAGCAGAACCAGAGGTGGAGAACATTTGTTAACAGAACCAGGCTCAGAGGTGGAGAACATCTGTTAACAGAACCAGAACCAGAGGTGGGGAACATATGTTAACAGAACCAGGATCAGAGGTGGAGAACATCTGTTAACAGAACCAGAACCAGAGTTGGAGAAAATCTGTTAACAGAACCAGGATCAGAGGTGGAAAAATCTGTAAACAGAATCAGAAGTGGAGAATATCTGTTAACAGAACCTGAGGTGGAGAAAATCTGTAAACAGAATCAGTGGTGGAGAATATCTGTTAACAGAACCAGAGGTGGAGAACATCTGTTAACAGAACAAGAGGTGGAGAATATCTGTTAACAGAACCAGTATCAGAGGTGGAGAACATCTGTTTACAGAACCAGGATCAGAGGTGGAGAACATCTTTTAACAGAACCAGGCACAGCCGTGGAGAAAATCTGTAAACAGAATTAGAAGTGGAGAACATCTGTTAACAGAACCAGGCTCAGAGGTGGAGAAAATCTGTTAACAGAACCTGAGGTGGAGAAAATCTGTAAACAGAATCAGAAGTGGAGAACATCTGTTAACAGAACCAGAGATGGAGAACATCTGTTAACAGAACCAGGCTCAGAGGTGGAGAAAATCTGTTAACAGAACCAAGCTCAGAGGTGGAGAACATCTGTTAACAGAACCAGGATCAGTGGTGGAGAACATCTGTTAACAGAACCAGAACCAGAGGTGGAGAAATTCTGTTCACAGAACCAGGATCAGAGGTGGAGAAAATCAGTTAACAGAACCAGAACCTGAGGTGGAGAAAATCTGTAAACAGAATCAGAAGTGGAGAACATCTGTTAACAGAACCAGAGATGGAGAATATCTGTTAACAGAACCTGAGGTGGAGAACATCCATTAACAGAACCAGAGGTGGAGAACATCTGTTAACAGAATCAGGCTCAGAGGTGGAGAAAATCTGTAAACAGAATCAGAAGTGGAGAATATCTGTTAACAGAACCAGAGATGGAGAATATCTGTTAACATAACCTGAGGTGGAGAACATCCATTAACAGAACCAGAGGTGGAGAACATCTGTTAACAGAACCAGGCTCAGAGGTGGAGAAAATCTGTAAACAGAATCAGAAGTGGAGAGCATCTGTTAACAGAACCAGAAATGGAGAATATCTGTTCACAGAATCTGAGGTGGAGAACATCTGTTCACAGAACCTGGATCAGAGGTGGAGAACATCTTTTAACAGAACCAGGATCAGAGGTGGAGAACATCTGTTAACGGAACCAGAACCAGAGGTGGAGAAATTCTGTTAACAGAACCAGGATCAGAGGTGGAGAAAATCAGTTAACAGAACCAGAACCTGAGGTGGAGAAAATCTGTGAACAGAATCAGAAGTGGAGAACATCTGTTAACAGAACCAGAGATGGAGAATATCTGTTAACAGAACCTGAGGTGGAGAACATCTGTTAACAGAACCAGGCTCAGCGGTGGAGAAAATCTGTGAACAGAACCTGAGGTGGAGAAAATCTGTAAACAGAATCAGAAGTGGAGAATATCTGTTAACAGAACCAGAGATGGAGAATATCTGTTAACAGAACCTGAGGTGGAGAACATCCATTAACAGAACCAGAGGTGGAGAACATCTGTTAACAGAACCAGGCTCAGAGGTGGAGAAAATCTGTTAACAGAACCTGAGGTGGAGAAAATCTGTAAACAGAATCAGAAGTGGAGAGCATCTGTTAACAGAACCAGAAATGGAGAATATCTGTTCACAGAATCTGAGGTGGAGAACATCTGTTAACAGAACCAGGCTCAGAGGTGGAGAAAATCTGTTAACAGAACCTGAGGTGGAGAAAATCTGTAAACAGAATCAGAAGTGGAGAGCATCTGTTAACAGAACCAGAAATGGAGAATATCTGTTAACAGAACCTGAGGTGGAGAAAATCTGTAAACAGAATCAGTGTTGGAGAATATCTGTTAATAGAACCAGAGGTGGAGAACATCTGTTAACAGAACAAGAGGTGGAGAATATCTGTTAACAGAACCAGTATCAGAGGTGGAGAACATCTGTTAACAGAACCTGGATCAGAGGTGGAGAACATCTTTTAACAGAACCAGGATCAGAGGTGGAGAACATCTGTTAACAGAACCAGAACCAGAGGTGGAGAAATTCTGTTAACAGAACCAGGATCAGAGGTGGAGAAAATCAGTTAACAGAACCAGAACCTGAGGTGGAGAAAATCTGTAAACAGAATCAGAAGTGGAGAACATCTGTTAACAGAACCAGAGATGGAGAATATCTGTTCACAGAACCTGAGGTGGAGAACATCTGTTAACAGAACCAGGCTCATAGGTGGAGAAAATCTGTTAACAGAACCTGAGGTGGAGAAAATCTGTAAACAGAATCAGAAGTGGAGAATATCTGTTAACAGAACCAGAGATGGAGAATATCTGTTAACAGAACCTGAGGTGGAGAACATCCATTAACAGAACCAGAGGTGGAGAACATCTGTTAACAGAACCAGAGGTGGAGAACATCTGTTAACAGAACCAGAAATGGAGAATATCTGTTAACAGAAACTGATATGAAGAACATCTGTTAACAGAACCAGAGATGGAGAATATCTGTTAACAGAACCTAATTTGAAGAACATCTGTAAACAGAACCAGAGATGGAGAATATCTGTTAACAGAACCTGAGGTGGAGAACATTTGTTAACAGAACCAGAAGTGGAGAACATCTGTTAACAGAACCAGAGATGGAGAATATCTGTTAACAGAAGCAGAACCAGAGGTGGAGAACATTTGTTAACAGAACCAGGCTCAGAGGTGGAGAACATCTGTTAACAGAACCAGAACCAGAGGTGGGGAACATATGTTAACAGAACCAGGATCAGAGGTGGAGAACATCTGTTAACAGAACCAGAAGTGGAGAATATCTGTTAACAGAACCTGAGGTGGAGAAAATCTGTAAACAGAATCAGTGGAGGAGAATATCTGTTAACAGAACCAGAGGTGGAGAACATCTGTTAACAGAACAAGAGGTGGAGAATATCTGTTAACAGAACCAGTATCAGAGGTGGAGAACATCTGTTTACAGAACCAGGATCAGAGGTGGAGAACATCTTTTAACAAAACCAGGCACAGCTGTGGAGAAAATCTGTAAACAGAATTAGAAGTGGAGAACATCTGTTAACAGAACCAGGCTCAGAGGTGGAGAAAATCTGTTAACAGAACCTGAGGTGGAGAAAATCTGTAAACAGAATCAGAAGTGGAGAACATCTGTTAACAGAACCAGAGATGGAGAACATCTGTTAACAGAACCAGGCTCAGAGGTGGAGAAAATCTGTTAACAGAACCAAGCTCAGAGGTGGAGAACATCTGTTAACAGAACCAGGATCAGTGGTGGAGAACATCTGTTAACAGAACCAGAACCAGAGGTGGAGAAATTCTGTTCACAGAACCAGGATCAGAGGTGGAGAAAATCAGTTAACAGAACCAGAACCTGAGGTGGAGAAAATCTGTAAACAGAATCAGAAGTGGAGAACATCTGTTAACAGAACCAGAGATGGAGAATATCTGTTAACAGAACCTGAGGTGGAGAACATCTGTTAACAGAACCAGGCTCAGAGGTGGAGAAAATCTGTTAACAGAACCTGAGGTGGAGAAAATCTGTAAACAGAATCAGAAGTGGAGAATATCTGTTAACAGAACCAGAGATGGAGAATATCTGTTAACAGAACCTGAGGTGGAGAACATCCATTAACAGAACCAGAGGTGGAGAACATCTGTTAACAGAACCAGGCTCAGAGGTGGAGAAAATCTGTTAACAGAACCTGAGGTGGAGAAAATCTGTAAACAGAATCAGAAGTGGAGAATATCTGTTAACAGAACCAGAGATGGAGAATATCTGTTAACAGAACCTGAGGTGGAGACCATCCATTAACAGAACCAGAGGTGGAGAACATCTGTTAACAGAACCATAGGTGGAGAACATCTGTTAACAGAACCAGGCTCAGAGGTGGAGAAAATCTGTAAACAGAATCAGAAGTGGAGAGCATCTGTTAACAGAACCAGAAATGGAGAATATCTGTTCACAGAATCTGAGGTGGAGAACATCTGTTAACAGAACCAGGCTCAGAGGTGGAGAAAATCTGTTAACAGAACCTGAGGTGGAGAAAATCTGTAAACAGAATCAGAAGTGGAGAGCATCTGTTAACAGAACCAGAAATGGAGAATATCTGTTAACAGAACCTGATGTGAAGAACATCTGTTAACAGAACCAGAGATTGAGAATATCTGTTCACAGAACCTAATGTGAAGAACATCTGTTAACAGAACCAGAGATGGAGAATATCTGTTAACAGAACCTGAGGTGGAGAACATCTGTTAACAGAACCAGAAGTGGAGAACATCTGTTAACAGAACCAGAGATGGAGAATATCTGTTAACAGAACCAGAACCAGAGGTGGAGAACATTTGTTAATAGAACCAGGCTCAGAGGTGGAGAACATCTGTTAACAGAACCAGAACCAGAGGTGGGGAACATATGTTAACAGAACCAGGATCAGAGGTGGAGAACATCTGTTAACAGAGCCAGAACCAGAGGTGGAGAAAATCTGTTAACAGAACCAGGATCAGAGGTGGAAAAATCTGTAAACAGAATCAGAAGTGGAGAATATCTGTTAACAGAACCTGAGGTGGAGAAAATCTGTAAACAGAATCAGTGGTGGAGAATATCTGTTAACAGAACCAGAGGTGGAGAACATCTGTTAACAGAACAAGAGGTGGAGAATATCTGTTAACAGAACCAGGATCAGAGGTGGAGAACATCTGTTAACAGAACCAGGATCAGAGGTGGAGAACATCTTTTAACAGAACCAGGCTCAGCCATGGAGAAAATCTGTAAACAGAATTAGAAGTGGAGAACATCTGTTAACAGAACCAGAGATGGAGAACATCTGTTAACAGAACCATGCTCAGAGGTGGAGAAAATCTGTTAACAGAACCTGAGGTGGAGAAAATCTGTAAACAGAATCAGAAGTGGAGAACATCTGTTAACAGAACCAGAGATGGAGAACATCTGTTAACAGAACCAGGCTCAGAGGTGGAGAAAATCTGTTAACAGAACCAAGCTCAGAGGTGGAGAACATCTGCTAGCAGAACCAGGATCAGAGGTGGAGAACATCTGTTAACAGAACCAGAACCAGAGGTGGAGAAATTCTGTTAACAGAACCAGGATCAGAGGTGGAGAAAATCAGTTAACGGAACCAGAACCTGAGGTGGAGAAAATCTGTAAACAGAATCAGAAGTGGAGAATATCTGCTAACAGAACCAGAGATGGAGAATATCTGTTAACAGAACCTAAGGTGGAGAACATCCATTAACAGAACCAGAGGTGGAGAACATCTGTTGACAGAACCACGCTCAGAGGTGGAGAAAATCTGTTAACAGAACCTGAGGTGGAGAAAATCTGTAAACAGAATCAGAAGTGGAGAATATCTGTTAACAGAACCAGAACCAGAGGTGGAGAACATCTGTTAACAGAACCAGGCTCAGAGGTGGAGAAAATCTGTTAACAGAACCTGAGGTGGAGAAAATCTGTAAACAGAATCAGAAGTGGAGAATATCTGTTAACAGAACCAGAGATGGAGAATATCTGTTAACAGAACCTGAGGTGGAGAACATCCATTAACAGAACCAGAGGTGGAGAACATCTGTTAACAGAACCAGGCTCAGAGGTGGAGAAAATCTGTTAACAGAACCTGAGGTGGAGAAAATCTGTAAACAGAATCAGAAGTGGAGAATATCTGTTAACAGAACCAGAGATGGAGAATATCTGTTAACAGAACCTGAGGTGGAGAACATCCATTCACAGAACCAGAGGTGGAGAACATCTGTTAACAGAACCAGAGGTGGAGAACATCTGTTAACAGAACCAGGCTCAGAGGTGGAGAAAATCTGTAAACAGAATCAGAAGTGGAGAGCATCTGTTAACAGAACCAGAAATGGAGAATATCTGTTCACAGAATCTGAGGTGGAGAACATCTGTTAACAGAACCAGGCTCAGAGGTGGAGAAAATCTGTTAACAGAACCTGAGGTGGAGAAAATCTGTAAACAGAATCAGAAGTGGAGAGCATCTGTTAACAGAACCAGAAATGGAGAATATCTGTTAACAGAACCTGATGTGAAGAACATCTGTTAACAGAACCAGAGATTGAGAATATCTGTTAACAGATCCTAATGTGAAGAACATCTGTTAACAGAACCAGAGATGGAGAACATCTGTTAACAGAACCAGGCTCAGAGGTGGAGAAAATCTGTTAACAGAACCTGAGGTGGAGAAAATCTGTAAACAGAATCAGAAGTGGAGAATATCTGTTAACAGAACCAGAGATGGAGAATATCTGTTAACAGAACCTGAAGTGGAGAACATCCATTAACAGAACCAGAGGTGGAGAACATCTGTTAACAGAACCAGGCTCAGAGGTGGAGAAAATCTGTAAACAGAATCAGAAGTGGAGAGCATCTGTTAACAGAACCAGAAATGGAGAATATCTGTTCACAGAATCTGAGGTGGAGAACATCTGTTAACAGAACCAGGCTCAGAGGTGGAGAAAATCTGTTAACAGAACCTGAGGTGGAGAAAATCTGTAAACAGAATCAGAAGTGGAGAGCATCTGTTAACAGAACCAGAAATGGAGAATATCTGTTAACAGAACCTGATATGAAGAACATCTGTTAACAGAACCAGAGATGGAGAATATCTGTTAACAGAACCTGAGGTGGAGAACATCTGTTTACAGAACCAGAACCAGAGGTGGAGAAAATCTGTTAACAGAACCAGGATCAGAGGTGGAAAAATCTGTAAACAGAATCAGAAGTGGAGAATATCTGTAAACAGAACCTGAGGTGGAGAAAATCTGTAAACAGAATCAGTGTTGGAGAATATCTGTTAATAGAACCAGAGGTGGAGAACATCTGTTAACAGAACAAGAGGTGGAGAATATCTGTTAACAGAACCAAGCTCAGAGGTGGAGAACATCTGCTAGCAGAACCAGGATCAGAGGTGGAGAACATCTGTTAACAGAACCAGAACCAGAGGTGGAGAAATTCTGTTAACAGAACCAGGATCAGAGGTGGAGAAAATCAGTTAACGGAACCAGAACCTGAGGTGGAGAAAATCTGTAAACAGAATCAGAAGTGGAGAATATCTGCTAACAGAACCAGAGATGGAGAATATCTGTTAACAGAACCTAAGGTGGAGAACATCCATTAACAGAACCAGAGGTGGAGAACATCTGTTGACAGAACCACGCTCAGAGGTGGAGAAAATCTGTTAACAGAACCTGAGATGGAGAAAATCTGTAAACAGAATCAGAAGTGGAGAATATCTGTTAACAGAACCAGAACCAGAGGTGGAGAACATCTGTTAACAGAACCAGGCTCAGAGGTGGAGAAAATCTGTTAACAGAACCTGAGGTGGAGAAAATCTGTAAACAGAATCAGAAGTGGAGAATATCTGTTAACAGAACCAGAGATGGAGAATATCTGTTAACAGAACCTGAGGTGGAGAACATCCATTAACAGAACCAGAGGTGGAGAACATCTGTTAACAGAACCAGGCTCAGAGGTGGAGAAAATCTGTTAACAGAACCTGAGGTGGAGAAAATCTGTAAACAGAATCAGAAGTGGAGAATATCTGTTAACAGAACCAGAGATGGAGAATATCTGTTAACAGAACCTGAGGTGGAGAACATCCATTCACAGAACCAGAGGTGGAGAACATCTGTTAACAGAACCAGAGGTGGAGAACATCTGTTAACAGAACCAGGCTCAGAGGTGGAGAAAATCTGTAAACAGAATCAGAAGTGGAGAGCATCTGTTAACAGAACCAGAAATGGAGAATATCTGTTCACAGAATCTGAGGTGGAGAACATCTGTTAACAGAACCAGGCTCAGAGGTGGAGAAAATCTGTTAACAGAACCTGAGGTGGAGAAAATCTGTAAACAGAATCAGAAGTGGAGAGCATCTGTTAACAGAACCAGAAATGGAGAATATCTGTTAACAGAACCTGATGTGAAGAACATCTGTTAACAGAACCAGAGATTGAGAATATCTGTTAACAGATCCTAATGTGAAGAACATCTGTTAACAGAACCAGAGATGGAGAACATCTGTTAACAGAACCAGGCTCAGAGGTGGAGAAAATCTGTTAACAGAACCTGAGGTGGAGAAAATCTGTAAACAGAATCAGAAGTGGAGAATATCTGTTAACAGAACCAGAGATGGAGAATATCTGTTAACAGAACCTGAAGTGGAGAACATCCATTAACAGAACCAGAGGTAGAGAACATCTGTTAACAGAACCAGGCTCAGAGGTGGAGAAAATCTGTAAACAGAATCAGAAGTGGAGAGCATCTGTTAACAGAACCAGAAATGGAGAATATCTGTTCACAGAATCTGAGGTGGAGAACATCTGTTAACAGAACCAGGCTCAGAGGTGGAGAAAATCTGTTAACAGAACCTGAGGTGGAGAAAATCTGTAAACAGAATCAGAAGTGGAGAGCATCTGTTAACAGAACCAGAAATGGAGAATATCTGTTAACAGAACCTGATATGAAGAACATCTGTTAACAGAACCAGAGATGGAGAATATCTGTTAACAGAACCTGAGGTGGAGAACATCTGTTTACAGAACCAGAACCAGAGGTGGAGAAAATCTGTTAACAGAACCAGGATCAGAGGTGGAAAAATCTGTAAACAGAATCAGAAGTGGAGAATATCTGTAAACAGAACCTGAGGTGGAGAAAATCTGTAAACAGAATCAGTGTTGGAGAATATCTGTTAATAGAACCAGAGGTGGAGAACATCTGTTAACAGAACAAGAGGTGGAGAATATCTGTTAACAGAACCAGTATCAGAGGTGGAGAACATCTTTTAACAGAACCAGGATCAGAGGTGGAGAACATCTGTTAACAGAACCAGAACCAGAGGTGGAGAAATTCTGTTAACAGAACCAGGATCAGAGGTGGAGAAAATCAGTTAACAGAACCAGAACCTGAGGTGGAGAAAATCTGTAAACAGAATCAGAAGTGGAGAACATCTGTTAACAGAACCAGAGATGGAGAATATCTGTTAACAGAACCTGAGGTGGAGAACATCTGTTAACAGAACCAGGCTCATAGGTGGAGAAAATCTGTTAACAGAACCTGAGGTGGAGAAAATCTGTAAACAGAATCAGAAGTGGAGAATATCTGTTAACAGAACCAGAGATGGAGAATATCTGTTAACAGAACCTGAGGTGGAGAACATCCATTAACAGAACCAGAGGTGGAGAACATCTGTTAACAGAACCAGGCTCAGAGGTGGAGAAAATCTGTTAACAGAACCTGAGGTGGAGAAAATCTGTAAACAGAATCAGAAGTGGAGAATATCTGTTAACAGAACCAGATATGGAGAATATCTGTTAACAGAACCTGAGGTGGAGAACATCCATTAACAGAACCAGAGGTGGAGAACATCTGTTAACAGAACCAGAGGTGGAGAACATCTGTTAACAGAACCAGAAATGGAGAATATCTGTTAACAGAAACTGATATGAAGAACATCTGTTAACAGAACCAGAGATGGAGAATATCTGTTAACAGAACCTAATTTGAAGAACATCTGTTAACAGAACCAGAGATGGAGAATATCTGTTAACAGAACCTGAGGTGGAGAACATCTGTTAACAGAACCAGAAGTGGAGAACATCTGTTAACAGAACCAGAGATGGAGAATATCTGTTAACAGAAGCAGAACCAGAGGTGGAGAACATTTGTTAACAGAACCAGGCTCAGAGGTGGAGAACATCTGTTAACAGAACCAGAACCAGAGGTGGGGAACATATGTTAACAGAACCAGGATCAGAGGTGGAGAACATCTGTTAACAGAACCAGAACCAGAGTTGGAGAAAATCTGTTAACAGAACCAGGATCAGAGGTGGAAAAATCTGTAAACAGAATCAGAAGTGGAGAATATCTGTTAACAGAACCTGAGGTGGAGAAAATCTGTAAACAGAATCAGTGGTGGAGAATATCTGTTAACAGAACCAGAGGTGGAGAACATCTGTTAACAGAACAAGAGGTGGAGAATATCTGTTAACAGAACCAGTATCAGAGGTGGAGAACATCTGTTTACAGAACCAGGATCAGAGGTGGAGAACATCTTTTAACAGAACCAGGCACAGCCGTGGAGAAAATCTGTAAACAGAATTAGAAGTGGAGAACATCTGTTAACAGAACCAGGCTCAGAGGTGGAGAAAATCTGTTAACAGAACCTGAGGTGGAGAAAATCTGTAAACAGAATCAGAAGTGGAGAACATCTGTTAACAGAACCAGAGATGGAGAACATCTGTTAACAGAACCAGGCTCAGAGGTGGAGAAAATCTGTTAACAGAACCAAGCTCAGAGGTGGAGAACATCTGTTAACAGAACCAGGATCAGTGGTGGAGAACATCTGTTAACAGAACCAGAACCAGAGGTGGAGAAATTCTGTTCACAGAACCAGGATCAGAGGTGGAGAAAATCAGTTAACAGAACCAGAACCTGAGGTGGAGAAAATCTGTAAACAGAATCAGAAGTGGAGAACATCTGTTAACAGAACCAGAGATGGAGAATATCTGTTAACAGAACCTGAGGTGGAGAACATCTGTTAACAGAACCAGGCTCAGAGGTGGAGAAAATCTGTTAACAGAACCTGAGGTGGAGAAAATCTGTAAACAGAATCAGAAGTGGAGAATATCTGTTAACAGAACCAGAGATGGAGAATATCTGTTAACAGAACCTGAAGTGGAGAACATCCATTAACAGAACCAGAGGTGGAGAACATCTGTTAACAGAACCAGGATCAGTGGTGGAGAACATCTGTTAACAGAACCAGAACCAGAGGTGGAGAAATTCTGTTCACAGAACCAGGATCAGAGGTGGAGAAAATCAGTTAACAGAACCAGAACCTGAGGTGGAGAAAATCTGTAAACAGAATCAGAAGTGGAGAACATCTGTTAACAGAACCAGAGATGGAGAATATCTGTTAACAGAACCTGAGGTGGAGAACATCTGTTAACAGAACCAGGCTCAGAGGTGGAGAAAATCTGTTAACAGAACCTGAGGTGGAGAAAATCTGTAAACAGAATCAGAAGTGGAGAATATCTGTTAACAGAACCAGAGATGGAGAATATCTGTTAACAGAACCTGAGGTGGAGAACATCCATTAACAGAACCAGAGGTGGAGAACATCTGTTAACAGAACCAGGCTCAGAGGTGGAGAAAATCTGTTAACAGAACCTGAGGTGGAGAAAATCTGTAAACAGAATCAGAAGTGGAGAATATCTGTTAACAGAACCAGAGATGGAGAATATCTGTTAACAGAACCTGAGGTGGAGACCATCCATTAACAGAACCAGAGGTGGAGAACATCTGTTAACAGAACCATAGGTGGAGAACATCTGTTAACAGAACCAGGCTCAGAGGTGGAGAAAATCTGTAAACAGAATCAGAAGTGGAGAGCATCTGTTAACAGAACCAGAAATGGAGAATATCTGTTCACAGAATCTGAGGTGGAGAACATCTGTTAACAGAACCAGGCTCAGAGGTGGAGAAAATCTGTTAACAGAACCTGAGGTGGAGAAAATCTGTGAACAGAATCAGAAGTGGAGAGCATCTGTTAACAGAACCAGAAATGGAGAATATCTGTTAACAGAACCTGAGGTGGAGAACATCTGTTAACAGAACCAGAGATGGAGAACATCTGTTAACAGAACCAGGCTCAGAGGTGGAGAAAATCTGTTAACAGAACCAAGCTCAGAGGTGGAGAACATCTGTTAACAGAACCTGAGGTGGAGAAAATCTGTAAACAGAATCAGAAGTGGAGAATATCTGTTAACAGAACCAGAGATGGAGAATATCTGTTAACAGAACCTGAGGTGGAGAACATCCATTAACAGAACCAGAGGTGGAGAACATCTGTTAACAGAACCAGAGGTGGAGAACATCTGTTAACAGAACCAGAAATGGAGAATATCTGTTAACAGAAACTGATATGAAGAACATCTGTTAACAGAACCAGAGATGGAGAATATCTGTTAACAGAACCTAATTTGAAGAACATCTGTTAACAGAACCAGAGATGGAGAATATCTGTTAACAGAACCTGAGGTGGAGAACATCTGTTAACAGAACCAGGCTCAGAGGTGGAGAAAATCTGTAAACAGAATCAGAAGTGGAGAGCATCTGTTAACAGAACCAGAAATGGAGAATATCTGTTCACAGAATCTGAGGTGGAGAACATCTGTTAACAGAACCAGGCTCAGAGGTGGAGAAAATCTGTTAACAGAACCTGAGGTGGAGAAAATCTGTGAACAGAATCAGAAGTGGAGAGCATCTGTTAACAGAACCAGAAATGGAGAATATCTGTTAACAGAACCTGAGGTGGAGAACATCTGTTAACAGAACCAGAGATGGAGAACATCTGTTAACAGAACCAGGCTCAGAGGTGGAGAAAATCTGGTAACAGAACCAAGCTCAGAGGTGGAGAACATCTGTTAACAGAACCTGAGGTGGAGAAAATCTGTAAACAGAATCAGAAGTGGAGAATATCTGTTAACAGAACCAGAGATGGAGAATATCTGTTAACAGAACCTGAGGTGGAGAACATCCATTAACAGAACCAGAGGTGGAGAACATCTGTTAACAGAACCAGAGGTGGAGAACATCTGTTAACAGAACCAGAAATGGAGAATATCTGTTAACAGAAACTGATATGAAGAACATCTGTTAACAGAACCAGAGATGGAGAATATCTGTTAACAGAACCTAATTTGAAGAACATCTGTTAACAGAACCAGAGATGGAGAATATCTGTTAACAGAACCTGAGGTGGAGAACATCTGTTAACAGAACCAGAAGTGGAGAACATCTGTTAACAGAACCAGAGATGGAGAATATCTGTTAACAGAAGCAGAACCAGAGGTGGAGAACATTTGTTAACAGAACCAGGCTCAGAGGTGGAGAACATCTGTTAACAGAACCAGAACCAGAGGTGGGGAACATATGTTAACAGAACCAGGATCAGAGGTGGAGAACATCTGTTAACAGAACCAGAACCAGAGTTGGAGAAAATCTGTTAACAGAACCAGGATCAGAGGTGGAAAAATCTGTAAACAGAATCAGAAGTGGAGAATATCTGTTAACAGAACCTGAGGTGGAGAAAATCTGTAAACAGAATCAGTGGTGGAGAATATCTGTTAACAGAACCAGAGGTGGAGAACATCTGTTAACAGAACAAGAGGTGGAGAATATCTGTTAACAGAACCAGTATCAGAGGTGGAGAACATCTGTTTACAGAACCAGGATCAGAGGTGGAGAACATCTTTTAACAGAACCAGGCACAGCCGTGGAGAAAATCTGTAAACAGAATTAGAAGTGGAGAACATCTGTTAACAGAACCAGGCTCAGAGGTGGAGAAAATCTGTTAACAGAACCTGAGGTGGAGAAAATCTGTAAACAGAATCAGAAGTGGAGAACATCTGTTAACAGAACCAGAGATGGAGAACATCTGTTAACAGAACCAGGCTCAGAGGTGGAGAAAATCTGTTAACAGAACCAAGCTCAGAGGTGGAGAACATCTGTTAACAGAACCAGGATCAGTGGTGGAGAACATCTGTTAACAGAACCAGAACCAGAGGTGGAGAAATTCTGTTCACAGAACCAGGATCAGAGGTGGAGAAAATCAGTTAACAGAACCAGAACCTGAGGTGGAGAAAATCTGTAAACAGAATCAGAAGTGGAGAACATCTGTTAACAGAACCAGAGATGGAGAATATCTGTTAACAGAACCTGAGGTGGAGAACATCTGTTAACAGAACCAGGCTCAGAGGTGGAGAAAATCTGTTAACAGAACCTGAGGTGGAGAAAATCTGTAAACAGAATCAGAAGTGGAGAATATCTGTTAACAGAACCAGAGATGGAGAATATCTGTTAACAGAACCTGAGGTGGAGAACATCCATTAACAGAACCAGAGGTGGAGAACATCTGTTAACAGAACCAGGCTCAGAGGTGGAGAAAATCTGTTAACAGAACCTGAGGTGGAGAAAATCTGTAAACAGAATCAGAAGTGGAGAATATCTGTTAACAGAACCAGAGATGGAGAATATCTGTTAACAGAACCTGAGGTGGAGACCATCCATTAACAGAACCAGAGGTGGAGAACATCTGTTAACAGAACCATAGGTGGAGAACATCTGTTAACAGAACCAGGCTCAGAGGTGGAGAAAATCTGTAAACAGAATCAGAAGTGGAGAGCATCTGTTAACAGAACCAGAAATGGAGAATATCTGTTCACAGAATCTGAGGTGGAGAACATCTGTTAACAGAACCAGGCTCAGAGGTGGAGAAAATCTGTTAACAGAACCTGAGGTGGAGAAAATCTGTGAACAGAATCAGAAGTGGAGAGCATCTGTTAACAGAACCAGAAATGGAGAATATCTGTTAACAGAACCTGAGGTGGAGAACATCTGTTAACAGAACCAGAGATGGAGAACATCTGTTAACAGAACCAGGCTCAGAGGTGGAGAAAATCTGTTAACAGAACCAAGCTCAGAGGTGGAGAACATCTGTTAACAGAACCAGGATCAGTGGTGGAGAACATCTGTTAACAGAACCAGAACCAGAGGTGGAGAAATTCTGTTCACAGAACCAGGATCAGAGGTGGAGAAAATCAGTTAACAGAACCAGAACCTGAGGTGGAGAAAATCTGTAAACAGAATCAGAAGTGGAGAACATCTGTTAACAGAACCAGAGATGGAGAATATCTGTTAACAGAACCTGAGGTGGAGAACATCTGTTAACAGAACCAGGCTCAGAGGTGGAGAAAATCTGTTAACAGAACCTGAGGTGGAGAAAATCTGTAAACAGAATCAGAAGTGGAGAATATCTGTTAACAGAACCAGAGATGGAGAATATCTGTTAACAGAACCTGAGGTGGAGAACATCCATTAACAGAACCAGAGGTGGAGAACATCTGTTAACAGAACCAGGCTCAGAGGTGGAGAAAATCTGTTAACAGAACCTGAGGTGGAGAAAATCTGTAAACAGAATCAGAAGTGGAGAATATCTGTTAACAGAACCTGAGGTGGAGACCATCCATTAACAGAACCAGAGGTGGAGAACATCTGTTAACAGAACCATAGGTGGAGAACATCTGTTAACAGAACCAGGCTCAGAGGTGGAGAAAATCTGTAAACAGAATCAGAAGTGGAGAGCATCTGTTAACAGAACCAGAAATGGAGAATATCTGTTCACAGAATCTGAGGTGGAGAACATCTGTTAACAGAACCAGGCTCAGAGGTGGAGAAAATCTGTTAACAGAACCTGAGGTGGAGAAAATCTGTAAACAGAATCAGAAGTGGAGAGCATCTGTTAACAGAACCAGAAATGGAGAATATCTGTTAACAGAACCTGAGGTGGAGAACATCTGTTAACAGAACCAGAAGTGGAGAACATCTGTTAACAGAACCAGAGATGGAGAATATCTGTTAACAGAACCAGAACCAGAGGTGGAGAACATTTGTTAACAGAACCAGGCTCAGAGGTGGAGAACATCTGTTAACAGAACCAGAACCAGAGGTGGGGAACATATGTTAACAGAACCAGGATCAGAGGTGGAGAACATCTGTTAACAGAACCAGAACCAGAGGTGGAGAAAATCTGTTAACAGAACCAGGATCAGAGGTGGAAAAATCTGTAAACAGAATCAGAAGTGGAGAATATCTGTTAACAGAACCTGAGGTGGAGAAAATCTGTAAACAGAATCAGTGGTGGAGAATATCTGTTAACAGAACCAGAGGTGGAGAACATCTGTTAACAGAACAAGAGGTGGAGAATATCTGTTAACAGAACCAGTATCAGAGGTGGAGAACATCTGTTAACAGAACCAGGATCAGAGGTGGAGAACATCTTTTAACAGAACCAGGCTCAGCCATGGAGAAAATCTGTAAACAGAATTAGAAGTGGAGAACATCTGTTAACAGAACCAGAGATGGAGAACATCTGTTAACAGAACCATGCTCAGAGGTGGAGAAAATCTGTTAACAGAACCTGAGGTGGAGAAAATCTGTAAACAGAATCAGAAGTGGAGAACATCTGTTAACAGAACCAGAGATGGAGAACATCTGTTAACAGAACCAGGCTCAGAGGTGGAGAAAATCTGTTAACAGAACCAAGCTCAGAGGTGGAGAACATCTGCTAGCAGAACCAGGATCAGAGGTGGAGAACATCTGTTAACAGAACCAGAACCAGAGGTGGAGAAATTCTGTTAACAGAACCAGGATCAGAGGTGGAGAAAATCAGTTAACGGAACCAGAACCTGAGGTGGAGAAAATCTGTAAACAGAATCAGAAGTGGAGAATATCTGCTAACAGAACCAGAGATGGAGAATATCTGTTAACAGAACCTAAGGTGGAGAACATCCATTAACAGAACCAGAGGTGGAGAACATCTGTTGACAGAACCACGCTCAGAGGTGGAGAAAATCTGTTAACAGAACCTGAGGTGGAGAAAATCTGTAAACAGAATCAGAAGTGGAGAATATCTGTTAACAGAACCAGAACCAGAGGTGGAGAACATCTGTTAACAGAACCAGGCTCAGAGGTGGAGAAAATCTGTTAACAGAACCTGAGGTGGAGAAAATCTGTAAACAGAATCAGAAGTGGAGAATATCTGTTAACAGAACCAGAGATGGAGAATATCTGTTAACAGAACCTGAGGTGGAGAACATCCATTAACAGAACCAGAGGTGGAGAACATCTGTTAACAGAACCAGGCTCAGAGGTGGAGAAAATCTGTTAACAGAACCTGAGGTGGAGAAAATCTGTAAACAGAATCAGAAGTAGAGAATATCTGTTAACAGAACCAGAGATGGAGAATATCTGTTAACAGAACCTGAGGTGGAGAACATCCATTCACAGAACCAGAGGTGGAGAACATCTGTTAACAGAACCTGAGGTGGAGAAAATCTGTAAACAGAATCAGAAGTGGAGAATATCTGTTAACAGAACCAGAGATGGAGAATATCTGTTAACAGAACCTGAGGTGGAGAACATCTGTTTACAGAACCAGAACCAGAGGTGGAGAAAATCTGTTAACAGAACCAGGATCAGAGGTGGAAAAATCTGTAAACAGAATCAGAAGTGGAGAATATCTGTAAACAGAACCTGAGGTGGAGAAAATCTGTAAACAGAATCAGTGTTGGAGAATATCTGTTAATAGAACCAGAGGTGGAGAACAGCTGTTAACAGAACAAGAGGTGGAGAATATCTGTTAACAGAACCAGTATCAGAGGTGGAGAACATCTGTTAACAGAACCTGGATCAGAGGTGGAGAACATCTTTTAACAGAACCAGGATCAGAGGTGGAGAACATCTGTTAACAGAACCAGAACCAGAGGTGGAGAAATTCTGTTAACAGAACCAGGATCAGAGGTGGAGAAAATCAGTTAACAGAACCAGAACCTGAGGTGGAGAAAATCTGTAAAACAGAATCAGAAGTGGAGAACATCTGTTAACAGAACCAGAGATGGAGAATATCTGTTAACAGAACCTGAGGTGGAGAACATCCATTAACAGAACCAGAGGTGGAGAACATCTGTTAACAGAACCAGGCTCAGAGGTGGAGAAAATCTGTTAACAGAACCTGAGGTAGAGAAAATCTGTAAACAGAATCAGAAGTGGAGAATATCTGTTAACAGAACCAGAGATGGAGAATATCTGTTAACAGAACCTGAGGTGGAGAACATCCATTAACAGAACCAGAGGTGGAGAACATCTGTTAACAGAACCATAGGTGGAGAACATCTGTTAACAGAACCAGGCTCAGAGGTGGAGAAAATCTGTAAACAGAATCAGAAGTGGAGAGCATCTGTTAACAGAACCAGAAATGGAGAATATCTGTTCACAGAATCTGAGGTGGAGAACATCTGTTAACAGAACCAGGCTCAGAGGTGGAGAAAATCTGTTAACAGAACCTGAGGTGGAGAAAATCTGTAAACAGAATCAGAAGTAGAGAGCATCTGTTAACAGAACCAGAAATGGAGAATATCTGTTAACAGAACCTGATGTGAAGAACATCTGTTAACAGAACCAGAGATTGAGAATATCTGTTAACAGAACCTAATGTGAAGAACATCTGTTAACAGAACCAGAGATGGAGAATATCTGTTAACAGAACCTGAGGTGGAGAACATCTGTTAACAGAACCAGAAGTGGAGAACATCTGTTAACAGAACCAGAGATGGAGAATATCTGTTAACAGAACCAGAACCAGAGGTGGAGAACATTTGTTAACAGAACCAGGCTCAGAGGTGGAGAACATCTGTTAACAGAACCAGAACCAGAGGTGGGGAACATATGTTAACAGAACCAGGATCAGAGGTGGAGAACATCTGTTAACAGAACCAGAACCAGAGGTGGAGAAAATCTGTTAACAGAACCAGGATCAGAGGTGGAAAAATCTGTAAACAGAATCAGAAGTGGAGAATATCTGTTAACAGAACCTGAGGTGGAGAAAATCTGTAAACAGAATCAGTGGTGGAGAATATTTGTTAACAGAACCAGAGGTGGAGAACATCTGTTAACAGAACAAGAGGTGGAGAATATCTGTTAACATAACCAGTATCAGAGGTGGAGAACATCTGTTAACAGAACCAGGATCAGAGGTGGAGAACATCTTTTAACAGAACCAGGCTCAGCCATGGAGAAAATCTGTAAACAGAATTAGAAGTGGAGAACATCTGTTAACAGAACTATGCTCAGAGGTGGAGAAAATCTGTTAACAGAACCTGAGGTGGAGAAAATCTGTAAACAGAATCAGAAGTGGAGAACATCTGTTAACAGAACCAGAGATGGAGAACATCTGTTAACAGAACCAGGCTCAGAGGTGGAGAAAATCTGTTAACAGAACCAAGCTCAGAGGTGGAGAACATCTGCTAACAGAACCAGGATCAGAGGTGGAGAACATCTGTTAACAGAACCAGAACCAGAGGTGGAGAAATTCTGTTAACAGAACCAGGATCAGAGGTGGAGAAAATCAGTTAACAGAACCAGAACCTGAAGTGTAGAAAATCTGTAAACAGAATCAGAGATGGAGAATATCTGTTAACAGAACCTAAGGTGGAGAACATCCATTAACAGAACCAGAGGTGGAGAACATCTGTTAACAGAACCACGCTCAGAGGTGCAGAAAATCTGTTAACAGAACCTGAGGTGGAGAAAATCTGTAAACAGAATCAGAAGTGGAGAATATCTGTTAACAGAACCAGAGATGGAGAATATCTGTTAACAGAACCTGAGGTGGAGAACATCCATTAACAGAACCAGAGGTGGAGAACATCTGTTAACAGAACCAGAGGTGGAGAACATCTGTTAACAGAACCAGATGTGGAGAACATCTGTTAACAGAACCAGGCTCAGAGGTGGACGGCCGTCCGCTGGTCACTATCAAGTTAAAATATTGCAAATATTATTTACAAATATAAATATCAAAACATTTTGCAAAGTTCGCACAACAAATTACTTTTATGTTTGTACAGTGCAAACCTCATCAGTTACACTTACACTTACATCAGTGCTGAGTTTCAGCTGAGAAGGAGACCAGTTAATACATCAGAGAGACTGCATTCATACCCCGTCTCCTGCAACCAACATGAAACCAGAAAACTTCACAGTGGAGGATTCAACTTTCCTCCAGTCACTGATCAACAATAGCACCTGCAAAACAACATGGATTCAGGCAAAAATACACCCGAGCCATCCGAAAGGACAAAAGAAAGCTGGACACGACGTCGGCAGCCAGCGGTCGAATGACAACCTGCTGCGAAACATCTGATCAGGAAACGGTCCAGAGAAAACTACAGTCACACATTGTTCTTGCAAAGTTACACACTGATTCCACGATTATTTTAGTGAGTATCAATTCAACATAGCCCGCTCCGGGCCCTGGAATATGTTTTAAATGGTCGCTGACTATGTTTCTCAAAATAGAGCTGCCAATGACCACTTGGTTTCTGCAGCTGCGTCACTGAGTGGGGAAAAGTCGACTTGGAACTAGTCGGGCTTCTGCTTCCTCCGTACTGCCACCCAGGCTTCCTGACGACTCGGGACAGGCAAGAGGGCAGCTAACGGGGGCGCTACTACATCCACCCCACCAACTACCGTGTCCTGGTCTTTATGGAGCGGTGATTTCAATTCATTGAGCCTCTTCTAAAGTCTCATTGCTGCTCTTACAGCCAGTCAGCAAGCAGCAACCTTTCAATCTTTGACCATTCAATGTTCACAACTGAGCAACGGAGGAAAGAGTTGCTTCTATCGTCGTCCCAGTTAAGTAGATCCAAGAAAATAAACGTCCAAGAGACGCATCCAGAAAGACGAGCTCTTCGCTCTGATTCTGGTAGTGTTGGTGTTTCTCATGTGGATTTTTGTTCATGAATGGGAAGCTCAAAAATGAGACGACACGTCAACCAGTCACCTCGTTGACAGCAGCCTCAGTGCAGGTGCCAAGTTGTAGCTAAAAATGAAGATTTAGAGAGCAGTGAAAGCATTACTGGTGCAAGAGAGCTGCCTGAAGTGCAGACGAGAGGTGAGTGCTCCGGGAACAACAGCGTGACCGGTCATGTTGCCTCAGAAAGACAGTGCAAACAGATGTGAGTGAGTGGGTTCGTGTTGACACTGACAACAACGCAGAACAAACTGACTCAGCTGCAGTTTGTGTTTGTCAAACAAGTATGAGGAGATAGAGAAGAAATGTTTCTGTCACTGATCTCGCCGCGACGTGTGTGTGTGTGTGTGTGTGTGTGTGTGTGTGTGTGTGTGTGTGTGTGTGTGTGTGTGTGTGTGTGTGTGCAGGTGGTGTTCGAGGCCCATGCTGAAGGTCATCGTCACTACACCCTGGCCCTGCTGCTCAGCCCGTACTCCTACATCACCACAGCCGTGGTCACCGACGTACACCAGTGAGCCTCATCACAACACGTTCAATCTGAACAAGTACATACATGTGTAAAGTGATGAGATATGTCGTGAGAACAAGACAATAAACGGAAAAGGCCTGCCAGGTTTTCCAGAATATGGCAACGTGTTTATTTTGTCTTTTTGTTGGCAAAGAAAAAAAAACACTTTACAAAGAATTAAACTGGTTTATAGTGTCAACTGAAGTCTGACAATGGAGCTGGAAGTGTGTTTGTGTGTGTGTGTGTGTGTGTGTGTGTGTGTGTGTGTGTGTGTGTGTGTGTGTGTGTGTGTGTGTGTGTGTGTGTGTGTGTGTGTGTGTGTGTGTGTGTGTGTGTGTGTGTGTGTCTGGGGGGTTGTTGGGCTCCTGCTTCTGATCAGTGAGTGGGTACTACATTATCGTGTTCACGAGCTTCATTCTCCAACGTGGACCACGGAGAACGGATGCGATGAACAGACGAACAGCAAACACAACAGATCCCCAAAAACAACACAACGATGTGTCATGAAGTCGACCCGGACAGCTGATCCTCTTTCAGTCTTCACTCTCATTTCAGCTTCGAGAAAAATGTCCCCAGCCAACGAAAACCAGCGTGGCCATTAATCATGTCGAGACCAGCCTTTTATACAGCAGCAAGAATAGGAGGGGAAAAAATACAAACACTGAAAAAGGTCAACTTACTTGGAATCTTCTGGGACTTTCAGTCACATTTTAATGGCCTTCATGAGTCAAAGTTGTCTGTTCAGCTAAAACCACCCGATACTCAGATTTAAGGCCGATATCGATATTATTTTTGGAGTAACAAAAAGCTAATTTACGACACAAAGAGCGTACTGAAGATTGATTTTGAATAAATTAATTTCAGACAAAGTCTCGTTACGGTTGTGATACCAAAAGTGTTCAATTCAATTTATACGGCGCAAAATTACAACACAAGTTATTTCAGGGCACTAAACACAGTAAAGTCCTTACGACAGAACTTTACAACGGTGTAGAGAGGACTGCAACGAGTCAACATGAGCAGAACCTCAAAGGAAAAACTCCCCTTTAACAGGAAGAAAACCTCCAACCGAACCGCACTTAGAGGCGGGCCGGGATCTGGTGAGGAGAGCAGAGAGTAAAATCTGATGATTCATTGCATCTACAGTTACCTTCATGTCATATGTTATCTCCATCTGCGGATAAGAGGCCGTAAAATGTAGGTAAAAGATCTTCTCCGCTGTCAACCTCGTGATAACATCTTCTCACTGATCCCTTGAATGGGACTGAACTGTGACCCAGACGTGTTTGAAGCAGGACAAAAGGCGTGAGCACCCTCTGGTGGTTGAACTACGTCACATCGACAAAGTTTTCAAGTCATTTCTAACAAATCTCTGGCATTTGTGGACGCTCATTATTGTCCACCTGCCAGCGTACATGTGGTTGACGACACATCGGTGAGAAGTCAGGTTGTAATTATTTCAAATGAAACTAAGTGATGAGAAACTTTGGGGCCTAGATCGTTCTTCATGGGACTGAATGTGTCATGAACGCATCAGAACATCATCACTGAAAGCTGCTTCCGTGTGCCCTCTGATTTAGATTAGATTTAGACTTTATTAATCTCACAGTGGGGGAATTCAGTCGTCACAGCAGCGTAGACAAAACAAAAGGTGCACACAGTATGAAAAAAATGTACAAATACGTATAAGATATAAGATGGATAAAAAAAAAAACTGTCAGTCCAGAAACATGCAGGACACTACAAGTACCAGGATGAAGCACTTAAACAGTCCAAAGAAGTGTCCCTGCGTTCCAGTATCCAAACTACCAACCTATTAGTACGCCAGAACAAGATTTAGTATGTCTCCATACTTAGTGTGTTAAATGTAGTGTACCAAAAGTACCAGGATGTTCTACTACATCCGGTCGTATCCCAGTCTGCAGGTCAGCCTGCTGCTCTGCTGCTCTGACCCACAATCCTTTGCGCGGCGGAAGTTACATCACATCGACTGAGGCGCCGAGAAAGTTGGTGGCGCTGAAGCTCCGCCCACAAAAAGAAGGAGAAGGCACATTTTGGTGAAGAAGTAGTATGTCCCAGTTGAACACATACTACATGCAACAGTACATACTTGTTAAGGGAAGCTGCAGTGTGTACTGAAAGTAAAAAATAAATAGTATGTGATTCGGGACGCAGGGTTTCCACCCAAACGGTCGCCATCTTGAATACGTAGAGGAAGGGGCGGAGCCACTGATATAAAGATTTTAAAATTAAGGCAGCGGAGGAATCAAAGTGTTTCTTTTCCAATGCTGCTGCTGGACAGAAGAATCAGAGGACACAAAAACACACTGATTTCTGGGTAAAATAATTAAAGCTGCAGATATCTTGGAGGCTGATGTGTTCACATGATGAGGTCATTTCCTGTCGGTGTGTGATTTGGAACAACACTACTCAAGTACTAAATAAGTAAGAGTCCTAACACGGAAGAGTACTATGTGTTGGTGTACGTCTGGGACACGGAAAGAGGTTTTAGGGTGCAGACTCAGCAAAATGTGCTTGAAACAGCTGACGACATGTGGTTGTGTTTATTGCTTAGAAACAAAGTGAAATTTGGTTTGAATGGATTTCTTGGTAATAAAACCTCAACTGCAACGTGCATAAACTGCCCTCACAGCTCAGTGTCACATGTTGGTGAGAGTCTGTCACACCGGATCATACGTACACCATGGCATGTTGCCAAGGCAACCATAAACACCGGAACGGACACGATAACCGCTCCGTCCGTTTGATCCATGAACATCACAACCATGTTGTACACCGACTTGGTGTGATTGACATGAAGGGGAAAAAAACACAGTTGAGTAAAACAAACCATTTTAATAACTTCAATTAGAATGGAAAGTGAAAAAGAAAGAAACAATAACTCAAGGCACAAATACTGCAAAATGGAATATAGTCGTCCAACGGTGAACACAGAGCCGAAGTGTCGTTGATACTTTTAGATTTCTGATATTGGCGTGAAGAGAAGGGCCGAGTCAGCCGGGACCCGAACAGAACATGGAGGAAAAACTGGTTACACACAACTTATTTCCCAGTTTAGCACTTGGTATCTGGATCAGCTTTAGCCATGCAAACTACACACGGAGCAGATTTATGAAGTGTGATGCAGGCGGGTTGGGAGTTCTACATGCCGACCGGCCGGCCGCACCGTCGCTCTCCTCATGCTGGGAAACACTGACCGACTCTGACGCTGCTGAGCGGAGAAAGTTCAGGCACAAAGATCTCTGTTACATCCTGTTAGTTTGAAGTGATGGACCGCTGCATTATGGGAAGGGTAAGATTCGGCGTGAATAGTCTTTAGGGGCTGGACGAAGCTGGAGTAACAGCGAGGACACCGGAGGTGCTTCTCTGTCCGTGTCCGTTTCTTTTGCATGTTTGGCCTGTCCAGATCAGGGCTGCTCTCCTGATGGTACACCTACACTGTGGACAAGTCAGGGGCATTTGTTCTTTTTCTTTATCTGTCCATGGACGCCCGTCTGAGCGTTGAGGGCGTGGAGCATCTCTTTCCACATTTGATATGTGTCTACATACAGGAAGTATCCAGTGACGTCTCCACATTAATCTATGAAGTGCCCTGAGATGACCAATGTTGTGTTTTGGAACTTTATGAACTAAGTGAAGTGAATTAGAAATGAAGGCATCGTTACTGTTAAATACTGTCCCAACACAACACTGTTAAGGGCGTGATGTAAACACTAACGTTATAATACTGTATATGTCCTGACCACATCACATGAAGCTGTGTGAGCCACTTCCTCAGACAAACAGAACCATCTGCAACTTGAACCCGGTTCAGGGAAAGACCCAGCTCAGGGAGGCGGACTTCAGAACCACGATACACCGACTCTGTTCTTCTCTCCAGTCTGATCCACGTATCAAATGTTAAAGCTTCGCGGCTGCACACGAGCCAGATTGTGTTGCAGCATCAGGTTCACCGGGCTCCGAGCGTCAGAGGAGGTTGGTGGTGGAGGGGCGGGGGGAGGGGGTCAGTCTTTCCCTGAAGTCCTGGCAGCATTTGTGTGGAGGTCCCTCGGGTGTACTGACTGATATGTAATACTTCCAAAGTATAGAAAATAAATTCTATATTTCTCTGGCCATTTTATACCTGAACCCTATTTTTGCTCAACAAAGTAAACGAGGTGTTTCCGTTCCCGGCCCCCCCGAGGACGCCGGTGCACGTTAACCCTGCTCATACCAACAGGAGAGTCGTGGACAGCATCGACTGCGGACCCGACAGACCGTGATAACGGCCATCTGATAGGTTTGTTGTGTGACACCAGTTGGTCACCAGTCGTATCGGTGATCGATCACATCATACAGGGCTGCTCATGACATGTCTTTAACTCACTGTTTTTCTATTTGATTTCATGGCATCATGTTTAAACTGACTTCAACAATGAATCATTGATTTTGATAACTGCAGGTGAACTGTCGACCAGACAAATAAGTTTCATCTGCAGGAACAAAAAAATGATCTGTTGTTGTTTTTGAGGTTTTACGTGTTTTTCTGAGCTTTCAATCCTTTTACATGATCTTCCTTATTTGCTCCCATCCACCCATTTACAACAACTCCATCTGCTGATGAAGACCATCCAAAGCTACAGAACGTGTAATCAATGGACCTTGTGCTGAGCATTTTCATGTTTCAACACAGTCCGTGTTTCTGATTGGTTGGTTTGTAATTGTGGATCAAAGCTCTCATTGGGCCGTCGGTGGACGGACCACCGTTGGATTGACAACCGCTCATCAAAGTCACACAGCACATCAGTGTGTCCAGACTCCAAGGAGCTTTTCATGAAACTGTTAAACACGATTCAAAACTCAACAAATAAGGTCCAGGTCAAAAATGGCCATAGCTCTGATTTAACATCTGAGGACAGACAAAGAAAATGTCCAAACATACTGTACAATTCATTGTCAAATTGGAAACCTACAGACAAACAGGAGAATCAGAACAGTTAGCTTTGGGTCAGAACTTACGTCTACACGTTTCTCTCCATCTTTCTGGTGCTCAAAGCTTTAGGAAATTAAAGTTTTCACAGCATGTGCCATTCAAGAACAGCAGCAGCGTCAGCGGACACTCGTGTTCTCTCATTCTGGCTCGTCTCACTGCCCGGTAAGCTTTGGAAAAAACAAAAACCCACCACAGTCCAGACACACAGCATCCAGCCCAGATGGCCATGCTTCAGCGCATGGTACAGTACAATGAAGAGCTTCATCTTATGGTCCTGCACTAAAAATCCTTAGAATAAAAATCCTAAAAAAAATTAAAAATACATCCGAGACAAAATATACACTCACATGAGACCATGAACCTGCACTGAAGCATGTTGTGTGGACAAAGTCCTGAAACGGCCAAGCTGCTCATCGACAGTCAGGAAGGATCCTCGGACTGAGGAGCAGCTCTACTCTTTTCACACAGTGCACCTCAAACAAAAGAAGCACAACAAAAGGCAAAATTAAAAAATATACACATCTCCACCTGATGAAATAATTTATGTAAAAAAACCTAAAAAAAAAAAAAAACCAACTAAAAATGTGGTAAACAAAATAAATTAAGGCATGCAACAGGTCATGTCAAATCTTGAGATTTGGATTCTTCTTTGAGCCAAACATCTCATGTTATTAAAAGATCTTCCTGCTAGGAAGAAACCAGTCACTCGTTTTAAATCCTCAAAACAAAGGTAGCTGCCAAAATAAAAGTCAAACCCACTGGAATATCACTGTAATTTGCCCGAGCGTTTAAAGGCCCATATTTACATACTTGTATGTTCGAGCGTTAAGAGGCTGATATTTACATACATGTTCATGCGGATAAAGCAGCAGTGCAGCAAACAAACACAGCGACGCAGACAGGAGCGTTTTTTTTTTTTCAAACACCCTGAATCAGAGAAAATAAATACCACGTATCAAAATAAAAAAAAATGTACAACGACCTCGTGTCCCTCCTTTTAAAAGGAATACTGTGACCTAAACAAAATGATATGTATAAAACAAATCATAACAGACACTGAGAAGAACTTGTCAGTTGGCTTGTAAGGTGACGGTGATACATGAGAAGTGAAGCAGTGCGGAGCCGAGCGGAGGGAGCTGTGGTTCTGCCACGTTAAGGCTTTGCAGTAAACATCAGAGCTGAGATGCTGCTGCTCCCCCGACGGAAACCAGACTCATGTCAGGGTACGCCGGCACCAACGAAAAGACATGCAGCAACACACACACACACACACACACACACACACACACACACACACACACACACACACACACACACACACAATCAACTGTTCACTTTTGAAGACTTGCCACTGCCTCTTTGTGTTTTCTTATTTTTTTCAATTTGGATTTTCTTTCGTTCTTTTTTTTTTTCCACAATAAGATTTCTTGGCAGCGTTACACGGTGCACCTCGTCATCCCTGCCAGCCTGTCCCTCCTCTTCTCCACAGCTCTGCCTCTGATTGGCTGATGGGGGAGCCGGGAGGCCAGGCTGGAGGGGAGCCGGGTGAGCGGGGGTGGGGGCAGTGGGGTGGGGGGTTGCAGGAACAGCTCAGTAGTCTGTGATGGGGGCGAGCTCGGGGTACAGGTCCACCGAGATGTTCTTGTAGAGGCTGCTGAGGCAGACGTGGGGGGTGTAGTGGAGGTTGTTGAGGCCGTCCAGGTGTTGCCGCTCTTTGGAATACCTCAGCAGTTTATACCTGCAAACACAGGGACACACATCCTGTCTGGGTTTTTGCACTCAACCTGCTAACTAACATCACAGCTACATATATGGAAAATAATACATTCTGATAAATGGAAACTAAAATGTAAACATTATAACTAAATGCCGTGATATTATACGACTTGGCCCAATAAAAGATGGACTTCCCCTGACTGTCCCTGTCTGGAAAAGCTTTTAAAATGCCCTGATGTTCCCTGACCGGTGATAAGAAAAGAAAATCTGCATGCTCATGATAAAAATCACAAATACTTTTCCATGTCTCAGCTGTCACTCTTATTGTTCCCACAGCCCTTTTTCACAGGTGTGTTAATGATGGCTCGGTTCCATTAAGGTTCCCGTTAACCCATGACAGAGACCCAACAAACACAAACAGCTGGAACGCAGCCATCATGAATATACCTGTACTTTCTTTACCGTGACAGGTCAAACTGTCTGCTGACTGACAGGTCTGCGTTTCCCTCTGGACATACAGGAAGCAGAGTCACAGAGTCCTTTCTGGTCAGCAGTGGACAAACGACACAGCAGCGACGAAGGTAATGGAGTTGTATCTTTAGCTCTCCATTACTTTCATTTCTTGTTGCCTACCAGCTGTTATAAACAGTAGCACTGATGCCTCTGAGCCCACAGAGGGAACAGATTGGTGTATTTTGATTGGGCTGGACTAATCTTCTGCTCGGTTACTGTTTAACGTCACCAGCTTGTGTTTTTGTGCTGCTGTTTTATGTGAAATTGACCAAATATAATTGTTTTCGACTTTACTGCAGGAAAAATGACAAAACATATCTGCTTTTTATTTTCCTTCTAAATGTATTTATTCTGCATTTGTACTATTGTTAATTTTGGGTTATTTTGCTGTATTGTGTATGTATGTGCGTCACTGTGTTTTGGTATTGTCATTGTGTCTCTGTTGATGCATTGCAGTTTACGTGGCTACTCATCTCTATACAGACATAGCTGTCGTATTCCTTTTTTGCTCCATGTTGGATGTATGTCCTTATAGTTATCCTAAAAAGTTGAATTACTTTTCTCTACAACACTGGATTTCCAGTTTAAAGTCCAGATGAAAGAAAAGGCATTCTTTGAAATCGTTGTTTTTCTTGAGGCAACAGGAGTCAATTGTACATACGAGACAAAGAGCAGTTTTACCTTCCCAGAAACTGCACCTCTCCTCTGTGGTGGTGAGGAATTGACTTGTACTTGCCGATCTCCCCTTCTGGTCGCGTGACATTCAGATCAGCATAGTGAACCCTGAGGAGAAACCGTTTACAACATGAACCAATATGTGCATAAAGCCAGCCCCAACACATGTATTTCAAATGCTGATAGAAACTTGAAACTTGTTCTGAATAATGAAATCAAATGTAATTTAAATGAAGGTATTTGATGGCCAGTCATCGTCCGGTACGGTAGCACCACTGTAAACTGGTCTGTGACCAATGTCAGATACAACACCAAAATGATCATCTGTCTAACGTGAAGAATTTTCCATCTGAAGCCACAAATTAACAATAGTTGACTTTCTGTGTCCGTTTCAAATTAAAAGCCCTCGTTTTAATTTGAAAGCCCTCCAGGTTTTCTTGCATGGTCTCGCCATATATTGGGATTAACCCTACTCTTGTTTAATGTGTGTCAACAACTTTATTGCTTGTAGGATGTGACATCACAGTGTCATCGTAGTTGCAGCGATGGAAGTCAGGCAATCAGTGAATTCTGGAAGTAGGGAACTTGTTATGCAGTCACATCTGAAACATTGTCCGATTTCCAGTGTACAGTTTAAAAGAACAGTTGAACTCATGCAGGAAGTGAAACACGTTAGTGACATCTGTGCCTTCCTCATCGGAAACCCATCAGACACACAACAAATCTACTGACTCACCTGTTCCACAAGTCGTCGTCCTCTCCTCCCCAGCCCCAGAATGCATTGGGAAATCCATTTATCTTGCGGAACTGCTCCACAGTGAGTCCACTCACACCGCCGAAGAACTCGCTGTATGGAAGACTGGAAACGACAATAAACATGAGCTCAGCAGAAATCTGTATGACCCACTACGTTCACTGTGTGTGCTAATAGAAAGCGGCTCCATATCAACTTTCATGTCCATTTGTCAGAAAAAAAGATCCGTCATCGTGAAGAAAACACTTCACTTTGATCACACACTCACATGTACATGTATTTGTCCAACTTTGCAGCGAAGTGGCGGGGCATCTGACCACAGCCGTAGTAGTTTCTGTCGTTCTCGGGAATATGGTCAACGTCATGAAAAACCAAGCAGTCCCAGTCCAAGTCCTTCATGGCCTCCAGGAATCCCACGTTAAACAGCATGGCTCTGTTGAAGGGCTGGCTCCCACTCTACACACAGACGCACTGTCGCTTAACCCGATGATGCAATTAACATTTTCCTTATACATTTTGGCACTGGGATTACTTTTACCTTCACAGGTCGCACTTTATTCATTTCATTTCAGAACTTTCTGTAGGTTTGTAATTTCTCGACGTATAGTGAGTGTACAGGGTAACACGTATGCGTCACTACACCTGCTCATTCATCAAATTTGGTTTGACTTTTCCAAAATGAATTTCTCCTCAACAACTTCTGTTCTGCTGCTCTTCAGTGATCCAACAGGACTCAAAGGGGTCAATTCCAAAACGGTTTTGTTAACCCTCTTGAAGAATTAGATTTATGTCTAACACATTTTTCCAATTTTATGTGTTCACAAAATTCATCAACATCCATATCAACTTGGCTGTTCACGACTAAAATGTTTCAGGAAGTTGTCCTGGGATCTAGTTTGAAACTATATCAATCTCAGTAGGATGATCCATCTCCCACCAAACAAAGACAATTGGACCCAAATCCTTCTGTTAACTTATTCGGGGTTAAACCATGAAATTAGAACAATTTAGACATTCGTGAGGAACGATAATGTCGAACATCACCGCTCGCCCCCTAGTGGAGATTGAGGTGAAGTTATCAATACCTGGTAAAACTCCTTCATTAGAAACAATATTTTTCATCTCTTTAAAATAATTCAAGTAAAGCCTCTCATTAATAGAGTTGTCTGAATTATTTTTGGGGAGTACATTATCCACTTCTGTTATGCAATAAGCCACCAAAAGATTGCCAATACAGCTATTTAAATCCCCACATAAATAGACATTATGTACATCTGACAAGCCATACGAGGTACAAAATACAAGATCCTGACTTGTCCATTTGCGCGCCAACTAAGGTTCACGGATGTATGACAACATTTTGGAGAGAAGTTATATCCATTCGTCATTATCGTTACAATGTGCGTGCAGCTCCGCATACATCTACATCTACTGGAGGTTGACTTACACATTAACTCCTCGCTGCATAAACATGAGACACAAATAACAAGACAGAGCCGGACCAGAGCTTTGTAATGGTGACTATCATGTACCCACACAATCACACTATGAAGACAGATCAAATGAGTAACATCTTTTACTCATGTTCCTCACTGGTTTCCAAACTCATGTTTGACAGTTAAATGAGTTACGATCACTTCACAACGTACTGCCACGCTTTCTCTGACCGGCACCGACTGACCCAAATCACCCACAACTGGACTGTCACACAACAATCTCAGCATGTAGAGCAGTTCCTACTCTCACCTGTTCGATGACGTAGAAGGCAAACTGCAGCCTCTGTCGCTGCAGCATTGGGATGAGGTGTTGGAAGAGGATGGGGAGATGTTCATGGCGGTTTCTAAATGGAATCAGGATGGCCACCTGCAGACATTAAAGGAAGCATTAACACATACACTGCTCCAAAAAATAAAGGGAACACTTAAACAACTCAATGTACCTCCAATCAATCCCACTTCTGTGAAATCAACGTGTCCAGTTAGGATCAACACTGATTGTGGATCAGTTTCACCTGCTGTTGTACAAATGGAACAAACAGGTGGAAATGAGGCAATTATCAAGACAACCCTATAAAGGAACGGTTCTGCAGGTGGTGACCACAGACCGTTTCTCTGTCCTCGTCCTTTCTGGATGATTGTTGGTCCCTTTTGCATTTTGCCAGTGTCCTCACCACTAGAGGGAGCATGAGGTGTCTCCAACCCACAGAAGTTGTTCAGGTAGTGCAGCTCATCCAGGATGGCACATCAATGCACGCTGTGGCAAGAAGGTTTGCTGTGTCTGTCAGCACAGTGTCAAGAGGACGGAGGACATACCGGGAGACGGGCCGGTCCACCAGGAGACGTGGAGGGGGACGTAGGAGGACAACAACCCGGCAGCGGGACCGCTATCTGCTCCTTTGTGCAAGGAGGAACAGGAGGAGCGCTGCCAGAGCCCTACAAAATGACCTCCAGCAGGCCACTAATGTGCATGTTTCTGCTCAAACTGTCAGAAACAGACTCCATGAGGGCGGTACGAGGACCCGACGTCCACAAGTGGGGTCTGTGCTCACAGCCCAACACCGTGCGGGGCGATCGGACTCTACCGGAGAACACCGAGATCGGCAGCTTCTCCGTCGGCGCTCTGTGCTCTTCACGGATGAGAGCAGGTTCACACTGAGCACATGTGACAGACGTGACGGAGTCTGGAGACGCCGTGGAGAACGTTCTGCTGCCTGCAACATCCTCCAGCGGGACCGGTTCGGCGGCGGGTCAGCGACGGTCTGGGGAGGCGTTTCTTTGGAGGGCCACGCAGCCCTCCGTGTGCTAGCCAGAGGTACCCTGACTGCCATTAGGTCCCGGGATGAGATCCTCAGACCCGTTGAAGACCATCTGCTGGTGCAGCGGGTCCTGGGTTCTTCTGATGCAGGACAATGCTCGGCCTCATGTGGCTGGAGTGTGTCAGCAGTTCCTGCACGATGAAGGCATCGATGCTCCGGACCGGCCCGCCCGTTCCCCAGACCTGAATCCAATCCGGCACATCCGGGACATCGCGTCTCGTTCCGTCCTCCGACGCCACGTCCACCGCAGACTGTCCGGGAGTGGACCGATGCTTTGATCCAGGTCTGGGAGGAGATCCCTCAGGAGAACATCCGTGGTCTCATCAGGAGCATGCCCAGGCGTTGCAGGGAGTGATACAGGCACGTGGAGGACACACACACTACTGGGACTCATTTGGACTTGTCTTCAGGAATCTCCACAGAAGTTGGATCAGCCTGTGATCTGATTTTTCCACTTTTATTTGGAGTATGATTCTGAATCCAGACCTCCATGGATAATGATTTGGATTTCCATTGATCATTCTGATGTTATTTTGTTCTCAACACATTCCACTATGTAATGAATCAAGATTTGAACTGGAAGATTTCATTCATTGAGATCTAGGATGTGTTGTTTAAGTGTTCCCTTTATGTTTTTGAGCAGTGTACTTCCCATTAGTGGTTATTGGTCCCAACAACCTGCCCGTTGTATATTGGTTGTCATCTCTCTATGCTGTTCTTTTCTCTCTCTGCTCTCTCCTCATCCCGACCGGCGGAGGCCGACCTCCGAGCCTGGTTCTTCCTGTTCGGTGTGTTCCCTCCTCATTGTTGTAAATTGCTTGTTCAAAGAGGAATAGTTGTGTTTTCCTCTTTAAGAGCAGCCTGGCTGCGTTGACTTCAGTTTTCTTCTCTGTGAATACAGTCTGGAAACTCAGCTCGTATTCATATTTGCTCAGCCACCCTGAAGGGCGGACCAATCAGCGACCAGTGTCGGTGGTTAACCGCGTTTGTCCCACCCCTCCTTTACTGTGATTGGAGGGCTGGAGACAGTGCTGCAGCATTCAGCGCAGAATAAACGTTTAGCACATCGTCAAGCTGCTGGTGTTCAATAAAACAACTTAAAACACGGTAGATCGTTGCAGCGGTGGCAGACTGTCGGCCAGTTTCGGCGCATACTGATTGGTTGAAGTTAACTGGAGGTCTATGCCCAGTAGGATGGAACGACTGCAAACAGTTCCCAATAGAGACCAGACCCCTATTCACCCAGTGAAAATGGGTCTGGCCAGGCTACTATAATACTGCAAGGTCTTGATCTTAAAAGGTAAAGTTCCCCGGGATGACTCATGATTTGGCACAAAATAAATAATTTCCCAGAAGACTCCATTCTGAATTCATTTATCTGCATCATGACATCATCCTGAATTTGTTTTCCTTTTGGTAGACGGTACGCTCGGTAGACCTATAAATGACACAAACCCACCTTCCAACGAGGTCTGCAGTCCTTTGGTTTCCAATGGCCACCAAACTCAATGTCAAAAAATTTGGAGAACTTCAGTTCTATCTCCTCCATCGGGATCTCTGCCATGTTCACTTCCATAAGGCCCTCTGTGAAGAACATTTGTAAAAGGAAGGTTATTCAATGGAAACAGCAGCACCAACACGACTTCGCTGAAGTTAGGTACCAGTGTACTTACTCATAGAAGGTAATCGCTCTGGGCAGGGGAGGTTCTGGGCGTAGGTGAAGTTCTCAGGGAGGTATGTGGTTGGCTGGGCCAGGTATTCACTGGAGTTACTGCCATCAGGATAGTCTACAACACAACCAAAATCAGGTGGAACAGAAGACTCCACAGAACCACATCACAGAAATCAAATACGGAGACTCTGCAATATGAAGCAAACATTGTGATTAGACTAATGTAATGCTGTCAACCTCGGGGCTTGAATCAGGTTTGTGATTTTGGTTATTTTATTTGGACATATCACAAATGTCTTTGGCCGGTCTTGAATTCTGACCTTGTTTAACAAGCTCAGTATCTTAATGTTGGTGATCATACTCACATTTGAAATGTCAATGTTTCCTTAAACGGTGGAAAATAAAAAATACTAAGAATCTGTACGGATTTAAGATACTTTATTTTTTGCTGTCATGTACGTCCCCCTAACAGTCACGACCCCATTACAGAGTGAACGGGAGGCAAATATTGTAAAGCTCTTCTTGGAGCACTGAGGTAAAAAGGCACTTTATAAGTACAGACCATTTAACATTAACTCACATGCAAACATACAACTTTTATAAATGTGAAAAGAAGAAGTATTAAATAATAACATTCTTGATGAAAAGGATCAAATTAGTTGAAAGCCAGATCATAAAAGTCTTGAGCTGCTCCTTAAAACCACCAACAGAAGTTGCTTGTTTCAGTTGTGGTGTGGGTGTGTTCATAAACATACTAACATACTCTGATAAACAGTCAGTAAGAATCAATTTTAAAATCAATTCAGGAGTTCTTTCAATGTTTTGTTTTTTAGCAAACAAGAACAGAGTGCATTACAGGAATCTGGGCGAGAAATTACAAAAGCACGAGTCATCTTTTTGGGATGTTTCAGTGAGGCAGGATCCAACTCTGGTTAACTCATATACAATATCAGTGTTCTCCGGCCATATATACACTATAGGTACAACCTGTGTGTGTGTGTGTGTGTGTGTGTGTGTGTGTGTGTGTGTGTGTGTGTGTGTGTGTGTGTGTGTGTGTGTAACTTACCTGTCCCGTTGAGTGTACTGTTCTTGTTGGTGTACAATCTGATCATCTGGCCGATGGTCCTCACATTGTCCCTCAACAAGATGCCTTGAGCCTGCACCATGAAGAAGTACGTGTTGGCTGATGGAAAAATGGGAAACAGGTTTTTTAGTCAGCTTGACTGTTTGCATTACTTTTTAATTAGTTTTGTTTTATGTGGCAGTTTATCAACCTCCCTCTCCCTCACATGCTGTTAAACACAACTTGAAAAGTAGACGTCTTCGTAAGAAGCCCACGTGTGCTTCTTCCCTCTCCTCTCCTCTCTCCTCCGTCCTCTCCTCTCCTCTCTCCTCTCCCCTCCGTCCTCTCCTCTCTCCCCTCCGTCCTCTCCTCTCCTCTCTCCCCTCCCCTCTGTCCTCTCCCCCTCAACCCTTCTGTAGCTGCAAGTTTATGATCTGCTATTGATGAGCGAAGATAATATCTGAAGTGTCCTGACTTAAATTGGCATTTGGGACTATATAAATACAAAAATGAATTAAATTTGATTCTAAAGCAGCAGCACTGAATCACAGCTACAGAAGCAACAACACAGAACCGACGCTGGAAACAAAATCACAGTTAGCAACAATAAAAATCAAATAAAAACAAAATAGGATACTAAACCATTAGCAGGTGTGCTGACTTCCAAGTTTAAAGTGTTGACTGGACAGAAAAGCAGCAAGATGACCTGTTTCAGCTTCTTATTTACTGACTTTAATAAAAGCACTAAGATTTATCATTAGCTTCCAAAATTGAATTATTGATTTTTATAATATGTATATTTTGCTTTCATTGGCGAATTAATATTCCATAACAACCAAAATGTCATCTTATAGTCTCCTACATACATGGAGCCCTGATGAGGTCATTAATATGAGATGAGGGATGAACTATGGAAGAAAGAAACAAGGAACGATCCGACATCAACAGCAATCAGTCCATTATATGTATTCAAGAGCTTTTTAAAGTAAAAATGTAAACAAATAAAATTTCCACTGGTGTTTTTGAGCTTGAACAACCATGAAGAGAAAAATATTTGCAGTGTTGTTGAGTACAAACGCAGGGTAGAACGGTTCAAGTGAAACAAGCTGTTAGTTATATGCAAAAAAAAAAATAGCTGGAAGGTAAAAGAAAAAAAAAATTCATTTTGGAAGCATTATGGGTTTAGCATTACCATGACGATGACAGACACAAAGTGATGGGCAAAACTGCACCTGTGTGCAGCACTCTGCACCATGTGTTCATTATGCCAGCTACAGTTTGATGACCATCACCCCATGCAGATGGAGACAGGACAACATCCACAACTACAGCATCACAGGTGTTCACAGCAACACACATCAGTCCCTCTAGTCGTGGAGGATTCAGGGTTTCGTCAGATAATTAAAGTATCTTCAGCCGTGTTACATTATCCTCTCCAACCGGCACCAACACAAACGTCACAGCTGTTCCTGCTGACAGACGGACGGACCGCCGAGTGACAGACAGTCGCCTCACTGTGACGGCACACTGCCCCCCGGAGGACTGGCAGATAAAAAGCCTCCACATGTCTCTGATGCTCTTCATGTTGAAGGCCTTTATGTCCTTCATGTGGCTATTTTTGTTTTGAAAACAAAGCTCTATTTGAATAAAAACTATGATTTTGCTTTATGATCTTGACAATATATTTTAGAAGACCATCATGTCATAAAACTAATAATAATCAAATCATTGATTAAAACCAGGCTTATAGAGACTAGATGTTCTCCTCCCAGTCAGTCTGGATCCAGCAGCCAGCTAGAGACATCTGATCAATACTCTTTTTGGTTCCTTTTCAAGACTAAATAATCATCTACTTAATATAAAGTTTAAAAAACAAACATGACAAAATATTGTTTCTTCAGCAACTTTAAACTCAATTATATCACACCAATATTTCTGACATCAAAATAACATTTTGTAACATTTTAAAAAATGAAGACCACTCTGTCTGTCTGTCCTCCCTGATGTCCTCCATTCTCCCTGATGTCCTCTGTCCTCCCGAATGTCCTCCGTTCTCCCTGATGTCCTCTGTCCCCCCTGATGTCCTCCCCCCAGCACCCTGATGTCCTCTGTCCTCCTCCCTGATGCCCATCCCAAGATAAGTCTTATCACAGAGCACCCAGGCGGTCCTGGTAGGTGAGAAGGGCGGTGCTCATCTGAACCACATTAAAACTGAAACCTAAATAGTAATGAACTGTTTGGGGTCAAACAAAAACAAGATCCAGAAATATTCCAACTGCACACGAACTTCAACAGTTAAATTTGTCCACTGCTAGGCGGACGTAGTAAAGGCTGACAGGACAGTAGCGGTGGGATCATGTCCCAGAGGACACGCCCCCATATCACCGTTTAGGCAACGACACAACACATTTATTTTTTGGTTAGAGGGACAGACTCCAGTTTTGTTTCCCTGTTATTTATTTGGTGGATATAACCAAGTGGAAAAAAAACATAATTGACCTTAAAATTGTATTCAGGGAACTTCAGTGGAATTTTTATATCACGCATGGATTTTTTTCTCTTGTCTTCTTCAGTCTGACCCGGCATCGCCCCATCAAACGGCTGATGTCGGCTCCATAGTGGAGACGGATGGGAATCAAGAACCGTGTCCAGCTGAGAATTGGCTCCAACTTTTCTGATCCTTCACTGTTGCATGCGTCTAAGTTGATCAATTCGCTTTAACAATGCTGGCATGTTTTTCGGACAGTTGCGCTTTGCAAAAACGTATGCTGCCATGATGTCCTCTTCCAAGTGTGAAGGAGTATCTGAGGGGGCTGTGAAAATCATGATGAACATGAAAGGCCCTTTGCAGAAGTAGGGTTTGCTGTGTCCCTTCTGGGCTACTGTAGAAACATGTCAGTGCAACTTGGCAGCTCTGTGGAGGAGGACCATCCTAAGATAACAACACACCGCTCAAAACAGAATTATAGATATATTCCAGTTTTGCTGTATATCCTCCGAAATCCAACACACTGAAGCTTTAGGTAAATACAAGCCCTGAGGGGTTTCAATGTTATTAATTCTTGCACTACAATGCCTTATTTCTCTCGCTATCTGTTTACAGATAGTTTGCATGAGGCATTTAGGGAGCATCAGTAAATTGCAGCTACAGAAAATAGCCTGGGTTAAACACTTCCCACCTAAATTGCAAAATCATTGCATGAAAAAGAGTCCCAAGCTGCACCATCCACCACCACAATTACTCTCTCAGCCTCCAGGAAACACTGCAGGAACATGGGTTCAACTTCCAGGAATGCTTCGGCTTCTCATCAACATTAAAAGGACATTGGAACACACACATTTAGTTCAGACTCATCAGATATCAATACGTTTATAATATTATTGGTATCAATAAACTCTTTTCAATTCCTGTCCCTAACAGTTTAGCAATTTATGTTAATGAGGGGAAATTCTGCCTTCCATGCTCCACCCACCTCTCCACCCACCAAGGGTTAGGAGCCTCATTTCATTGTTTCTGGGTTTCGTTTCTTTGCTTTATTCAATCTGATCCACTCTTGTGACATCAAGTCTTTGTAATAACAAATGGAAAAAAAAATTCAGGAGGAAACGAGAGGACAGGAGGAAGGAGAAGGGAGAGGAGGAAGAAGAGGGGAGAGGAGGGAGGAGAGAGGAGAGGAGGGAGGAGAGAGGACAGGGGAGAGGAGGAAGAAGAGGGGAGAGGAGGGAGGAGAGAGGAGAGGAGGGAGGAGAGAGGAGAGGAGGGAGGAGAGGGGAGAGGAGAGAGGAGAGGAGGGAGGAGAGAGGAGAGGAGGGAGGAGAGGGGAGAGGAGGAAGAAGAGGGGAGAGGAGGAAAGAGAGAGGAGAGGAGGGAGGAGAGAGGAGGAAGGAGAGAGGAGAAAAGGAAGGAGAGAGGAGAGGAGTAAGGAGAGAGGAGAGGAGGAAGGAGAGAGGAGAGAAGGAAGGAGAGAGGACAGGAGGAAGGAGAGAGGACAGGAGGAAGGAGAGAGGAGGAAGGCAAGAGGAGAGGAGGAAGGAGAGAGGAGAGGAGGAAGGAGATAGGAAAGGAGGAAAGTGAGAGGAGAGGAGAGGAGAGGAGAGGAGGAAGGCGAGAGGAGAGGAGGAAGGAGATAGGACAGGAGGAAGGAGAGAGGAGGAAGGCAAGAGGAGAGGAGGAAGGAGAGAGGACAGGAGGAAGGAGAGGGGAGAGGAGGAAGGAGAGGGGATAGGAGGAAGGAGAGAAGACAGGAGGAAGGATAGGAGGAAGGAGAGGAGAGAGGAGAGGAGGAAGGAGAGGGGAGAGGAGGAAGAAGAGGGGAGAGGAGGAAGAAGAGAGGAGAGGAGAGAGGAGAGGAGGGAGGAGAGGGGGAAAGAGAGAGAAGGAAGGAGAGAGGAGAAAAGGAAGGAGAGAGGAGAGAAGGAAGGAGAGAGGAGAGGAGGAAGGAGAGAGGAGAGAAGGAAGGAGAGAGGACAGGAGGAAGGAGAGAGGAGGAAGGCAAGAGGAGAGGAGGAAGGAGAGAGGACAGGAGGAAGGAGAGAGGAGGAAGGCAAGAGGAGAGGAGGAAGGAGAGAGGAGAGGAGGAAGGAGATAGGAAAGGAGGAAAGTGAGAGGAGAGGAGAGGAGGAAGGCGAGAGGAGAGGAGGAAGGAGAGGGGACAGGAGGAAGGAGATAGGACAGGAGGAAGGAGAGAGGAGGAAGGAGAGAGGACAGGAGGAAGGAGAGAGGACAGGAGGAAGGAGAGGGGAGAGGAGGAAGGAGAGGGGATAGGAGGAAGGAGAGAAGACAGGAGGAAGGAGAGGAGGAAGGAGGAAGGAGAGGAGAGAGGAGAGGAGGAAGGCGAGAGGAAAGGAGGAAAGTGAGAGGAGAGGAGGAAGGCGAGAGGACAGGAGGAAGGAGAGGGGACAGGAGGAAGGAGAGGGACAGGAGGAAGGAGATAGGACAGGAGGAAGGAGAGAAGACAGGAGGAAGGAGATAGGACAGGAGGAAGGAGAGAGGAGGAAGGCAAGAGGAGAGGAGGAAGGAGAGAGGACAGGAGGAAGGAGAGGAGGAAGGAGAGAGAGGAGAGAGGAGAGGAGGAAGGCGAGAGGAGAAGAGGAATGAGAGGGGAGAGGAGGAATGAGAGAGGAGGACTGAGAGGGGAGAAGAGGAAGGAGAGGAGAGAGGAGGAAGGAGAGAGGACAGGAGGAAGGCGAGGGGAGAGGAGGAAGGAGAGGACAGGAGGAAGGAGAGGAGAGGAGAGGAGAGGAGAGGAGAGGAGAGGAGAGGAGAGGAGGAAGGCGAGAGGAGAGGAGGAATGAGAGGAGGAATGAGAGAGGAGAGGAGGAAGGAGAGGAGAGGAGGAGGGAAGGCGAGGTGAGAGGAGAAAGGAGAGGGGAGAGGAGGAAGGAGGGGGAGAGGAAGGAGAGAGGAGAGGAGGAAGGAAAATGATCATTTTCAATTCAAATTCTCAAATAATGAAAAAGAATGAATAACAGTATTGATGAAATGAAAATAAGAGTTTAAACTGCTGGATACAGAGTGACTGTGGGAGGAGCCTTGTTTTATCAATGATCTGTGATTGTTGTTACTTTTCTGGCATCATGTTCATTTAAAAGAAATACAGTAAAGATCATAATCCATAATTGTGTTCAGATTCACCATTTGTAAACCCCACTGCCACCACTGAGCACCGACGCCAGCAGAAACCAGGGGAAACCCTGTCGTGTACACGTGGTCGCAAATCTACAAACACTCCTTGATCTAACTTTGTAAACCTCCTCACCAACGTAATCCACGGATCACCTGCTTTTCCACAAACAGCTTTGGGAACAGATGGTATAACTTTATAACGGTATAATTATCTACATCACCGCCTGCATTTCACAGATGGGTGAAAACTAAGGCTGCTCCTGTCACCAACCACAGGATGGACTTGAAACTATTAATGGCGTAACATCATCTATTTATTCTTTACAACATTTTACATTATGTATTGATATTATAAGATAATAAAGTATCATTGTTTAAAGGTGTGTACTTATTGGCAGTCACGGTGCGCAGTACAGAAACATAAAACTTAAACCACAGCAGCGTCTGCTTGATTATTGTGAACAGGTTATTCAGAGCGAGAGGTGGATAGAGATCATTCATATTCTTTATACCTTTTAAAACTTGCTTTGTAAGCATCAATTCATTTTTCTGTATGTTTGGCAGCCTGTTTGTTCCTCTCGTCATGGATAATACTCCCTGCTGTGCTGAAAAGATGTCGCTACCAAAACGCACGCTCGTGTTGCGCATGACGACGAAAGCGACTTTTATTTTCCTGCCCAAAAAACACACGTCTGTCTGCTTTGTGTGACAACCTGCTCCGATAGGAAGAGGTGGATGTCGCTGCCACTACGTTCCCCGTCAGCATCCAACAACTCAGCGTACATAGCAGTGAAGGAGCAGCTCGTGGTTCCTTCTCTGGAGGATGTCAGAAAACAGTTCATTGGGGAAATATCTCACTTTATCTGGTTTTTTTTTTTTTTATGTATAAGAAGGAAACAAAAAAATCTTTATTAAACACAGCGAGAACGGTGAAGCCATTCAGCTGAGAGCTGAGAGTTTACATCATGTGATCGGCTCCCTTTGTAAAAACTCAACACAAAGAGTCGTATTAAAGATCGACGACCAGCACAAGTGTCCGGAGCAGCTTCAGTCCTCAACATGTGACACTCTGCTGGAGGAAAACCAGCATTCCTCTGAAACACCTTCCCCCATTTGGTCATTTAAGAAGAGCTACAAAACCTGCTCAGCGAGTCCTCGTGATCTGCGCATAAAATCTTCATTTGATATGCTCCTCCACTCCTTTCTTTTTGCTTATTGTCATTAATCTGTATCTCCACATTTCACTGGGTGTCAGTAACAGTACGTGTGCTTTCATCTATTTCTGGAAAGTCATGCCTGAGTAATCATGCCACATCAACTTCAGCAAACTATTCCATTGAAAAGTCATAGATACAGATATTAATCTACAGTCTACGAGGCTAATGACAGAGAAACAGGGTCTACTCAGCTTCCTGAAAACAGGCTAAAAGCACACTTTATATCTGATTGGTAGATTTATGTCCTGAATAACTGCAATCAACCTCACTATGAGTTTACATGCACTTAAAAAATAAGAGATGATTGCGTCTTTGTGAGACACTTACTGGTATCTTGATGAATATGTCCAGCTCTCACCTTGTGCCGTGAGTTTGAAGCATGTTGTGATCATGTACCAGCAGCTTCATCAACTCATCCTCCAACACACATGTTGGAATAATAAACACCAGGAAACGACCTTCGGGGTAAAACTCCCTTATTAATGGAGGATCAATACATTTATAAACCTTTTTGATTACTTCACCTACTTGAATAAAATATAGAGTGTGTGTGGGGGGGGGGACGACGACGACGACGACACCACCTCATTTCACCTGCCAATCAAACCGTGCTGTGGTGAACACATGGAGGTGTCGCAGTGAGGACTCTGGTCACCTGCTTCACGTTCACTCACTCATTCATTCAGCGGCTGGACGGCGCCAGAGAGAAGACATAGCACCCATTCACCCATTGTCCCATTGTCCCGGGCCAAGGGGACCGTGTTTACATTCAAACAGGCTCTCTGATATCTCAAAGGAGCCGCAGCCGGCCGGCCACCGAGGCCCGGGTGGACCGATCCGCTGCGGGCTGGGTCGCCTGTTAGCTCGCCGGTGATAAGCAGCTGGTCCGGAGGATAATCCGCACATAATCACATTAACTGGCACCGTGTAACGCGTTTAGCGCACGGGGACGTTCACCCACCTATTCCCGGAGCCACGTAGATGAAGTAGAGACATGTGGTGGACATGGAGAAGAAGAAGATGAAGGCCAGGAACGACCGGTTGGACACTCGCAGCAGCCGCCTCCAGTTCACCATTTTGGCTCAGGCCCGCTTCTCTCTCGCCGAAATGAGTCCCATACAACACGTGTTTGGAGTTAAAGGGTCCTCGGACTGAGAGACATCAACGTGAGCGACGTGTCCGTGAAGAGAGTCTGCACCATGAAAGCCCGGAGAAGGCTAACGCTAGCGCTGCTAGCTGGCCTGCTTCCCTGCCGAGAAATGTCCAGATGAAACCAGGCCGAGGCTCCGAGGAGGCGGCGGAGGGCTTCACCGGCGGCCGGGCATAGCGGGACCGTCACACCGCGGGCTGACACCACCTAACGACACTCATGGGGCTCTTCCATGGCGACGGGGTCGGTCACGAGAGGGGGCAGGACCGCGCTGCCTTCCCCGCCGCAGCCTGCTGTGGGCCGGGGCGACGCTTCCTACAGTCGGCGCTCTACTTCATCGAACCGCGCGCACGGGGGTTGGTCATGCCACCGGGGATCCCCGCACCGATGCCGCACGATTATAAAACTCGACACATCGGAGAGCAGCAAGACGTGTGAAAAATAAGCTCATTAAAAGAGATCAAACATCTGCTTCCCTTTCATTTTCTGCTGGCACTGCAGAGACCGTTTCCGGTGGGTGGAACCCCCTCCCTCCGTCTCCATGGAAACCTGTCTGCGCGGTGCGGCGCATCTTCATGGACCGCATTTCTGGCTTGTTTGTTTGTTTGTTTGTTTGTTTGTTTGTTTGTGTGTTTGTTTTCATTTAGCGCACTTAGTCAACCCCAGACACATTTCAAAATACAGTACAAACACAGAATATCAAAATGTACATTTAAAAATGTGCAAATTCACACTCGAGTCCGAAATGGATTAAACAATGTATAACACGTAGACTACATATGAAAAAGAAAATAACATTATTCATCTTATTATTATTACTATCTATAAAGTCACCCAAATCAACAGAATGAACGGTAGACATGGACTGTCTGACTCCATATACAAAATATTTGAGTCTTTCATAATTCCTTGAAAAGCCTCAGCTGTCAATTCTCACAGAAAAGAAACAGAGAAAAATCTCTATGTCTCTGTTGGTGTTGTATGAAGCATCAAACACTCACCAGGCCAAAATTATGTTTCTGAATATACAACTATTGGCCAAAGCATTATGACCATCGAGACATAAAATGAATAATGAATCATTTTTTGTAACAATGGCGTGTGCCAAAGGGCCTGGGGTCATTAGACGGTAAGTGAACAGTTTTATAATCAACATGCTGGTTTTGGGAGAATTGATATAAAAACCCGATGAAGATTTTAAAAGTTGTCTATGTTGGATGGAATTGCAAACATTATTATAAAAATTATCAATATAAATAGGTATTGGAAAACCAGCAATAACAGTGGAGGGGAAAGACACTTTTTTGGCACTCATGGTGTAATTTTTTTATCTGGCCTTACCAAGATTGGAGATATTTGAAAATAAGAACTAGTTTGAGCAGTGAAGTACAGCGCAATTTTAAATTATATTTGAAAATAATCTTTCAGCTTCCACCTTTTATAAGAAAACTTGTAATGCCATTTATGGCACCAGTGATGACCTTAAGCTTATTTGGCAGAGCACTTTGGAATTAAAAATTGAAAAGGGCTTTTGGGCAAAGGTAATTTCCAGTACTGACTGATTTACAAGAGAGGTTTTGTGAAAATGTACACGCTATAATCAATATTGTTTCACACCTGTCCTACATAAAATGGGTTTACTTGAAACCAATCTGTGCTGGAAATGCAAAATGCATGAAAGCACTTTTATCAATGCAATGTGGTCCTTACCTCTATATACCCGGAAGTATATATGTGGCAGCCATATTAAAAGCTGTTCAAATTTTTAAACACCTTAGGAAAGATGCTTTAATGCCTCCTTATCATTTCCTTTCATAAAGGAAAGGAGATAACTTCATCACGAGACCATTCAGGAATGATGATACATTTGCAGATAAACATAACTTGTAATTTAAAAAATTTCCCCTCGGGGATTAATAAAGTAACTACCTAACCTAACCTAACCTAATGCCCATCTTGCATGAATTTAAAAATAGTTTTCATTCAGTCATATAATTAGAAGTCATGTCGATATCTGTGTGGACAGGACCACCTCATGAAATTAGAATTACCGCCTAACATCTGCATGCCTCTACTAACCTGTCCAAACTCACGGTTGAGATGTTGGTGCAAAGAAGCGAAGAATTTTAAAACATTAAGGTTTCACACACAACTTCAATCATGACAGCGAAATAACTCTTTACAATCACTATCATTTTTCTACTTTATTGAGTTATGGCCACAAACGTGTTTTGTGAGTTAACAGTTACCTTTGACCTCCAAATTCCAACCAGTTCATCATTAAAGCCGAGAGAACACTTGTGCCAAATTTGAAGACGTTCCCTTCAGGCCATCCCCAGTATATCATGCTCAAAAGCATGGGTCAATGTAAGGCAACAGCAACTGACCTTTGACCCCCCCAAAAAATCAAATCAGTTTATACTTAAGTCCGAGTGAAAGTTTGTGCCACATTTAAAGAGATTCCCCGAAGGTGTTTCTGAGATAAGGGGCCCTAATGTTTTTGTTATTTGGGTGAACACAGTCTAAGGGCGTAACTTCTGTGGAGCGTAGCGCAAGCGTCGAGTAGCTGGAATAGACACTTGGAATATGTTATGTTCTTCAGTCATGACCAATTAAACCAGCTCCTCCCATCCTCTTAAAGACTGCTGTGGTGCAGGTCCTTGCCACCAGCGGCAGTGATCAGGGTCCAAGCAAGTTGCAAGCAGTAGAAGAGAAGAAGCACATGAAAGTAAACCACATGTAACCATCATTGTTGACCATTTGTTCCGAAGCGCATTCGATCTGTGAACCTTCACATTGACTTACATACTGCACCACAGAGGAGACATGCAACCGTCTAGTGACTTTAACAGGTGACATTACATTTGTGAAAAACGGGTTGTTTGGTGATAAAATTATGAAGACAATCCCCTATTATGCCAATGATGTCGGGTTAATTGTCAAATACTTTGGTGAAATTTAATCAAATGTTGAAGGAAATAGAAACTGTTGTAGTAGACAAAAAGCACATGAACGTAAACCACATGTATCCATTGCAAACATTGTTGACCAGTTGTACTTGTCCAATAGTGGATTTGAACCATTGATCATCGGGTCTCCAGAGAAGGTAACTTAAAGACGACACCACTGGGGAGATATACTACATTTGCACAACCGTCTGGTAACTTGAGAGAGAGAGAGAGATATCACATGAGCAAAAAACATCACATCGTTCTCATGATGTCAGGTGGATTGTAATAAAGATGGTGCAGTGGTTAGCACTGTCACCTCACAAAAAGAAGGTTAAGGGATGAGGCTTGTTTTGGTGAAGTCTGATCAAATGTTTGGGGGAATAGGAAATGTTGTGCATAGAGTACAAATTACAGGAAGATTTTGAATGTCACCTAAGACTCACCGCTTGACCAAACTAAACCTGCTTTGAAAACTTGATCTAGTCTTCAAAGAACGTCTGTGTCAATTGTGGTAGCATAAAATAAAGACTAATAATAAATAAAGACTTGTGGAGTTATACATGTTAATTGATTCAGCATATTTTAACAAATTGAGTGATGGACTTTTGAATTGACCATAGGTTGGCAGTGAGCCAAAGTTTTGTCACAATGCAGAAGATGTCCTGAAAAACATTGAGCTCTGTTGGCTATAGGGGTGATTTATGTGAAATAGTCAGAGATTAAGAATTGTAAACATAGCCTCAAGTGGCATTGATATGAGTCCAAGAAAAATCAAAAATGTTGAATTCTGCACAAGAAAGTAAACCACATGCACACATTGCAACATGGCTGAGGAAATGTACTCGTCCCTGGGCGGCTTCAATCCATGAATGGATTCCCAGAGCAGGTGACTCACAGAATGCGCCACTGGGGAGACACACATTTGCACAACCATCTAGAAAGTTGAGGGAATGACACTACATGTACAAAACTAGAGTAGTTTTTGTTAAAGTTAAACAGTAGTTACTTAAAACTTCTAAACTTCTAAAATTCAAAATGTGGGTAATACAATTCTGAAACAATTCACATGTCATTGGGATGATGTCAGGTGCAGAGTCTGGCTCTTGGTGTTTGCTCCAGCATGTTCCTCATGTCCAACAGTGCATCCTCCACAACCTTTATCAAATGCGCTGTCCCTGCAGCAGGTGGTGGAGAGGGTGGTCAGGATTATCCAATATCCAAAAGCAACATTTAAACTGAAATAACAATCAGAAAACAGATCCTCTGTGGAGTGAGACGGTCCTCTGTGGAGTGAGATGTTCCTCTGTGGAGTGAGAGGTTCCTCTGTGGAGTGAGACGGTCATCTGTGGAGTGAGATGTTCCTCTGTGGAGTGAGACGGTCATCTGTGGAGTGAGACGGTCCTCTGTGGAGTGAGACGGTCCTCTGTGGAGTGAGATGTTCCTCTGTGGAGTGAGACGGTCATCTGTGGAGTGAGACGGTCCCCTGTGGAGTGAGACGGTCCTCTGTGGAGTGAGATGTTCCTCTGTGGAGTGAGATGTTCCTCTGTGGAGTGAGACGGTCATCTGTGGAGTGAGACGGTCCCCTGTGGAGTGAGACGGTCCTCTGTGGAGGGCAGAGTGTCCAATGTCTCTCTGGTTTTCAGTGACAATTTTCAGACCCAGATTCCATTTCAATGTATTTCTCACTGATCTCCTACATCAGAGAGTGACTGAAATAAAGGTTTAATAAGTGAATTGAAAGAGAGAAAAAGGGGTCCAGATATAAATCATATGAAGTTATTGAATTTGATACATCTGTAATTACATTATCTTTTCCTTAACTGTTAGTTCATGATGTCAGCCTGGCTGCAGAGCTGAAAACAAACCTTGTTCTTGTTTCCTCTATTATTGATTAATAATATGCAGTTCTGGCATTACAGATGGTTTTATTACATGTTATTATTCTTCTAAATGAGTGGGACGCCACCTCTGAAGACATAAGATATTATATTCATGAGATTCTTTAGTCCTCTCTTTACCGCTCCACTGACTGAGGAAGGAATCTGTGTTGACTGACATCAGTGCTTCACCGCCTCCGTGTGGCTGCTGACGGGACAAAGGATTGAAGGAGCGTGGAGGACGAAGAGGGACTGTTGATGTCCCGTCAGCAGCCACACGGAGGCAGTGAAGCACTGTCAGTCAACAGTCCTACTACATCCTCCATGCTCCTTCAATCAGTTTAACGTTGTGTGTCTTTGAGGCCTCAACTTGTTCCTGATATGTCTAAAATTAGCTATATTGTATTTTAATACATTGCACATCTTTTTTAATATGTTTTTTAAATGTGAGAGTTGAGTCTAAAGAGAAGGTTTGCAGCAGATGTACACTAAACCAGCACGCATTTCTGAGTGGAGCGGGATGGGAGATAAAGTTTGCAGTTGTCATAGTCAAAGTCTATATTTTGTATCGAGTCGAACAAAACATTCCTGACGTCTGCATCACAGTCTCGTCAAATCGTCACTCACAACTGAACGGCAACGCCCAGAAACGCTGAGAACTTTCTCACGAGTGACGTAAAGCTGACTCCACTTTCTGCCTGTGGCACAGGAAGACGGTAGGAACTGTCCTGACAGGTTGGTGACTGTGATCACAAGACTGTGACATGTAGAATGTCATGTTCAACACTTCCTGAGAACTTTGTGTTCCCATGAAATAACACCAGTGTGACAAGAATGAGGACAAGCAAAATGTATCAGCATCCAACTGGTGTAAATCAAAGAAACTAGCAGTCCTGTTTTCATCCAGATGCACACCGAAGGATTTGTAAGTGTGCAGCACCTCAGTGTCCTCTCAGATGGTGATTGGCTGAAGGGAGGGCTTATACTTTCTAGAATCCACAACCATCTCCTTCGTCTTTAAGATGTTCAAAAGGTTTTTGTCGCTCCAGTCGGTGAAGGCCCTCGTCAGATCCCTGCAGCCGACTGATGTCCCAGAGACACAGTTCACCAGCCTGGCAAACTGTGGTCGTCCTGTCAGGTAGTCCGTGATCCAGGAAGTGAAGGAGGGATCCGCACCCAAGCCTGTCTTTAAGTACAGGGGGTTGAATGTTGTTAAATGCATTTTTTTTTTTTTAAACAAAGAACATGATCCTCACATGTCCCCCTGGGTCATCCAGGTGAGAATATGCCTGGTGGAGCAAGTAAAGTACAGAAACATCCACTTCTAGATGTTTCCGTTATGCAAACGGTAGGAGGTCAGGTGCATGTTCTAGAAGTAGCCACTCCAGGGCGTTCATGATGCGTGATGTGAGAGCCACCAGTCTGTAGTCATTTAATGTAGCCGGACGTCCTACTTTGGGTAGCGGTACCAGACAAGATGTTTTCCACAGAACTGGGACTCTCCCCGTTTGTAGACTCTGCTTGATGATAATCAATAATTCCATACCGCAGCCTCTTAAGCTCCACCCTCCCCTCATCTGCCTTAAAAAAAAACAGGGTGGGGGTCCCTGGTGTGTGGGGGGTTACAGCAGCAGTGTCAGTGAAGTACCAGTTTAAAAAAAGGGATGATGAGAGAGGGAAGCTGGTCCTCATTCCCCTGTACACCTCTCTGGTGATGTTGTGCTGCAGCTTTTTCTCTACCTTCATCATAAAGTCCACCTTTGCCTGCTTCACTCTCCTCTTCAGCTCGTGTTGCATGATGTTACTGGTGACCCAGGGTTCTCCTTCACGTTTACACCCAGCAGATCAAATGTGTCGTATTCCCTCGTAGGACAGTCCACATACTGAACAAAGCCAGTCAGGTGAGAGGTGAGGCAGACACGGCTGAAATCTTCCTGATGCTGGATCTGTACTCTGGCGGCGGCCTCATGGATGCCGTCACATGCTGCTGTAGCCACAGCTCTCTCTCTGTTGAATATAAACAATAATAGCAATGATGTGAGTGAACTTTCTCGCTACATAATAAGATCGAAGGGCGACAGCCAGAAGTTCAATTTGGAAATGGAAATGCTAATACAAGCGGAGTTCCCAGACTGTATTCACAGGGTGGAAACCTGAAGCCAACTCGGTTACAGGCTCGAGTTACACCATCAACTGTTCTCAAACACAACCAGTCCCCCTCCTTTTTTACTTTGTTTTTGGTCAAAACTGTAGCTTTTAAATCGTAACTAGGTGTTTGTTCCCTCTGCTGTTTTTCATCCTTGAACGTGCTCAAGATGATCCCCAGTATTCTGTGTACTGAGTACCCGACCGAGTTCACCTGTTTATGTGCTACGGGTTTCTGGTTACTACAGCGTCGTGTTTCAGTCAGGTGAAAGCCCGATAGAGGCCGAGCAGAGACGCCAGACGGGAGGAAACTGCCTGGTAACAAAGGCCACAATGTGCTGAAAACCCAGATGGAAAACACACCGTGGAGCACTGCCATGTTTTCTCCTTCACACACACACACACACACACACACACACACACACACACACACACACACACACACACACACACACACACACACACACACACACACACACACACACACACACACAGACACCCCTTCTGTGGTATAATCACTGCAAATAAGGATCTGCGTAATAAGGGTCGTCTGAGTTAAAGACTTTTGGATTTTGCAACACGACACTTTTTTGAAACACTTTCAGAGAGAAGCTGAATTATTCCCCAAACAAGTTCTGATTTATGGCCTTCAATCTCTGTCCTTGGACGCCCTTCATCCAGCCTCCAGCATCGCAGGAGATTACAAAGAAATGTGAGTCATATAGCTGCTTGTATCTCCAAATCAAAGCGGAGCAGGAAGAGACATGTCTTCAGACCCAATGCCCCACCCTGTTTCCAAGAAGTGAGACTTCGTTTTCTCATTTTTGCCAAACGAAAACAACTTTTCAGCCTGGATTCTGCTCAGTGTCACAATGTGTGAAACATCTTTGTAGCACCCGGGGACTCAAAGTTTGAGGGTTCATATCTTGAGTTCAAAAGCCTTTATATTTTACCCTCAGCATCTTGCCTGTGGACAATTTGTTCATGTCCTTTAACCACCAGGAGATGCCTTTTTAAACAATGTGCTGTATAATCAAATAATTACATGTGAATGCTCTCACGCTATCTGAAGAGGGGAAGAAAGCCAACAGTGTGATATGCAGGGTGTGTCTCTCTGTGAGGGAGAGGGAATTACCCAGTAAACATTGCAGGACATGTTTAGGCTGCTTGCCCTCTGTGTGTGTGTGGGTGTGTGTTGTAGAACCGGTTTTCACCCTGAGAACACTGAATGCAGTCACTCCACCCAAGTAATCGCCTGGGCAGGGACAGTGTTGCTATTCCTCACATTTACAATACTGCTTCTTCTTTTCCCCGATACACCTATTCATCTCCTATTTATCTTGAATGTCACAAGAGATATACAGTATGTGACAGAGGCACAATTATCCACCGTCTTCAGTCCTTTCAGCTGTATCGCAGCTCAGGACCCAATTTGTATTGTGTCACCTAACATCTGCGAGGCTGTGGTTTGTGGAAAGTCAGTGAAGGGAGGAGGCGAGGAGCGAGTTAGCATTCTCTGCTGCTTCCTGTTTGTTGTTTATGTCATGATCATTTCTGCTTTTTAGATCATGCAGCTCATGATCAGTCCATCAGTCTATCAAGTCAGCAGGTATGAAAGTTAAACTGTTTGTAATGAATCAAAGGAATAAAGAAAAACAGCACGCTGAGAAACACTCAGCCCTTTTCACAAGCTAGCAACCCAAATGTTGTTCTTTATTTAATGGTTTGGAAAAGTTTCCTGATTAGAAAATGGTTCCTTCTAAGCTTTCCTTCATTTCAGCTGCTGACATACAGTCGGGCTGCAGCACACAGCACACGTCCAAAACTATCTCAGGCATGCGATTCAACAGGCATTGTCCTGGAACCGGCTCCCATAGGTTCAGGAGGCAGACCCCCTATTTACTGTTTTAAAATAGTCTTTTTTATGAAGCTTGTACAACCACGTTTCCCAAAAAGTTAGGACGCAGTGTCAAATGTTAATAAAAAGAGAATGCGATGATTTGCAAATCATGTAAACCCATATTAAATTAGAATAGACCAAAAACAACATATCAAATGTTGAAACGGAATATTTTTTATTGTTTTATGAAAAATATGTTCTTTTGAATTTCATGCCAGCAACACGATTCAAAAACATTGGGACAGGGTCAACAAAAGACTGGAAAAGTTGTGTAATTTTAAAAATAAAAAAAACTAATTAGGATACCTGGCAACAGATCAGTAACATGATCGGGTACAAAAAGATGATTTCAGAGAGGCAGAGTCTCTCAGCAGTGAAGATGGGGAGAGGTTCACCACTCTGAAAGACTGTGTTGGAAAATAGTTCAACAATCTAAGAATAATGTTCCTCAACGTAAAACTACAAAGAATTGGTGGATTTCATCGTCTACGGTTCATAATATCATTAAAAGATTCAGAGAATCTGGAGAAATCTCTGAACACAAGGGACAAGGCTGGAAACCAATATTGGATGGTGGTGATCTTCGGGCCCTCAGGCAGCACTGCATTAAAAACACACTATTCTGGAGTGGAAATCACTGCATGGGCTCAGGAACACTTGTGGAAACCATCGTCTGTGAACACAGTTCATCGCTGCGTCCACAAATGCAGGTTAAAACTCTCCAAAGAAGAAACCAGATAGAAACATGATCCAGAAACACCGCCGCCTTCTCTGGACCGAGATCATTGAAGATGGACTGAGGTGAAGTGGAAAACTGTCCTGAGGTCTGATGGATCACAATCTGAGATTCTGTTTGGAAATCATGGACGCTGCATCCTCCAGGTTAAAGAGGAGAGGGACCATCCAGCTTGTTATCAGCTCAGTTCTAAAGCCAGCATCTGTGATGGTACAGGATGCATTAGTGCACATGGCATGGGTAGCTTGAACATCTGGAAGGAAGCATTAATGCTGAATGATATATTCAGGTTTTGGAGCAACATATGCTGCCATCCAGACAACGTCTCTTTCAGGGGAGGTCTCGCTTATCTAAGCAAGGCTTAGAACATGGCTTCTAAGGCTTAGAACTAAGAGCATGGCTCCATAGTAGAACAGTCTGGGTACTAAACTGTCCTTCCTGCAGACCAGTCCAACGTAGTTTAGCGAAACTTGATAACTAACCAGACAGGACATTTTTCCTTTTGTAGTTGATTTATTTTGTTTAGTTGTAGATTTCTTCAGAAATGATAGAAAACTAAACATTCTTCCTCTGTATGGACAACAACAGAAATCTGCATATCTTCAGTTGTTTTTATCTGGAGAGTTGTTGTTTCTCTTTCCGCAGTAATATTTGATCTTTTTACAACTACCTCTTTTACACGTACTGGCTTGCTCACGCAATCGACTATCCTGAGACAGACGTTGTCTCTGTTTTCATTTTCTTGTGCCATGACTCACAGACACACCTGTTCTCAAACGGAAAAACACCACACCTTGCCTGTCTGTTTGCGTCAGCTAAAACACACACACATGCACACAAACACGCACGCACGCACGCACACACACACACACACACACGCACGCACACACACACACACACACACACACACACACACACACACACACACACACACACACACACCAACTCAAACTGGCACGTAACAGCTTCAATATAATCCAAACCAAAACATCACAAATGAGGACAGAACACACGTGATCCTCGCAAATTTCATGTTAAAAAAATTATAAATCTCTTTGTGAAAGTCGTCAGATCAGAAGTTCTTTATCACAAACTACCGAAACAGATTTGGTCGTGCACGACCCAGCAAAAGACACTTTGAAAGTTGTCACGGCAACGGATAAACAACAGGCTGCTGATAATATCACAGAGAGTATCAGCTGACTAAAGAGGGGTGTCAGCTGTGGTGCATGAACCTCTGCACTGCCTCAAGTTAAACTCCACCTGCTGATATACTGTTCGACTTTTGTGTTGTTTGTATGCAAAATGTGTCTGGCAATAGTCTTGCCAGTAAGTTCCTGCAAAAATACGATATTTCTCTTTTAAAAATGGGCAAGGAAAATGTCTGCTTAAATTACATAAATTAATAGTTACGCAAACTACTCTTAAAGTCCCAGACAAGCAGCCTTAGTTAAATGCAAATATATGATGGGTAAGATTATGTAAATTATTCATTACACAATTGTTAAATTTTTAATTAATTTTTTTTTTCCAAGGTTCATGTTTCTCTCTACAATTTTAAATCAAATATCTCCTCTGCTGAAAACCACGTTACATGCCAACACACATTCAAAAGGATTGCTGTGTGCGCTGATTTTCAAATTGTAGCTACACAACTCTTACTTCACTGCTGGAGGGTTCTAGAGGTTTTCAGCTACAGTAGCACTCCTGTGGTTGTGTACAGTAGAGTACTGCAAAAATCACAATATACAGTAACTCACTGTAAATTACATGAAACATCATAAGCTATACCCATAATGCAATGCATATTACTGTAATACTAATAATAACAATAAACTTTATTTGTATAGCACCTTTCATACAAGAAATGAGCTCAAAGTGCTTCACAGCAAGAACAACATGTGGTTTTATACTGTGTGTTTTGTGGTGAGCTACTGTAGAAATGACAGCAAAGTTTAACAGTGTACAATGAGATACAGATACAGAAGAGGGATGTTGAGTTACGTTATTTTGTCCAACATGAAAACTGTCTGCATTCCATTTAGGAGGACCAGTTTTAAGACAATTTACACATTCATTCTGTTAAGAGTGGTCCTGTTGTATTAAAGTGTCCCAGTAAAGACTTGTGGACGGAGGGATTTTAGGCTGATGAATATGATTTCAGAGTGACAAATAATGGGACCAAGTTGTACTGGCTCTGTTCTAGTTTGACTGTATGCAGATTAAATCATATAGTCTGTCACATCTCAAGAACAAAACCCATATTTTTCGAAACACGTTTGATATCCATTGATGTTTTGATATCAACAGCTGGTGATGTCACTTGTCCGTCACCAAGGGAGATGGATCACCTGAAGCTTGGTTCCATTTTACGAAGCGGCCGTGTTTCCGTTTTACGTTTTCTCAGCTGTCGTCGTTGCTGCTTGGACACAGAAAAGGTTCATGTTTGTGAGAGTTGGTGTTCACGGTGGATTTGTGTGCCTGAGGAGCTCAAGTGGTTATTGAACAGTGGTTCAGAGTGTTTCTGTATTTGTGTTCCTGCCTGACTTTGAAAGACTAAATCAGCTGTGCAAGTTTGTGGAAACCGTCTGTTTGTGTGACTTGTTCAGTCTTTGCAGGTTTCAAACCCATTCAACTACTCCCATACAATTCTAAGGGCCTGATTTACTAAGATCTCCAAAAAAAGGTACTAAACCGTGTTTTTTTTTTTCAAAAGTTTGCACATTTATTTTGCACCTGTTTTGTGGTTGATTTACTAAGAGTAAGTACGTCACTGATTTCAGGTGCAAATCGCTCTATTTAAGTCAAGTCAAAGTCAACTTTATTGTCAATTCACCATATGTACAAGACATCGAGAGAGATCGAAATATTGTTTCTCACAGTCCCATGGTGTGCAAAATAAAAAGATAAAACAAGTAAATGAGGTGTTTGCGTGTGTCAAAGTGATTCCAACCATGAAAAAACAGAACGACTGCAGAAGGAAAAGGAAATTTTGGCCCATTGAAATTAAGAAATATGGATATAACAAGAACAAACCAATAGTTGGGAGATTATTAGCAAGAAAGTCAATACTGTGGGAAAAACAAAGAGGTCGATAGATGAAATCAAGAGATGATGGTAAAACGTGGTCATAAAAAGCAGGGCCGGGGGATGAGAACCTCTAACAAACTCTGAGCAGCAGGTCCAGATCTTTCTGTGATGAGCAGCTGACTTGGTTCCATTCAGTGAACCTGATGAAGCTACCTGTGAACTCTGAGGGACACATTCAGGACCTTGGACAGCTCCCTGAAGAACATCAGAGATACCTACATCACGCTGTTGGCTGTCAATCATCATTCAGTTCGTTCAATAACTTCATATAATAATAATTTCATCGCTGACAGACGACATGTCTGAATAATTTCTACCTCTGACATCAGAAAAGTTTAACGGGTATAAAACCTCGCTCTCTACGTATTCTGGTTTCCTGCGTCTCCTTCACAATAAGAGCAGCCGTCTCTCCTGATGTTCATCTGATTAAAACCTTCAGTCGTACTAAAATACACAACAATCACTTCTCTTGTTTCTACTTCCAGGTTTAGTAAATATCGGTTTTTTTTTATTATTATTATTTATATATATATACATATATATATATATGCATATATATATTTATATTACATTTCCCCTCCCAGTGTTTTACACGTTCAAGTAGAAATGCTCAATATTACAGATGTATTCAGGCAAACAGGCAAAATGAACAACGAGTGTTTAATTGCACATTAAAAGACGAAATCCTCGCTGCACGTCGTTGGTAGATCAGCTTGGACATTTTATTCGGGGGCGGTGTGAAGTTTGCACATGAAATGCAAACATTTAGTAAATCAGTCAATAGATTTTTTTCTGCAAGGTATCTCGGCGTTGTTAGCTAAAGTCACTCCTTCTTATTAGTTTTCTGGAGGTCCATCTGAAAATAATCCCTCATTCATTAGAAAAGAAGATTCAAGAATCGTCAGGTTTCCAATCAGATCAGTCAGATCCACCGCTGGCTCCTCCCCCAGCTCGTCCAAATATGGTCACTTCCTGCTCCGAACCACTCTGAACTAACAAAATGGTGACGGACAGAATCTGAACTGGAGGATTCATAACGTTCACAAACCAACGATGACATCACTGATGGTTGATGACATCACTGATGGTTGATGGTTGGACAGAACACATGTTGTTCATTTTACCCAAACCAGTGAGCACAATTCACTCTGTTGCTGGGTTAAATATGACCCATCCTCCAGGTTATTTCATTTGACCCAACTTTGTGAGCGATAATAACTCTTTCCCGTCGCATTGCCTTGTTAATTATTTTAATGAATAACAATATTAATAATAATGCTATATCAGAAATATCATTGTTGTGTATAATTTCCCATAATCATATACACATACTATATTCATAATAACTTGCAGTAAAATCTGGCCGATGGAGGAGAGGCAAAATGAATGAACTGGCTTCTGGGTCAGAATAAGCCAACCAGTTGTTCAGCTGCAGTGGGAGCACTGACAACCGCTGTGACCCAACACTGATCACAGTATCCCAAACAACCCAGAGTTATGACCCAGCATAACCAACCCAGGAATGTGTTGACAGAAATAACCCACCCTTTTTCTGTATGTAGGTCAACAGATGAAAGTGCAGTAATTACTATAGTGTGTTAGGATGTTTTGGAGAACCACAAAACCACAAACCTGGCTGAGAAGCTTCAGGGAACAGCGACAGGATACTCAGTGAGAGCTAAAACAATTATTTATTTATGTTTATGTTTTGTATGAGAGAAATTGCCTGAGCTTGCTGTTGTTTTGGTCTGAAAGCTGAGTTATAACTTGGAACAGGACTTTCGTCACAGTTGTTCTTTTGGTTGTGAAACACTGGTTCGACTCCATTTCCGACAATGCAGGCAAATAAAAGGTCTTAAAATACAGCGAGTGACCAGGTGATGCGTGAGTGTCTGAGTGAGTGTGACTTGCACTGCAGACTTCAATGTTCAAAACCTTTTGTTTCCCATGAGTAATGATCGAAATGAGTGAAGTCCTGTAAAATGAGTGAAGTCCTGTGACTTCCTGACCAGATGGGCCAGGTAAGGGGCGGGGCCAGTTTATGGTGTGTGTGTGTGTGTGTGTGTGTGTGTGTGTGTGTGTGTGTGCGCGCGCGCGCGCGTGCGTGCGTACATGTGCGTGTGTCATCCCTGTTAAGTCTCCTCCTCAGCTCCACCAGCTCAGTCTGTCAGTCAGACACGGTCTTCATCGGATCTCTGCCGGTTCGCTCGATTCGGATTCGGGACTTTTCTTCGGTCATGATTCGGGTTTCTTCGCCCGTGTTTGTGTTGCTTCTGTTTGCGGTGAGTCCGGAAGGAGTTTGTGTGTTTTTTTTTCCTCTCGCGTAGACCGAACTGCGGTCTAAACTCTCTTCTGTGGAGGTCTGAGGTGGAAACCCGGATGTGCTGTGAATGGGACACCTTCCGTCTCTTAGTGTGAATATGGAGACAGACAGGAACACGAACTAACGCGGCTGAAGTTGTTTCTGTTTTCTGACAGACACATTCTTCAGCTGCATGAAGTCCAGGTGTGAGTTTGACTAAAATTTCATAAGAAGCTGTTTGGTGGTGACACTGCTGCTGTCGGACAGACACATGACGTCACGTGCCTCTGCAGGCCTGAGTTTTCTGAAGTGCCTGACAGGTGTTTCACAGTCTGCTTTAATAAAATGAGCTTTCAGTGGTTTTATAGTCACATCCAGTAACCATAGTAACCAAATGGTCAGTGTATTGACATTGGATCTTTGACATGCATTACAAAGCATTATTCATGATCTCTCGCAGTGTCCAGACTGGTACATTCATGTTAAAAGACAGAACTGTGACTGATGCACTGATACCTGTTGTGGCAGCAGAAACGATAACTGATTGTTTGATAGTAAATGTATAAAAGCTTATAAAACGATGCATTTGTCTTATAATCGGCATAAGAGCCCGATAGATTTATCGGTTGGTCGATTTCATTGCCGTATCACAGATTTATGTCCGATATAAAAGCTGGTCTTGACAGAACAAAGATGTTCGGGCTCATTTAGAAACTGTTCTTTTATCTTTTGTTCAATTTATAATTCTTCCTAAGTTTTACATTCCCAGTGAAGCACTGATGTCATTTTTGACCACAGTTTATTGTTTACCTGTAAATGTTTGTCACAAGTGTTTAATGTTCATATTTTGGTCGATATCTGTTTTGTTTTTTTACTTCCTAATATCGATATTGACATCAGTCAGTCAGGCGGGCTCTCATCGGCAGAATGTCCTCTGGAAGTCAGTGTTCTCCACTCAGTCCTTCATTTGGATTCAGCACCGAGTTTTACAGACTGCATTTCCCCGTGAAGTATTTCTCCGGGACGAGTAAACATTGAATCTTTACCTGTGTTACGATCCCTGAACTAACCCAACGTCTTGTTAGTTTTGACCTTTTGGCTCGTTATGTGCTGCCTTTGATCGAGACCAGATTCTAATGGATCGGGTAACCGTTGAGCTGTTCAGTCGACGCTGTGGGTGAACGGCAGATGGGACAACGTGAGCTCATTCACCAGAGAATCATTTTCCAAACCAGACAAAGAAAAGCAGTGAGCGTATTCTCTGTCATGTACCTGGTTGGACTTGCTCCTCATTACTCAGCTCTCCCAGAGATGCGAGGCCACTCCTTCCCCGGGAGGTCTGAGGAGAACCACACCTGGCCTGAATAGCTGAACGTCCTAGGAGTGGTCGGGTGTGTCGGTCTCTCCTCCAAACAGACAGCTGCACAATAACCGGCAGGTGGCTGCTTTTACACACTGATTGTGCTTTGAATATCAGGGTGGTGCTGCTCTTTACTAACACAGCTCAGCTGGACTGAACTGAAAACACAACTGACCGCATTAACCAGAATGTACATGCCGTTCACTTTCGGACGTCGGCTCGGAGGCTTTTTCTTCCTGCGGTCAGTGAATCCCTCTGCGTTCTCTGTGAAGACGGTCGTCTCTGACTGGTTTGGCAGCATGTGTCCTCCTGGCACCGAGCCTGACTGACGTGTCGACAAACACCATCTCGGGCCACTGAATGTAAATGAAATCCAGGAGAACGACCGACAGCAACACCGCTCGATATAAAGGATGAAGCGAGCACCCTCAGTTTGCTCATATTTGTAAAATAACAGCCACAAATATCTGACCGCACTTAACAAAGCTGAAGGTGAATCACGTCAGCCCCTTCAACATGTCTGTGCACCCGATATTTCAGGGAGCCCGGTCTGAGTCGGCCATCACAAACAGGAAGGTTCCGCCGGTCAGCCTGCTGGTGACCCTCCATGTTGGCTTTTCTTTCCATTTGAATGCGTTACCCTAAGTACACCGTGGAAATGTGTGCCAGCTCTTCAGAATAATTCCAAACTTCATGTCTGTTTGGACACGCGGATACAACATGTAACCTTTTCATACTTCACGGTGAGATGAAACCATGCTGCCTCTCTCTGTGTTTCCTTATGAGCGGTTTCTGACAGAGACAACTGAAATGGGTCCACTGCCTGCTGCTTGCACTGTGAAACGAGAACCAACAGACTCTATGAGTGTTTGAAGCAGAAGGATGGATGGTGTTTTGAAGTCCCTGCCATGATGTTCCCACATCGGGATCACTGATATGGCAACTGACTTCGTGTCAGCTGAGGCTTCTTTGTGGAGTAATTACATGTGTTGTGTTACAACTCCAGGCTGTTGCTGTGTTGGAGGCCAATCTGGTAAGACGAAGAAGAGAATGGATTCTCCCTCCAACGGCTCTGATGGAAAATGTTGACTACACGCACAAGCCTTTTATTGCCAGGGTAAGTCACTGATCCCTCATTCACTGTAGTTCTACCCACTACTTCTGAAGCACAAACAGCTGGTGGAAGCTGACTGACAGAATCACTGAGGTGCAGAAAAAGCACAGTGGACTGGAGCTTCAGGCAAAGCATCATTTAGAGCCATTGTTTATTTTGAAATGTATTTTTTCAACTGTTTTTTTGGCACTGAAGATACTGAAAGCAGACATCATCACACAGCAGGTTCCAAAAGTTCAAAGAAGCAAACACATAAAAACAACAGTAAGAGTGAGTGAAAAAAAAAAACCCTAACCCTGACCCATGCTTTGTGTTTTAGATTCGATCAGATATTGAAACGGAGAAAAATCTTTCCTACTCCCTGGAAGGAATCGGTGCAAACAAATATCCCTTCCACGTGTTTGTGGTCGACCGTTTTTCTGGAAAAGTCCGGTTAACCCAAAAGCTTGACAGGGAGTTCATTGGTTACTACAATGTGAGATATTCTGTTTTATTCTCCTTTTTCATTTTTGTACGATTATATTTCATTCGTAAGATTCTCGTTTGAATGTTAACATTGAGATATTTGGTATTCATTGGCGACACCGTTTATTCATGTCAAAACAAATTACAAAGACAAGATTTGACTTTTTAAGTGTTGCCGTTTCAGCTGTCGGGTGTTGCTACATTCGAAAATGGCACCGAAGCTGAGAAAAAAATTGACCTACGAATCAAAGTTGGAGATGAGAACGACAACCCTCCAGTGTTCAATGTAATAAAGCCAGGGAATGTGGATGAGCTCAGTCCTGCAGGTTGGTGTTACAAACCCCCATCCTTTGTAATGAAAAAATAATACTACATCATTTCATAAGAAATAAAACAAAGCATCATGCTTTTGTAACTTCAGGATGATCAATTGTAAGCTATTTTCTAATGAGCTTATTAAGGTCGAAAAACACATGCTGCAAAACAATAAGTGACCAAGAAGGGATGTTTGGGCTGCGGGGTGCTAATGTGCTCAAACAAAATCAGAGAGTGCATCTTTTTCGAGTAAAATATAAAGCTTTTTAATTCTTTACAGAGGAAATTGTTGTTGAATACCCTAAACAAGTTCGAAATATTCATAAAACTGTAAATACTAACTTCTTGTAAAAGTTTATAATGTTTGTAAATAAATTTACACACTGCTTGAGCTGAAGGTGTACCATTTTAAACCACAGGGCACCACATCATACAGTAGCAACATCAATGTCAAAGAGCATCTTTCTGTTATATGACTGTCATTTAATACTGGTTTTACAGGGACTTCAGTCATGACTATTGTGGCGACTGATGCTGATGAACCAGGGAACATCAATTCTAAGATCGCCTATACCCTCATAGACCAGAAACCACCTGATGACATGTTCGGCATACACAAGAATGGGACCGTCTACGTCAAAAGGTCCATCCTGGACAGAGAGGTATGAACCACACTAGCAGCTCCTTGGTTTTTAACACAGCCTGAAATGTATGTGACTCTACAGACACCTTGTTCTAATTGAACCACACCGTGGTGAATGTGTGTGTAGGAAAGTGAGGACATTTAATGCAGCTCATGTCGACACCATGAAGTGAAACTCTTCACTCCTTCGGATGATCAATGATGAGTAATGATAGCTAATTCAATCACGAATCACATTCTGTCACGCAAATGTTTACAGCATCCTCCATTCGGTTAAATCACAACGTTAGTCGTCTCAGGGCATGTAATGGTAAGATGGAGACATAATATTTAAGAGAGGAACCAGACAATTCAACAATTCTCAAGTGAGTGACAGCTGGATAGAGAGTAGATGGCGAAAAGTTTGAATTTTATCAATTGAATTAAATCTGCAACATGATACAATGTGCAGAAAGTAAATGTGCAGATGCCTTCCCTTCTATAATGTTGTACTGGCAGGGACTCTAAATGTAAATGCTTCATGTGCCAAATACCACAGTACATTCTGTGGCTGACAGTACACCATTTATTAGATCCTCTTAGGAATTGAACTGAAACATGCAACACATGCTCACTTTGGACAGCGCAGACAGATGCTCATTGGCTGTGAATTATTTTATTTTCTGATTTCAGAAAGAGGATCAGTACATTTTGACAGTGAAAGGCCAAGACCTGGATGGACTACCAGGGGGAAACTCTGCAACCGGCACGGTTATCATCAATGTCCGTGATGTGAATGACAATGTTCCCACTCTGGAGAAGGACGAGGTAGTTTTCTTCCTCACACTCTTCTTTCTGTGTTATGTTATACTATATGACAAGTTTCATTTCCGAATGTTTTATTTGCAGTATGAAGGAAGCATTGACGAGAACACATATGGGGTGGAGGTGATGAGAATCAAATCAGAGGACCTGGACATGCATGGCACGGACAACTGGGAAGCTGTGTATGATATTGTCAAAGGCAATGAGGCCGGATATTTCAGCATTAAAACAGACCCCCTCACCAACGAGGGCATCCTAATGCTCGACAAGGTACTGCAGTTTTAATTATTTCAGAGAAATGTGCTGTTTCACCATCTTTTGGGTTTAAATTTGCATGTCTTTGTTGCACTACAGTGTTTTCCAGGTTAAGAATTTTGTAATATTTTGACCATTCCTTTTGTTTTTAATTGGCTCTCTTGGAAGACATGCGCTTTGGCTCTTCAAACACGTAAAATATGTAAATGAATTTCAACCGATCAAAAAAACAGATTCTTTACTTCTTCACTTGTGTGAAAAACCGTGGCAGAGCATTGTTCAGGCAGCACTTCACCTATGGTGCTACATCATTGCTGACCTCCTATCTGCTGTGCTAATGCATACTGCAAAAGGGCTGAGAACCTATTTAGTTCTTTATTTCTCTGGAGGGTAGTTCCCTTTAACAAAGTGATTGGAACGGTTTGGTTCGAAAACACCTAATATGACTGAACCTGCCTTCGTCACAGAGATCAACTAACAACAATATTTTTGACTCGTCCCTGCTCGGATGAATGTCGTTTAAAACTTTTGCAGGCTCAGTGCTATGGTGTGATTGAAACCCAGACTGAAAAACATTAAAGACATTGTTTTCTACCAAGTTACTGAAAAACAACCTTTTCTATATGATCTGTCTTTGAAAAAAAAAGAAAGGTTGAGCTGAGGCTTTCAGGTCAAGCTTTGTCAAAAGAAGTTTAATAAATGCGGTTGTCAGGGCTCTTGGAAAAATGCCTGACCCAAGAGAATGTTGAGTCTCTATGGTAATGCTATCTGGTACTATTAAGTTAAAAATATCTTTAAAGAAGCTTGTAGGCAGCAGGTAGTAGGCCCGAGGTTTTGAAGTATTTCTGTCAAGGCTACATAATGTTGGGGGAAATTATGTGAAAATTGAATAGAATAGTCTTTCATGAAGGGCCATTTTGCCTGAGAGGGAGTTACAGACTGAACATCAGATGTTTCTCCGTGAAAACGTAATTGCATGAATTGGTGGATAAAAGTTCAGGAGGGACTGAGGAGTTTGACAGTTGATCAATGGCCGTCTTGTCCTTTTTAATGCCAAGTTACAGCTGCAAAGACTTTCTTTATCGATGCTATAATGAACCATCCATCCAGCCATTATCTATACCCACTTTATCCTGAACAGGGTCACGGGGGGGGGCTGGAGCCTATCCCAGCTCACATTGGGTGAAGGCAGGGTTCACCTGGACAGGTTGCCAGTCCATCACAGGGCCAACACATAGAGACAGACAGAAACAAAGACCATTCACACCTGAGGGTAATTTCTAGAATCACCAATTAACCTGAGATGCATGTTTTTGGATGTTGGGAGGAAGTCAGAGAACCGAGAGAACCCACGCAGGCACAGGGAGAACATGCAAACTCCGCACAGAAAGGCCCAGGCCCGGATTTGAACCCAGAACCTTTTTACTGTGAGGTGACAATGCTAACCATTGCACCGCCGTGCCGCCCGCTGTAATGAACCTGGAATTTAATGTTTCACCAGCTGTGTTCTACATGTCTACGCTCTTTTTTTTGAGCTTTTACCAATGTGACGTTCCTCCATGGTGCTGTTTCCATACCAGGGACAACATTTACCCTTAAGGCTTCACTCACAGGAACCGGAGGCAGAGCTGGTGGGGGTGTGAAGGTTCAGGTGAATGATGAAGAGGTGTTTTCACTGATGAAGCACTTTGACCTCCTCTGCTGTAGAGATCTCAGCAGAGATGAACATTTGAATGAAAACCCAGCAATGAACACAAAGGGAAACATCAGTCACCCCCACCTCAGAAATATGTAGAACTTTGGAAGTAATTAGGATGAATAGATGTCCCTCATTATGTGTTGAATCTTTTATGCTGGAAAAGTCTAAAGTTATCCAGGACGTAAACGTTTTTTTAACATTGCCAACCTTTTGGATTATCGTTATTAATATTAAAATTACCCTCTTTAACAACACCCTTAAAATCAATACGCACTGTAGACAGCAGTAAGCAAAGTCATTGAAAAGGTTTATACTGTATTTTGGGGGTCTGTCGATGGTTACTAACGTAACTTGACATTGGGATCTCAAGTGCAACAGGGAAACCATCTGTGTTCGAGCCCTCATTACATTGAATTTTGCAAGAACTAAAACTTGTGCTTCTTTGCCATTTAACAGGCTGTGGATTATGAGGATGTGAAGGACCTTGAACTTGGACTAGCTGTGAGGAACAAGGCTCAGATATTTGGTGGATCTGGTGGAGGAGCAGGTGGAGGAGCAGGTGGAGGAGCAGGTGGTGGATCTGGTGGAGGAGCAGGTGGAGGAGCAGGTGGAGGAGCAGGTGGAGGAGCAGGTGGAGGAGCAGGTGGAACAGGAACAGGGGGTGCCAATGGTGCCACTGGTGCCAGTGGAGGAGGGTCTGGAGGATCATCATGGCAAAGTGGAAAACCATTTAAATCCTATCCCATCAAAATCAACGTGAAGAATCAGCCTGAGGGGCCACGTTTTGATCCCAAAGTCAAAGCTATTCCCGTCACAGAGGGAGGTAACACCGACTTGAATGAGGTTATCGCCCGCTACACTGCAATAGATGGAGACACTGGAAAACCAGCTGAGAATGTCAGGTCAGTGCAAACACAAACACATGAAGGCCGCTACAGATAAATCGTCAATGTCAGCTTCCCTTTATCTGCACAACAATAATAACTGATTGATCATATTTCTGCTGTAGATATGTCAAAGGCTCAGACCCTGACAACTGGCTGACCATCGACCCAAAGACAGCTGAGATCAAACTGAACAAGTTGCCTGATAGAGAATCTCCAGCCCTGGTCAATGGGACATATTTTGCTGAAGTGCTCAGCATTTCAGAAGGTACACTTAAGATGTTTTATACCTGAGAGCTGTACACTAACTGAAAGTAGCGTGAAACTGAAAGGTCCAGCGCATCAAGCATCAAGTGTTAGCTCTGCCACTAGACTCTTTATGAAACAATATGATATGACATTATGAACAGCTCTAACAGCTGACTATCAGCAGGGGTAATGAAGTGTTTGTCCCTGAACTTGTGTCTGAAGAGAGAAAAGAAAAGGAAAATGCTGAATGATATGTTTATATCTGTTTTTCCATCACAGACATGCCTGCTAAAACAGCCACCGGCACTATCGCAATCCAGGTGGAAGATTTCAATGACCAGTGTCCCGTTCTGACCAGTAATATACACACTATGTGTACCTCTGCGAATGCCGTTATTGTAAACGCCATCGATGAGGATGCATACCCCAACGGAGCTCCTTTTGAATTTGAGATCATTCCAGAACGCACTGAGGGAAAATGGAAAGTCGAGCATCTCAATGGTGAGAATACTTCCAATGATCTAAAATATATGGCAGACAATAAAATGTATTAAGATAGAAATAAATTCGTGTAGACTTCCAAATAAATTCATATGGGTTGGATTAAGCTTCACAAATAACAGCTTATGATCTCAAACTACTGCTAAGCTTGTTTTGGCTCGGGCCCTCAGCTAACCTAGCTTTATCATCTGGCCTGGGTGATCCGATCCCCAATCACCAGCTTTAAATGCGTAAGCGCACCTCTGGTATTATCATGCATCTCCACATGCATCTCAATTGACCTGATTGGAACTCACACTACATGCAAATGGTCACTTACATCACGTAATTGTATATATATATATATATATATATAAGTAAACAAACACATGCTCACTAAATCCTCATTTTAATGCAGTGTCTACATTAATTTATCATGTATTTCATGTTTGTAAATGCCTGAACACAGTTGATTGAGTTGGTATTTCGAAACCTGAACTGTCAGGACCCGATTGGTTTGGGCCAGCTTATTTAATATTTCCATCAGGATGGGCTCTGCGCTGTGTTGGATAAATTAACTGTGCAAGGGGGTGGCGGCTCTTCCAGGTATAGGTTGTCGTTTTTTTCATAGTGAAATAATACACCTATTATTTTTCTATTAATTGATTGCATATTTGGTTTGTAAAAATTCTGTAAATATTTTCCGTCACAAAATGATTATCCGTAAAGTTAAGTTTACTGGAGGTGCTGACAACACAACAAGAGCTGTCTTTACATTAAACTCTATAATGGTGCAAGGTATGGACTCAAAAGCACAACTTGAGAGACACAAGCAAAGTTGACAGGTTTACTTGGTATAATATAAAAAAACCAAAACAGACAACAACACCAGAGGGAGGTACAGAAACACTGTCTAAAAATGGAGTCCAGGAGCCAAAACCAGGTGGCATTAACTCTAATGTGGCCCAATACTATTTTGGGGAACACAGGTGCATTCAAACATGAACTTTTAGCTGACCACCTGTTATCTAATCACTCAGCACTGATGTAAATGCCAGATGTGCCAACAACCGAGAAAACCCTTCATCAGAACCTTTTGTTACTCAACTTGAATGGAGATCTCAAATCTTTAGTCTAAACAACTGTTTTTATTTTATTTTTTAAGGAATGCATATGGTTTTTCGGCATGTTTCATATGTTTGTCTTGTTTTTCGCAGACACTGCAGCCATCTTAAGAAAACAAGACTCTGTGTGGCCTGGTCTGTACGAGGTAGAATTTGTGGTGAAGGACCAGCAGGGAGAGGCCTGTCCAGAACCACAGAAAGTGAAAATCCAAGTTTGTACCTGTGAGGATGGAGTGGTTTGTGGAAAACGAGGCAACGACGGTGAGACCCAGAAATCAGCGGTGTTAGGACCCGCAGGCATCGGACTGCTACTACTGGGCCTGCTGCTGTTACTACGTAAGTGTGACGTGATGCCTCCTTTGGAGGATCACAGCTGCTGCACACCACACTTTGGCAGCCTTTAAGTTGGACTAAAACTCTGTTATTTTTTTTAGTCATTCCTCTGCTGCTGCTCTGCTGTCAATGTGGTGATGCTGCAGGTTTTCCAGACCTCTTTACTGAGATGCCTTTTGATACCAAGTCACACCTCATTAACTACCATACGGAGCGACAGGGAGAGAACACGGTGAGAACCGCACTGTTGAGTGCAGCAATATTGGCATACAGTGTCTGTGCTTTAAAGTGGCCATTTTGACCACAATACACTAACATTTGGTTCCCCTGCCTCTTACAGGAGGTGCCACTATTGAATATGCCATCACAAATGGATGAAGATATTATATACATGGGCGCAGGTCAAAAAGGCTCATTAATGGCACCTGTGGAGTTGCAACAGTCCATCCCTTCTATGAATGGGATGAATGGGGTTGCCTTTCAAGAACGTTTTTCAAGCGCCTACGGAGAAGGAATGTGGGGGATGAACCAGGAGGAGGGCAGTGGCTTCTACTATGAGTCTGAGGGCAGAGAATCAGGAGCTGGAGGAATTGATGGTGGCATAGCTCTGCCAGATCACATCCTGGGACAGTACTACGATCAGGTGAGGAACCAGCCAACCAGTTAGAGGCTCAACAACTGTGAGCAAAGTCTGACTTTGGTATTAATTCTAAATACCTTTTATAAAGGGCTCACAAAGCAAAGTTATGTGATGTGTGTTAATGGACATGTCCTTTTTTTGCACCGTTGTTGTTAAATTCAAAGATAACAATCTTTGCACTTATTTATTTTTTGAGATTTTGGTGATACTGATGTGTTTATTTCAAGATAAATACACAACTTGCTTTGTAGATGCATAAGACAGAGTCCTGGAAAAGCTAACCTGGTAAATATTTTCATTTCTTTATCAACAGAAGCTGAGCAGTGAAGATGACAACCTTGGAGTGAAGGATGGTCTGTTGGTGTATGACTATGAGGGCCAGGGCTCCGCTGCCGGCTCAGTCGGTTGCTGCAGCCTTCTGGAGTCTGACAATGACCTGCAGTTCCTCGATGACCTTGGACTGAAATTCAAGACTCTTGCTGAGGTGTGCGGAGGCAAGAAGATCCCAACTGAAGTTAAAGAAGTCTTTCCTATGCTTCCAAGAGCTTCTATCAACACTCAGTCCTCCGTATCAAGTTTGGTGACTGCCCAAAACCTACCCCCTCCAGCCAAGCTGCAACCACCCATCCCTAAAGCTGAGCAGACTGTTGTCAAGGAGACAACTAAGCATTCTCAAATGGTGAAGGAAAACGTGGCCACGATGAGGGAAGGGATGACCACAGTGAACACAGGGATGGCAAATCAAGGCCAGATGCTCTTTTTCCAGCAGCAGCAGCAGCAGCAACCTGTCTACTACACCACCACCCCTGTGTTACAGCCAATGCACTATGTAGTCCAGCCACAGGTTCAAAACACTATGCTGCTGGCCGAGGCACCAGTCACCAACCTTCCAGGCATGGTACTGGTTAATGACACCCAGGCTAGACCTTCCCAAGCATTAATCGTTCAGGGGCAGACACTGATGTCTGGTGGACAATCCCAGGTTCCTGGCATGGTGCTGCTGGAGAGGAGTGGGGTCCACGGGAGTTCTACCAATCTGATCCAGTCCGGAAGACTCTCTGGCTCCCAGCCTATGATGGTTGTTGAGGGTAGGGTCCCTGCAGGGTCAATGAAAATGCTAAATGGAAGCCAGACCTGCCTTGTTCAGGGAGGTACTCTACAGTCAGGAGGGCTTTCAGGATCTCAGAGAGTCATGGTGGTCGGAGAGACAACAGGCAGCGTAGGGCAGCTGGTTCAGGACGCAAGAGGTCTGTCCCCGAAGAGTGAGGTGTCTGGCTTTCAAAGTGTCCTCAGCAGCAAGAGAAGCCCATCCACTGGCTCTAGCAGCAGCAGGTTGCGCTCCTCAACCAGCACAGTGAGCACAACCCCCATCCAGCGCAAGGTGGTGATAGAGGAGACAAGAGAAATACACTGAATAAGAGACTGTCTGGACAGCGGTAAACCTTCTCCAAATGCCATAAAGACAATTTTTTTTGTTGTGCTGTTCCTTGTGGTGATGGGACACTTCTGGGACTCAAGTAATGTAATACAGCTCATGAAGAGAATGCAGGTTCCCAATAATACCTCCTATAGATTTGAAAATGCAAGTGGTGTAGCACCAAAAACAGAGGAAACATTGCAGGTAAATGGTCTCTATAAATAATAAAGATTGTAAATGATAACCCCCCCCCCCCACCTCCCCGCTTGATCCAAGTTGACTTAAGTAACTTAGCTTTGCCTTCTCTTCTTCATGTACACCCTTCATCATGTTCAGTAGCAATGTTATGATTTACTTCTGTTTCATCTTCAGGTTGTTTTTTTAAGCTGGTTTTTGTTTTATTGTATTGTGGTATCGCTTGTTGTTTTAAACACTGCCTGTGTGTTGAATTGGATGTATTGGATTGGGGTGAAAGTTTTTGTTTTTATATCTATGGATTCAGAAAGTTTTCAGACCACTTCCTCTTTTTGGAAGACCGGTTCTAAGCCTTGCAAAATATTTTACTAAAAACTGACTTTAAACAGATTTTAACAAAACTTTCTGGTGTGGTATTTTTATTCTAACTAATTTTATTTGTGTGGTTAATTTTAATGCAAGAATTTTACCAATCACACCCTTTTTGGGGGGGATAAGACTGGACTACCTCTATTGTAGCTCACTTAGCCTTGGTTTGTTTTTCAGCCTGGTGATTAAGTTAGCCTAAGTTGATGCCCCCACTTACCTTTCTTCTGGACTGCTCTGGATGCCTTCAGCTAATAGAAAGTTGCTGAACTGGAAGCTGTGATTTTCAGTGTTTACGTAATACGGCAATCAGAATTAAGGTACTCAGTGACTTGGATCAATCTCCGTCCACTGATCAGGACACTCATTCTGTCCCGTTACAGCATCTTACACCACCTGCTGGGGTCCTGCTCCAGTCCAGACCTTCCAGAAATGTCCTGTTCCAGAGTCCATCCAAATTTGTATCTTCCAGTCAGCCTGTCACCTCAGTCCTGGGTATCAATGATTCGAAATGTCAGGATGAGATCAGCAACTCCATGTTGTTTTCCTGGGTCCACTGAGCTCCCGAGGTCTTTATCCTTTTTGTCCAGTGTCGATAAACTATTTTTCCTTGTTGGTTCCAATGTGCAGTCCGAACTATTTCAAGCCGACTTATGGTCGCTATGATCGTCTCAACATGCTATTAGCACAAACATTAACATTGTTTATTATCTTTGATGTTTCAGCAGGCTTCACAATGAAATTTCTTCCACTGCTGGCCAACGCATTCATGGTGGAACCACCCGTCACAACTATCACCTGATATCTGTGGAGAAAGAAAATAAAAAATTTGCTGCAATGTAAACATATATTAACATTGAATACAATACAAACCCAGGTTGTTTACTCTCCACATTAGCCTCCTCACAATGGAAGCAGAGGTTTGTCAGGTCGTCTGTCAAAATACTTGACAATTATTTGAAAGAGAACTAGATTTATGAGGATATTTGTAGCTTACAAGAGATAACAGGAAAATAAATCACAGATTCTCACTGAAGTCTTTCATAGTGCTGTTGCGTTACCTACCAGAGTCCCTGAGAAGTCTCAACGCGTATTGGACACATTCCTTTCACCTAAGGGAAGAAAATAACAGTTTCTGGCCTTTTTGCATACTGTTATAGAATGAAAACAATCAATTCATAACTTTGGTGTGGATTAGCCACTGTGTCACCCTTCCACATTAATATATTGAGCCCTTTCTCTTTCATGAATGCTCTAAGAACCAAAAACACAAACACATTATGAGGTGGTGAGAGAACACCCAAATGCAGAAAACACAGCAGTTGACTTGATATAAAGAGTATTTTATTGAAACACAGAACAGGGGAAACATTCCAGGGAATCATGCGTGAGCATAGGACCAAGTCCAGAAGGGCTGAAAGCCAATAAACAGTCACTATCGACCCGGGCTTCTCCCAGGGGCGGGGCAGGTACTCAGACAGAGTCCGGAGGTGGAGAGTGTCCCGTAATCCTCACCAGAGTAGCTGAGGCCAGAGCAGGAACAGACCGTGGACCGACGCTGAGCTGGAGTGCTGGGCCCCTGGTGGTCTCCGTGGACCGACGCTGAGCTGGAGTGCTGGGCCCCTGGTGGTCTCTGAGTGACTTGCATCATGGTTATAAGAAGCCAGGCAAATAAATGACAGATAATAAAATTGCATACAAGAAGTCGATGCTTCTATAAAAGGCCCGTGAAGGACGATATCAAATAGATATATTAAATTAATACTTTAGAATGCTTTCAACTTTGAAGCCCAGTATTCCCAAAATGCCATCAAAAAACGAATAATGAAGAACTCAATGCCCACTCAGGTTAAAATAAATTTGAAGGCACCAATTTGACAAAGTTCCTTTGTTGGTCTATGGCCAAAATAAATTTCTGATCTACTGGTACCTTATGAACCCTCCCGACCCCTCAGGTCGTCTGCTGGTCTCCTTTCTGTTCCCAGAGTCAGAAACATGGAGAAGCAGCATTCAGTTTCTATGCGCCACATATCTGGAACAAACTCCCAGAAAGCTGCAGGTCTGCTGAGACTCTTAGATACTTTAAATCAAGACTGGAGACTTTTCTGTTTGCTGCCTTTCACTCAACCAGAGTTGAGGATGTTTTCAACTGCACTGTAAATTGGATTCTATTTTTAGCTTGCTTAATGTTTTAATCACTGTTCTTAATTGTTTTTTTTCCTTTCTTTTCCCTGATGTTTTGATTGTTTTAATGGTTTTATGTGAAGCACTTTGAATTGCCTTGTTGTTGAAATGTGCTCTACAAATAAACTTGCCTTGCCTAAACTAGACTCATGTTAAAATATGTAAGGCAGGCGTGTAAGGTGTGCTATTTTATTGTTTTTCTATTGTTCTATTACTATCTATTGCTTCTGTATGCTGCTGTCGTGAAAAAAATTTCCCCTCGGGGATTAACAAAGTAACTACCTAACCTAACCTAACCTAAGTTTGTAGCATTAAAACACATTTACGATTAAATTATGTGAATGAGTGCAACAGTTCCCCCAGTGATGTTGAGGTAACCCCTACAAGGGGCTTTCCAGTCTTCCAGATGAACATTGATCCTTCGTAAAGTTCACCTTCTTACCCACTCGTCAATTTCAAGCCTCAACCTGGCTACCCCCATCCTGGTGCACAGCATACTGGATTTCCTTTCCCAGCTAAATTTGTTCTGCAAGCTAAATAGTTATTGTGTACAACATGTTTTATGTTGAATGAATATTAAAGCCTTTTACCTTGTACTCCTGTAGTACTTTGGGGGGATACCTCGTCTCACTTCCAAACATGAGGAAATAGGGACTGTATTTGGTGATCAGCTGCTTTTTTGTCCGGAGGGCAAACATAGTGACCTGTAGATATTTGTCCATAGTTTTAGGATGATCCGAGACCAGTTTGTTTCAGGATCTTAGGATTAAAAAAAATTAAAGAACAGACGTGAGCAAGTAGGATAAGCCGATCAATGCAGCCCATTTTCAACAATTCTTTTCATTCAAGTTGCTAACAAATATATCTTTGAATTGTACCATTTATGTTTTCTACAGGACCATTAGTCTGTGGATGGTAGGGGGAACACAGGCTCCCATCAATCCCCAGCTTCTCACTCAAGCCATAGTTCACCTTGAAAGGTTTTGTGTGACAAACAATACATAAATCCTAAAGAGCAGCCTGTTGCAGCAGCTCCTCCCCGAGTGTGTTGTTATTAGTATTTTTTAAGCCTTTCTCCTCTTCGGAGTTGTTTTTTCTTTTTCTTTCTCTCGTGTGTTAAGTTAACGGTCAGACAATGGACCGTAATTTTTCCACGTTTCTGGATGGGGGCTCTGTTATTGTTTACTCTTGTGATCAGCTGATCACGCTGAGTAGACCTCTACTGCTGCTGCCCGGAGCGAGGCCTGAGATCCCCGTTGAACTTCGGAGAAGACGTCGGGGTTACAGAGCTGGAGCTAAACTAAAGGCGGAAAGGAGGAAATATAAACCATTGGTACCGGAGATCTTAATGGGGAACGGGAGGTCGTTGGCCAACAAGACGGACGAGCTCGGCGCGCTGGTAAAGACCCAGAGAGAGTACCGGGAGTGCAGCATCATGTGTTTCACCGAGACATGGCTGCACTCACATCTCCCGGACCACAGCGTGGCCGTACCCGGCTTCAGGACTGTTCGGGGGGACGGAGACGTTGTTCGGAGCGGCAAGAAGAAAGGTGGAGGGATTGAAGTCTATGTGAACGAGAGGTGGTGTAATCCCGACCACGTGTGTGTGAAGGAACGTTTCTGTAGCCCGGACATTGAACTTCTAGCCGTGGGGATGACTGGTGGTGAGCACCATAGTTTTCTGCTTAATCATTACTATACAATCTTTACTAAGAAGCTGCTGTATCATCTGCAATAGTAGAACTTATGAGTCCTTATAGTTTCCCCTCATCCAGAGAGACTAACCTAAAAGGACCCTGATGAGCAGCTCCCTAGGCTGTTTGTATAGAAGACATAAATCATCATGCACAATGGCAGCTACCTGCTGCCAATGACTTATTCACAGGTTTAGAGATTACAGCTTGAGACATATCTGCCACATGTACATTTAGCTGTTCATTCATTTATTGCTTTTTGTTACTTTACATTTTATTGTGCTACATCTTTTTACGTAGAGGACAGCTCTTCAACTGCTGTTTCATTAATACCAACATTATTCTCGGTACAAAGTCTGAAACAATGTGATTTATTGTGGTTAGGGAGGCAGGCCGTTTTGAACTTCGGCGGTTTAAGTAACTTGAGCTTTGATGTATCAGATCAACTTAATAGTGGCACATCAGTAAAGCTGTTATCTTGTAAAAAGGATTCTTTTTTTAGAGAAGTAGGTGAGTTTTGTGAGGCAAAACAGCGTTCATTTTCATTCCTAAGTTTTTCTCCCTACTCAAGATGTTTCTCTAGCTCAGAGAGTTAAACATTTAACAATCTGACTTCCCTTTCTTTTCTTTTTTTTTAATCTAACATGTCTATTGATCGAGGGCTGCTATCAACCTGGAACTCTGCTAACAATCTGAACCTGACTGAAACAGGTTTAGATTGTTAGCAGAGTTTCAGGTGTTTTTTTTCTCCGCACCCTCAGGTGCCATGCATGTTTTATCTCATACAATGTCTGAAGGGAAGCAGCTGTCGAGCTATTAAAGGAAGTAGCAGGCACATAAAGCCGGCACGACTGATGGCGTGAATCCCAATCACCGGCTGGTTATACACAACACAACATGTTGATTTGTTTACTGTCAAAAACTGTAGTACGACACACAGATGGACACACACTTACATTGAAATACATAAAAAGGTGGATCAGAACAATCTAAGACTGGAACCGCAAATATCACTCAGAGTACCGCTCTACGCTCATTGCTTCATTGTTGTAGACTTTTGAGAGTTTCACTCAAAATTGGATGTTCGCTCTTTGGTCATGTCTGCAGAGAAATTGCAGATGCACTTGGACCACTGATAAGAAGACCATGTGTAACTCAGGTGCTAATTGTAACCAAGTGATGGACCTTGGACTACTTACTTAAAGGTTTCAGCTGCTCTGTGCTCCATGGATGTCATGCTGCTGTGCACCATTTGTGCACCATTTAAGCAGCCTGTGAACTTTTGGATCCCCCCTCACAGACATATCCAGTCCTATGAGAGATACATACAGTACATCCTATACCTGTTGGCTTTTTGACATATTTCTGTTGACACATTAAGTACACCCCTGACATCAGAAGTTTGCATTGCCCTCGTTGGCGGAAATAACATCAAATCAGATCTGTTCTTTGACTCGTCCGTTCCATAACCCTCTATTTCTTTTATCTGAGGCGTTCCTTGGTGGATTTGTTCCTGTGCTGAGGATTATTATCCTGTTGAAAGGTTCACTTCAAGTTCTGCTTAATCTTTCAGATGTCTGTATGTTCACTGACAACTTTAGTTTTACTCTGATGTTCTGTTTTGACGCCTTCCATGCCGTTCAGATCAGTACAATCTCTTTCTGATTGGAGACACGTTGACACCATCAGCTTCAGAGTTAACTGCAGATCCTGGATGAAGTTTTGGCTTCTTGACGACAGACTCTGAATCTGAATCTGAATCTGCTGGAGCAGCCCGTCCTAGACAAACTGGCACCCGTAAAAAATCGACACTACTTTTGGAGGATTTTAATCTCAGTGGACTGATTGATTTCTAATTATTTAAAAAAAAAAAATGCGAATCCCCCAGTGGTAGAAAAATGCAAATCTACTAGGGGCTCCAGGTCAGGTTCTGGAATACACTGATCATTTAAAGGCTGATAATCAATCCGACTGAACTAAGAAGGTGTGTGTGAACAAATAAAGGCTGGGTCTAAACTAGACCAAAACTATAATGTCTGACATGGAGGTTTATCTCACCAACACTACGCTTTAAAGTGCTCCCGCTTTGGCAACGCGTTTCAAAATAAAAGCCTTGCAGTGGATAGCCAGGACTGAAGTCTCTGAACCACTGTAAAGGTTTTCATGTGTGTAGGCCTATTTCACACATAAAGGAGACATTGAGTCACTGTGGCACTGATGATGCTAGATGTCAGTTAAAGCCATCAGTGATGTCATCGTTAGTTTGTGAACATTATGAATCCTCCAGTTCAGATTCTGTCCGTCACCATCTTGCTAGTTAGGAGCGGTTTGGAGCAGGAAGTGACCATATTTGGACGAGCTGGGGGAGGAGCCAGCGGTAGATCTGACCGATCTGATCGGAAACCTGACGATACTACGTCCCGCCCACCGATAGCTGTAACCTGACTGCACCACAGGCCTGTCAATCAAACAGACACGCCCCCAAAAACAGGTCTTCTTGAATCTTCTTTTCTAATGAATGAGTGATTATTTTCAGATGGACCTCCAGAAAACTAATAAGAAGGAGTGACTTTAGCTAACAACACCGAGATAACTGATGGACACATTTTATTCACTCTATATTTGATGAGAGAAGTTGAATGGGAGTCTATGGAGTCTGAGGCTTTTTGGAGCCGACCTCTAGTGGCACTCGCTGGTATTGCAGTTTAAGACACTTCTGCATCGGAACCATTTTTTGAAACAGGAAGCTACGAACACTTTTATATCCAGTCTGTGGTAAAATGTGAAAGATTACCTTAAAGTCTATTCGACATCATATCAATTTTGTCCTTAAGATGTCACTGCGAACTCAAATAGACGTTATGGAAGTAAATTATGCGTCATTGACTTAATAAGTTGTTGTTTTTTTCTCCAAAAGGAAGCGGAAAGTAAAACAGCTTTAAATTTTCAGAGGACATATTAAAAAACAGCCCTTTCCTTGGTTAGGAGCCATTGCAAATTATTTAAAACTTCATAATGATTTTCAGAATAATAAATTCACCTGAGTCTTTACTTGTTTGGCAGCCTCCAGCACCCGAGGGCAGGAGGAGACTTCATAAGTGTGGACTCCTCCTCTCCACCTCAGTGTTGTGCCCACCTCAGTGTGGTCTCCTCCTCAGTGTGGTCTCCTCCTCAGTGTGATCTCCTCCTCAGTGTGGTCTCCTCCTCAGTGTCGTGCCCTCCTCAGTGTGGTCAGACACTGTCGTCATCGGGACTCTGTTGGTTCACCTGTCCAGGATTCGGGACTTTTCTTCGGTCATGATTTGGGTTTCTTCGCCCGTGTTGATGTTGCTTCTGTTTGCGGTGAGTCTGAAAGGAGTTTTGTGTTTTTTTTTCCTCTCTCACAGACCGAACTGTTTTCTTAACGCTCTCGTGTCGTTTGTGATGTCTGATGCTCTGTGAAGCCTCTGTGCATCTCTAACGCTGTTTCTAATCCCTGTCGTGCAAACTTCATCTCGGCAGCCTGCAGGCAAGCGGCTCATTTCACCCACCTCACAGGCTGCGTTGGAAACTTATTCAGAAAACGTCTTAATAAACCCAGTTGTTTGTGTTGCAGCAGTTTTAAAATAATGATAATCTAAAATGTAGTGAGAAAGATGAAAAAACATTGTATCCAAATGTCTGTAATATGAACTTGAGTGTGTTCACCCATCACATCAGAGGTCTATAAACCTGCACAAAGGTCATTTCATGTGATTTTACATTGTGAAATGAATTCTGCAGCTGAAAGACACATCAATATCTCTTGAATTATTTCATAAATGTATCTAATTAAACAATGCTAATAATAATTTACCTGACTCCCGAAAATGATTGAAACATCAAAGTATTCTTGTCTTTGAAACAAGCTTCAAGCATCCTCCGCTGACTCCGGATCAGTGTTCTACGTTGTTTCTGAAACCTTTTCATTTGACTTACTGTTATTTTTGGTGTTTCCGAATTGATTCAAGAAGTAAGTTCAGATGAAACAGTTGAAGTTCTTGTGTTGAAAGTGAAGGCTAAAAACAAAAAAAGATAGAATATGAATCCAGTGATTTGAAACCAATGACATGAAGGGATCATTTTTCCAAAGAATGGGGCACAATTGAGTTGATTGGAGTTATTCCAGTTGGCTCCGTACTCAGCGTTTATTGTGAAATACCTAGTGAGTGACTCTGAGCTCTTCTCTCTCATGAAAGGTGAGAGGCCACTCCTTCACATCACACTTATGCATTTATCCTGACATCCCCATACATCATCTGAGTAATTAAATCACTTAGTAGTGGAAGAACTGAACTCTAGGAGCTACACATTCCCAGTAAAAACAATCCCACACGCAAAGAAACACCCACACACACCCACACACACCCCAAACCATCCACGCTCAACCATTAAGTGTATCTAAAAGTGTTCGTAGCTTCCGGGTCTGACAAATTAGGCCGATGCAGAAGTAAAGCTGCAATACCACCAAGTGCCACTAGAGGTCGGCTCCAAAAAGCCTCCAGCTCCATAGACTCCCATTTAACTTTTCTCATCAAATTCAAAGTCATTGAACAAAGTCAATAAATGTTTTCCACGAGTTTCCACGGTCCATCTGAAAATAATCCCTGTCCGGTAAGGAGCCATAGTGAAACACTTACATGTGCTGTATTACAGATCCAGTCTGTTGCTGTGGTGAGGCACAGCTCTGGAGGCAGTCTGGTAAGAAAGAGAAGACACTGGATTACCCCACCAAAACTACTGATCGAAAATAAGGACTATGGCAAGGAACCTGTTGCGAAGGTAAGTCATTGGTCTTTGACTTCAACTCTCTGGAATTCAATAATCAATTCAATTTAATCACGAGTCATCTCAGGGCACTTTAAATAGTAAGGCTAAGCTCTTCAAATATCATATAGAAACCCAGCAATTCAACAATTCCCACATGAGCAACAGCTGGAAGGAAAAACTCCCTTTTCAAGAGGAAGAAACCTCCAACAGAACCAGACTCAGAACATCTGCCTCGACCGGTTGGAGTGAAGGGAGAGCAGAAAGAGAGAAGAAGAGCAAAGAGTGAGCCAATAAAATGGGAAGGTTTGTGGGACCAGTAACTACAGATCAGAAACATGAAGCTGCAGAGATGCCGGTAGAAAGTTACAGGGAGCGACATAAGACACAAAGTTAATGAGTTGTAATGGTGTCATATAAATGCACGGACCATGAAAGAGAGGGGAAAGGATCATGTGACCTCCCCCAGCAGAATTGAACTTAAATCAGTTCAGGAAATAGTCACCACACCATTGTGAAAACACGGCATGTGTGTCACGAACATTCAGTCGACTATCTGTAACAAAAAACGACACCATCCGCCACTAAAGGTCACCACCTCAACGTTTTCACAAGCAGCCTGACAAGCAATACTGAGGGACAGTCCTGAGACTACATTTGTTTTTTTCTCTTTTTATGACACAGTAAATCATTTTCAGCCTTTTCAACCAGTTGTTTTTCTGGTGCAGATGTTTTACTTTTGTTTTCCTCGGCTCTACTGATATGAATGTGAATTATACTGTGTTTTCCTGTATTTCAGGTTCGTACAGATAAGGATAATGGCAAAGGAAATGTTCGTTACTTCCTGAAAGGCATTGGGGCAAACCAATATCCATTCCACGTGTTTACAGTTCACCCTCAAAATGGAAGTATTTGTTTGACCAGGTTGCTGGACAGGGAGGAGATCAGTGAGTACAATGTAAGTCATTTATTTCCCTTCATAGGATTTATCCATAGCTGTGAGACATTATTATGTTTGTAAGAGACAACAACATGTGAATTTTCTGTTTCAGCTGGTGGGTTTTTCTATGTTCTCCAATAACTCTCTGGCAGAGGGAGACATCAATGTAAAATTCAAGATTGTAGACGTGAACGACAACCATCCAGTGTTTAAAGACATCAAGCCCGGGGAGGTGGATGAGCTCTGTCCTGCAGGTGGGTGTACAATGACTCTACATTTAGCCTCAAGTTCCTCTTCTCGTCTTTTATTGGCACATTGCCGTGTCTTTTGGTGTGTCACTCCAACTTATAGCTCAGTGTAATACACACATTGGCACTAATGTGTATTACGCCACATGGAAGCAAGTTTGTCCTCGTGCTAATGCATGAGGCAAACAAAATGATCATGTTCGATTCAGTTTAAGGGTCAGCCTTATTGACTTTGGGACTGTCCGTGATGTGTGTCAGCTTCTTTTAGTGCATGTTTTACATCAACCAGGAAAAGAAATTCAGTTTTCCTGTCATCAAAACACATCAGGATGAAGGAAGTAGGATGTTCAATAATAATCAGTTGAGACACACTAAGCAAGTGGCCATTTATAGCTAATGCTTATACAGGAAAAGTTTGGTTGGCTGTGCTGTTTGAAGGAACTCTCAGTGAAGTCGGTTGCTTTATTCATGTAGGTTACAAAGGATCGGGGCATGCTGGGTAATGGCAGGGGAGTAGTCCAAAGGGGACTGTGGGTAGTTTCCCGGCATTCCCAGTGATAAAACGTTTATTTTTACATACACGGTTTTAAACCACCACAGATGTTAGTGTCGTCAGCTAGTAAGCTCATACAGCTACATTATTATAAAGATGTCTGGCCAAAATCCAATGGATAGGGAAGAACGTTTAGAAATGTTTACACAAAATATTTCAACAATGTTTTTTGAGAATAATATTCTACCTTGAGGAAGAACATTCTTGGAACAACAACAAAAAAACGTCCTGCTGATAACATTACCTTATACTACTGTCACTTAATACTGGTTTTACAGGGACTTCAGTCATGACTGTTGTGGCAACTGATGCTGATGAACCAGGGAACATCAATTCTAAGATCGCCTATACCCTCATAGACCAGAAACCACCTGATGACATATTCACCATAAACACGAATGGGACCATCTACGTCAAAAGGCCCATCCTGGACAGAGAGGTATGAACCACACCAGCAGCTCCTTGGTTTTTAACAGTTATGGTCGACACCATAAAGTGAAACTCTTCACTCTTTCAGATGATCAATGACAGTTAATTCAATCATTTCCAGTCAAGCAGGTGTTGAAAAGGTGATGATGGCGGGGTGGAGTCCTTCCTCGTACCTATTTACTTCTTTCCATTTTTGTACTTTTTGTGATAGAACTCGTCATTTTGGAGTGAAAAAGTAAAACGAGACCCCCTCGGGTGGCAACACATCCATCTTTGACAAACTTCAATCGAGGAGAGATAGGCTGACAACTGTAAAGGTGTGTAGCCATTCCAATTCTGATGTCCTCCTCTTAACAAGTGGTCCTTCAGAATATTTAAAATTTCCGGATAAGGAGAGGTGCATGCCTCATCCTTGAAACTTGTTAACCTAGGAACATTTGACTGACTAACTCTATAGCCGTAAAAGACTAACATCAGGTGAAAATTCGCTTTGCTTGGTCTGAACACAAGATTGAGATGGAGGACCATAACCCTACCAGTTCATGAGGTACAGCACAGTCTCATCCCTGGTGATGGACAGCCAACAACGTCCTGATAGTAAGGACGTGCTTACCATCAATGATCCGTCGGGCTGGAGGGTGTCTGGAAGAGGAAACCAGGGCACTAGTCTTGGAAGGCTTGGTCCTAGAAATATGAAAGGTGGAGTATATCCACAGGGAGTTGGGAAGTTTGAGTCTGACTGCCACTTGGTTGATGACCATGGAGAAAGCAACAAAACAGGGCGCCAGCTTTCAGGACTTAAAACGCATAAGAAGGTCTGCAGGCCGTAAGCAGGTGCGATGGCGATCAGCCAACCACTCTGTCCGAGCAGCTTGCTCCGGAGAAGGGCCATGAAAAAACATGAACCCGGGTTCATACTTTAAGTTGATTATATTCAAAAATTATCTTGAGTATCGTAGAACTCAAGGCTCTTAATTTTGTCTTTCCAGTTGTGGGGCTCTAACTGACTGAGTTTGGGAGTCATTTCAGGCAGACATTTGCCCAGGGCTTAAGGGCTTAAAGCTACTATAAATTCTGTTCATGGTAACTGGCAATTTGACCAAAATATCCTGTAGATATTGTCTGTCCGCACTCAATCAATTTTGAGAGACAGACATGAACAAGTTCGTTGGCTATGAATCCTCTGATTTCTGGAAATGATAGCAAACTAGAGCATTGCTACTCTCCTGGGTACAACTACTCAGTCAACTTTATGAAATGAATTATAGTTTAATGTTTAGTTTTCAGAATATCAAATTTTGCATTAGGTTCATCACAGAAAATGTGTGGTACAATCGTTGCAAGTCATTTATTCTGCAAATAATTAAAAGACTTCTTGATTTTTTTATTTCAGAAAAAAGATCAGTACATTTTGACAGTGAAAGGCCAAGACTTAGATGGACTACCAACGGGAAACACGGGAATCGGCACGGTTATCATCAATGTCCGTGATGTGAATGACAATGTTCCCACTCTGGAGAAGGACGAGGTAGCTTTCTTTCTCACACTCTTCTATATCAGCATTTTATACATTCTCATAGTAGGAAAGTAGGAAAACTTACCATGGGGGGTGGAGGGGTAGGCGGTGGGTGTTAGATTGCATGGTTTCTATTTTTTAGGTTTGATGGAAAAGAATATATGGACATGTTAATATGTTGATATCACGTAACAAATCTAAGTCACAAACAAATGTGTAATTAAAATAAATATTACGGAAATGAGCCCGCTTACTTTCATTTCCTAATGTTTTATTTGCAGTATGAGGGAAGCATTGACGAGAACACATATGGGGTGGAGGTGATGAGAATCAAATCAGAGGACCTGGACATGCATGGCACGGACAACTGGGAAGCTGTGTATGATATTGTCAAAGGCAATGAGGCCGGATATTTCAGCATTAAAACAGACCCCCTCACCAACGAGGGCATCTTAATGCTCGACAAGGTACTGCAGTTTTAATTATTTCAGAGAAATTTGCTGTTTTTCCATCTTTTGTGGGAAATTATACAATTTGAATACCTTTTCCTTTTAACTCATATCCTGGTCATCAAGGGGCTAACCATTCATGCTATATTTTGTTTTTTGTTCTGAACACTTTAGGCTATCCAAATCTTCTATTATTTGATTTGATAATACTTTCAGATTATTTTGAAGGGGAAACCTTATATGTGACAGACATCATTAGAAAGCTCTGGTCCTGCTCTGTCTTGTAATATGCGTTTCATATTTATGCAGTGATGAATTCATGTTTAATTTAATCAAGATTAGTGGGTGTGGGGAAAGACAAAGAGCTGAATGCAGAGTTTAAAGATGAATTCATTTGGCAATTAAAAATCTATTTCTTTTTACCGCCCCCAAGCTCCCTCCAAATGTCATGGGGCTCCATACCCTGTCTCTAAAGCTGAGCCCGGCCACCATGGGGAGGAAACTCATAACTCAACTCAAAATTCAATAAAAGCTACTTTTATTCACAATCTAATTCTCTCAGTTACTACCTGTCTGTGGTGGTAGGGCCCACTGTGGCTCGGAGATTACGGTGAAGGCTGCCCCCTTATCATACGATTGGCGGTTTAATCACTAGGCTCTCCTGTCCAAATGCCAAAGCATCCTTGGACAAGACCCTAAACTCCAAGCATGGCAAGGTTATTGCTGATTTTGCACCAATCCAGGAGTCCATCTCCTGCTCTAACTTACCCTCATTTGTAAATAATGCCTCGGGATGAACTCCTCCACTTGGGGTCAGAACTCTGTCCCAACCTAAAGGGTGCCATCCATCATTTTTCTAACCAAGAATCATGTCTTCTGACTTGGAAGTGCTGACTCTAATCCCAGACACATTATACTGTGCAGCAAACTGTCCGGGGCTATGCTGTTGGTTACAACCTGATGAAGCCAACGGCACCACATCATCTGCAAAAAGCAGAGAAGCGATCCTGAGATTCCCAATACCACACAAACCATACATTCTCGTCCTCATCCTTTGACTTTAAAACCCCATATTGCAACAGTGCTTCCCACGAGATCCCACAAGGTTGTAGGCCTTCCACAAGTCCACATAGCACATGTATACTGGATGAGAAACTCCAATGAACCCCCAAGTAACTTTGCAAGGGAAAAGAGTTGGTTCACTATTCCACAGCCAGCATGGAATCCACATTGGTCCTCTTGAATCTGAGGTTGCAGCTTCATTTCCAGCACCGTAGCATAACCTTTTTCCAGGATGCTGAGAAGTGAGACGCCCGAATAATGATAGCAACCCTTCTCGAGTCCCTTTTTTAAATAAGGGGAACCACCATGATGGTCTGCTGGTCCAAAGGCACTGTACTGAGCCTCCGGGTGACATTGAATATTGTTGGGCTGACTTGACCTGTCCAAAGTCTTCACCATCTCAGGCTATTCTAATCTCCTCTTGGTGCCGTGCCACTTTTGGATCTCCCTAACCTCAGAGACGCCTGCCAGATATACAAGTAAGCCTTTCAATGAGTCCACAGACTTTGCCTTTTCTCCAGAGGACATGTTGGTCAGGTCCAGGAGTTCCTCAAAGTGCTCCTTCCACCGCTGTTGATATCCTCAGTTGAAGTCAACAGTTCTCCTCCCTTACTAAAAACCCACCTGGGGTAAGCCCTGCCGTCCCTTCCCTGAGACGTCAGCTCATTTGATAGAACTTCCTTCAGAGAAGCTAAAAGTCATTATGCATGTTTTTTCCCAAACTCTTTCCACACCCAAGTTTTAGCATTTGCAGTAACTACAGCTTCAGCCTTTGTCGCTCCCGGTACCTTTCTGCTGCTTGAGAAGATCCCTGGGCCAGCCAAACTCAAAAGTTCCACCACCAATAGTGTCCACACGTGGGTTCTCAGTTTGCTGCCACAACAGGCAATGATGACCTTCCCACCTCAACTCTTGCCAGCTGCATCCACAATGGAGCCCTTGAACATGGCCCACTTGAATTCCTTGCCACCAACCTTCCCCAGGATGCATGAGAAGGTTTTCCAGAGGTGGGAGTTAAAGACCTCCCAGACTGGGGCCTGTGCCAGATGTTCCTAACTCACACTCTGACTTACTGGGATTTTATGAGGTCTGTCCAGCCGCCTCCCCTGCCATCTGATCCAGCTCACCACCAGATGCTGATAAGTTGACACCTCAGCTCCTCTCTTTACCTGAATGTCAATGACATACAGCCATAGATTAGAAGCGATCCCCACAAAATGTATCACTAATATTAGACATTTTCATACCTGCCCGTCACCTCTCACCCTGGAACACTAAGTCAGAGCTGTGCGTGGAAGTGAGCCCAATAGTATCTAGTTACTACTGTTCCACCTCCTGCACCAAGTCCAGCTTTTTCCCCACCAAAGTGGTGACATCCCTGGTCTGTGGCTGGTCACTGTCACAAGGGAATTGGCATTCATAGGCCCATGGCCAAGCCCACTGCCCAGCTTGCTGTGCACTCCACAACAATGCCTATCAATGCAGGTGCTGGGCCCATAGGCTGGCAGCCTCATGTCACTTCTTTGAGCGGTGTCAACCGTCACCAAATGCTTGCCTGTAAGCTTAACTTCAAGGTCGTGCTCCAAGTAGGTGCTCTGTTTTCCCTTATCCAGGCGAGGTGATGCAGCGCCATCAGTTGCCTTTCATCAGAGTGTCGTGAATTGCTTCTCCTAGAAACGCCACCTCAATGGATGGGCTTTTGTGTCTCAGTGTATGTGGGGGCTGCGTTGTTGAGGGCATTGTCTCCAAAAGCAACTTGGTTTAACTAAGAGCTTATCTTATATAAAACAGTTATCTTGAATGATCCCCAAACTATGTAAGCTCAGTCTTAAACACACCATAGAACCTTCATCATCAAGGGTGGTTCCTTGATGATGAAGATTTAGTGGAGTTCACAATATACATCACATGTAACGTGAAATCACAAATGATTCAACCCCTTCCCATTCGAACACTTTATTATACACTTCATCCCTGACATGCAATGTGAATTGCTAGACCTTATATACACCACTGTATGCCTTTCTAAACTGGAAAGATTGGAAAGAAAACTTCTCATGCTGTGTTTACTGGAATGTCAAGACTACAATTAGTTATTTACTGAAACTACAACTGCAGGTTTGATGAAATGATTACAATTTTGATTATCAAGATTTTGCCCAATGTTTTATGGTACCAAGAGTAAACCACTTAAAGCTCAAAAGTTGTTTGTTATAGATAACAATGACAGGAACAAGATACCACTCATGTTTGGAGGCCAGTCCTCCAAATCAGCCAGTACCACTAGCACAATTCCCAAGTGGCACCATCTCCAGAATCCGATATCCAGACTCCAAGAAGGCTGCATACACATTATCTTGTTCTCGGGAAAACTCCATTACAGCAACACTCATCTGAGGGCTTGTGAGAAACCCCTGAACCTTCTAACCTGGGGCAACTCCAACAAAAGCCAGAGTCCAGGCCTTAACCAGAAGTTAGGCGCCAAAGTTTGTCATCCATAGAGATTAGCCAAACTATCAGCCCTACTAAGTAGTCGCTACTGCTCTGTGTCCCGTACCAGCTGCAGCTTTGTGGCCACGACAAAGCTTATGTTTCACATCCACAGAGACAGCTTTTGTAGCGAGGTTCATTACTGTAAGCCGCTACCTCTGCCTGGGACCAATTGGAATGCATGTGATCTTTAGTTGTAGTCTTTCAAGTGGAGGGCACATTATACAGCAGCCACCATGGTACATCTGGTATCTGAGCCACACCAGGCTTTATTAGTGTCATCTCTGTCACCGGGTGCTTGGGCCTGCTGTCACAGATCCTAGCAAAGTAGGCCTTGCAAGAAACTATTAACCATGACAAAAATTTCATTTCCACATAATCTATGTTCTTTGTGCTTCTTTGCCATTTAACAGGCTGTGGATTATGAGGATGTGAAGAACCTTGAACTTGGACTAGTTGTGAAGAACAAGGCGCCACCATTTGATGGATCTGGTACAGGAGCAGGTGGAGGAGATGGAGGGGGAGGAGGAGGTGGGGGTGGAGGAGATGGAGCAGGTGGAGGAGATGGAGGTGGAGCGGGAGGGGAGGGGGGTGGGAGCGCTGGGGGAGGAGGTGGTGGGGGAGGGGGGTGGTGGCGGCGGGAGTGGACCAGCTGGTGGAAGTGGAGCGGCTGGAGGAGCTGGGTCTGGACGACCATCAAAAGGAAAACCATTTAAATCCTATCCCATCAAAATCAACGTGAAGAATCAGCCTGAGGGGCCACGTTTTGATCCCAAAGTCAAAGCTATTCCCGTCACAGAGGGAGGTAACACCGACTTGAATGAGGTTATCGCCCGCTACACTGCAATAGATGGAGACACTGGAAAACCAGCTGAGAATGTCAGGTCAGTGCAAACACAAACACATGAAGGCCGCTACAGATAAATCGTCAATGTCAGCTTCCCTTTATCTGCACAACAATAATAACTGATTGATCATATTTCTGCTGTAGCTATGTCAAAGGCTCAGACCCTGACAACTGGCTGACCATCGACCCAAAGACAGCTGAGATCAAACTGACCAAGTTGCCTGATAGAGAATCTCCAGCCCTGGTCAATGGGACATATTTTGCTGAAGTGCTCTGCATTTCAGAAGGTACACTTAAGATGTTTTATACCTGAGAGCTGTACACTAACTGAAAGTAGCGTGAAACTGAAAGGTCCAGCGCATCAAGCATCAAGTGTTAGCTCTGCCACTAGACTCTTTATGAAACAATATGATATGACATTATGAACAGCTCTAACAGCTGACTATCAGCAGGGGTAATGAAGTGTTTGTCCCTGAACTTGTGTCTGAAGAGAGAAAAGAAAAGGAAAATGCTGAATGATATGTTTATATCTGTTTTTCCATCACAGACATGCCTGCTAAAACAGCCACCGGCACTATCGCAATCCAGGTGGAAGATTTCAATGACCAGTGTCCCGTTCTGACCAGTAATATACACACTATGTGTACCTCTGCGAATGCCGTTATTGTAAACGCCATCGATGAGGATGCATACCCCAACGGAGCTCCTTTTGAATTTGAGATCATTCCAGAACGCACTGAGGGAAAATGGAAAGTCGAGCATCTCAATGGTGAGTAAAATACCATTGCCACGACTAGCTACGTTTTAATAGTAGACAGGGATTGACAACAGAAACTCTCTTCCCAGATGCCTCCCTCATGCCAGGCCATGTGCCTTGGCATAATCCCATTACTTTTATTATGACAACCAGTCAGACATCTTACCTCACATCCATTAGGCTACAATCATATAACTTCAATCAATTCCTATTATTTATATAGCATCAAATCACAACACAAGTCATTTCAAAGCACTTAACATAAAAAGATCTTTACAAAATAATTTTTCAACATGATAGAGAGGAATCCAATAATTAAATTTCCATATGAGCAGTAGCTGGAAGAAAAACTCCTTTTGCCATCTGCATGTACCTGTTGGTGTGAGGGGAGAACAAAGAGAGAAAAGAACAGCTCGATATAAAGGGGGAAATACCTGCAGCTCCAAAATACAGTCACACACCAATGGTCCACCATCGGGAGCAACTCGGGGTTCAATGTCTTTCCCAAGGACACTTTGGCATGTGGACAGGAAGGAGTTGGGGGTCGAACCGCCAACTCTTCAATTAGTGGGAATTCCACTTCCCTATCTGAGCCCCACTGCCCCAATCTATCTATCTATCTGTCCAAACATTGACTTGTGGATCAATCGATACGATTTTATTGGTCAAAAGTCAAAGGGCAAGGTCACTGTGAGTTCACATCCATTTCCCACCGTGAACACGAGATCTCAGGAACACCTAGAGGAAACCTCTTCAAATGTGGAAAAAAAAACATTTAATTGGGCTCAAGGATGAACTCATACAATTTTGAAGGTCAAGAGTCAAGGTCACTGTCAGCTCACGTTGACTTATCCCTGTGAGCATGATATCTGGACAATGTCTTGGAACAAAGGTTCACCTGGTCTTGACGCCAAGGTGATTAGACGTTGGTGGTCAAATGTCAGAGGCCTGGTGAACATGATATTTTAGGAACGCTTTCATGGAATTTCATCACATTTCACACACATTCACTTGGACTCAAGAATTAAATGATTAGAATTTGGTAAACAAAGGTCAGAGGTCAAGGTCAATATGAACTCACATCTATTTTATACTTGAATAAAAAAGACACAAAAGTACCAACAGTTTTATTCTTGAGACACTAAGGAACAGGTAGTGACATGCAACAAAAGTCAAGTCTTTTATCCAAACCATTGTTTATTGTAGCACAATGCCTTTGGTTTTTCTGAACTTTTCCTGTTTGTCTTGTTCCTGACAGACACTGCCGTGACCTTGAGGGCTCAGGAATCTGTGTGGCCTGGTTTGTACAAGGTAGAATTTGTGGTGAAGGACCAGCAGGGAGAGGCCTGTCCAGAACCACAGAAAATGAAGATCCAAGTTTGTACCTGTGAGGATGGAGTGGTTTGTGGAAAACAAGAAGCCAATAGTCAAACCGACAACAAAGCAGTGTTAGGACCCGCAGGCATCGGACTGCTACTACTGGGCCTGCTGCTGTTACTACGTAAGTGTGACGTGATGCCTCCTTTGGAGGATCACAGCTGCTGCACACCACACTTTGGCAGCCTTTAAGTTGGACTAAAACTCTGTTATTTTTTTAGTCATTCCTCTGCTGCTGCTCCGCTGTCAATGTGGTGATGCTGCAGGTTTTCCAGACCTCTTTACTGAGATGCCTTTTGATACCAAGTCACACCTCATTAACTACCATACGGAGCGACAGGGAGAGAACACGGTGAGAACCGCACTGTTGAGTGCAGCAATATTGGCATACAGTGTCTGTGCTTTAAAGTGGCCATTTTGACCACAATACACTAACATTTGGTTCCCCTGCCTCTTACAGGAGGTGCCACTATTGAATATGCCATCACAAATGGATGAAGATATTATATACATGGGCGCAGGTCAAAAAGGCTCATTAATGGCACCTGTGGAGTTGCAACAGTCCATCCCTTCTATGAATGGGATGAATGGGGTTGCCTTTCAAGAACGTTTTTCAAGCGCCTACGGAGAAGGAATGTGGGGGATGAACCAGGAGGAGGGCAGTGGCTTCTACTATGAGTCTGAGGGCAGAGAATCAGGAGCTGGAGGAATTGATGGTGGCATAGCTCTGCCAGATCACATCCTGGGACAGTACTACGATCAGGTGAGGAACCAGCCAACCAGTTAGAGGCTCAACAACTGTGAGCAAAGTCTGACTTTGGTATTAATTCTAAATACCTTTTATAAAGGGCTCACAAAGCAAAGTTATGTGATGTGTGTTAATGGACATGTCCTTTTTTTGCACCGTTGTTGTTAAATTCAAAGATAACAATCTTTGCACTTATTTATTTTTTGAGATTTTGGTGATACTGATGTGTTTATTTCAAGATAAATACACAACTTGCTTTGTAGATGCATAAGACAGAGTCCTGGAAAAGCTAACCTGGTAAATATTTTCATTTCTTTATCAACAGAAGCTGAGCAGTGAAGATGACAACCTTGGAGTGAAGGATGGTCTGTTGGTGTATGACTATGAGGGCCAGGGCTCCGCTGCCGGCTCAGTCGGTTGCTGCAGCCTTCTGGAGTCTGACAATGACCTGCAGTTCCTCGATGACCTTGGACTGAAATTCAAGACTCTTGCTGAGGTGTGCGGAGGCAAGAAGATCCCAACTGAAGTTAAAGAAGTCTTTCCTATGCTTCCAAGAGCTTCTATCAACACTCAGTCCTCCGTATCAAGTTTGGTGACTGCCCAAAACCTACCCCCTCCAGCCAAGCTGCAACCACCCATCCCTAAAGCTGAGCAGACTGTTGTCAAGGAGACAACTAAGCATTCTCAAATGGTGAAGGAAAACGTGGCCACGATGAGGGAAGGGATGACCACAGTGAACACAGGGATGGCAAATCAAGGCCAGATGCTCTTTTTCCAGCAGCAGCAGCAGCAGCAACCTGTCTACTACACCACCACCCCTGTGTTACAGCCAATGCACTATGTAGTCCAGCCACAGGTTCAAAACACTATGCTGCTGGCCGAGGCACCAGTCACCAACCTTCCAGGCATGGTACTGGTTAATGACACCCAGGCTAGACCTTCCCAAGCATTAATCGTTCAGGGGCAGACACTGATGTCTGGTGGACAATCCCAGGTTCCTGGCATGGTGCTGCTGGAGAGGAGTGGGGTCCACGGGAGTTCTACCAATCTGATCCAGTCCGGAAGACTCTCTGGCTCCCAGCCTATGATGGTTGTTGAGGGTAGGGTCCCTGCAGGGTCAATGAAAATGCTAAATGGAAGCCAGACCTGCCTTGTTCAGGGAGGTACTCTACAGTCAGGAGGGCTTTCAGGATCTCAGAGAGTCATGGTGGTCGGAGAGACAACAGGCAGCGTAGGGCAGCTGGTTCAGGACGCAAGAGGTCTGTCCCCGAAGAGTGAGGTGTCTGGCTTTCAAAGTGTCCTCAGCAGCAAGAGAAGCCCATCCACTGGCTCTAGCAGCAGCAGGTTGCGCTCCTCAACCAGCACAGTGAGCACAACCCCCATCCAGCGCAAGGTGGTGATAGAGGAGACAAGAGAAATACACTGAATAAGAGACTGTCTGGACAGCGGTAAACCTTCTCCAAATGCCATAAAGACAATTTTTTTTGTTGTGCTGTTCCTTGTGGTGATGGGACACTTCTGGGACTCAAGTAATGTAATACAGCTCATGAAGAGAATGCAGGTTCCCAATAATACCTCCTATAGATTTGAAAATGCAAGTGGTGTAGCACCAAAAACAGAGGAAACATTGCAGGTAAATGGTCTCTATAAATAATAAAGATTGTAAATGATAACCCCCCCCCCCCACCTCCCCGCTTGATCCAAGTTGACTTAAGTAACTTAGCTTTGCCTTCTCTTCTTCATGTACACCCTTCATCATGTTCAGTAGCGATGTTATGATTTACTTCTGTTTCATCTTCAGGTTGTTTTTTTAAGCTGGTTTTTGTTTTATTGTATTGTGGTATCGCTTGTTGTTTTAAACACTGCCTGTGTGTTGAATTGGATGTATTGGATTGGGGTGAAGGTTTTTGTTTTTATATCTATGGATTCAGAAAGTTTTCAGACCACTTCCTCTTTTTGGAAGACCGGTTCTAAGCCTTGCAAAATATTTTACTAAAAACTGACTTTAAACAGATTTTAACAAAACTTTCTGGTGTGGTATTTTTATTCTAACTAATTTTATTTGTGTGGTTAATTTTAATGCAAGAATTTTACCAATCACACCCTTTTTGGGGGGGATAAGACTGGACTACCTCTATTGTAGCTCACTTAGCCTTGGTTTGTTTTTCAGCCTGGTGATTAAGTTAGCCTAAGTTGATGCCCCCACTTACCTTTCTTCTGGACTGCTCTGGATGCCTTCAGCTAATAGAAAGTTGCTGAACTGGAAGCTGTGATTTTCAGTGTTTACGTAATACGGCAATCAGAATTAAGGTACTCAGTGACTTGGATCAATCTCCGTCCACTGATCAGGACACTCATTCTGTCCCGTTACAGCATCTTACACCACCTGCTGGGGTCCTGCTCCAGTCCAGACCTTCCAGAAATGTCCTGTTCCAGAGTCCATCCAAATTTGTATCTTCCAGTCAGCCTGTCACCTCAGTCCTGGGTATCAATGATTCGAAATGTCAGGATGAGATCAGCAACTCCATGTTGTTTTCCTGGGTCCACTGAGCTCCCGAGGTCTTTATCCTTTTTGTCCAGTGTCGATAAACTATTTTTCCTTGTTGGTTCCAATGTGCAGTCCGAACTATTTCAAGCCGACTTATGGTCGCTATGATCGTCTCAACATGCTATTAGCACAAACATTAACATTGTTTATTATCTTTGATGTTTCAGCAGGCTTCACAATGAAATTTCTTCCACTGCTGGCCAACGCATTCATGGTGGAACCACCCGTCACAACTATCACCTGATATCTGTGGAGAAAGAAAATAAAAAATTTGCTGCAATGTAAACATATATTAACATTGAATACAATACAAACCCAGGTTGTTTACTCTCCACATTAGCCTCCTCACAATGGAAGCAGAGGTTTGTCAGGTCGTCTGTCAAAATACTTGACAATTATTTGAAAGAGAACTAGATTTATGAGGATATTTGTAGCTTACAAGAGATAACAGGAAAATAAATCACAGATTCTCACTGAAGTCTTTCATAGTGCTGTTGCGTTACCTACCAGAGTCCCTGAGAAGTCTCAACGCGTATTGGACACATTCCTTTCACCTAAGGGAAGAAAATAACAGTTTCTGGCCTTTTTGCATACTGTTATAGAATGAAAACAATCAATTCATAACTTTGGTGTGGATTAGCCACTGTGTCACCCTTCCACATTAATATATTGAGCCCTTTCTCTTTCATGAATGCTCTAAGAACCAAAAACACAAACACATTATGAGGTGGTGAGAGAACACCCAAATGCAGAAAACACAGCAGTTGACTTGATATAAAGAGTATTTTATTGAAACACAGAACAGGGGAAACATTCCAGGGAATCATGCGTGAGCATAGGACCAAGTCCAGAAGGGCTGAAAGCCAATAAACAGTCACTATCGACCCGGGCTTCTCCCAGGGGCGGGGCAGGTACTCAGACAGAGTCCGGAGGTGGAGAGTGAGGCCAGAGCAGGAACAGACCGGTGACCGGAGCTGAGGCAGACTGGTCCAAACGAGGTGGTGTGAGCGTCCCCATGTTCCATACATGTAGCTTATGGAACATAAGTAGCTCGGATCTGGGCGGGGTCGTGACATACAGGCAGGCAGGTGGTCTCCGAGGACCGACGCTGAGCTGGAGTGCTGGGCCCCTGGTGGTCTCCGAGGACCGACGCTGAGCTGGAGTGCTGGGCCCCTGGTGGTCTCCGAGGACCGACGCTGAGCTGGAGTGCTGGGCCCCTGGTGGTCTCCGAGGACCGACGCTGAGCTGGAGTGCTGGGCCCCTGGTGGTCTCCGTGGACCGACGCTGAGCTGGAGTGCTGGGCCCCTGGTGGTCTCCGTGGACCGACGCTGAGCTGGAGTGCTGGGCCCCTGGTGGTCTCCGTGGACCGACGCTGAGCTGGAGTGCTGGGCCCCTGGTGGTCTCTGAGTGACTTGCATCATGGTTATAAGAAGCCAGGCAAATAAATGACAGATAGTAAAATTGCATACAAGAAGTCGATGCTTCTATAAAAGGCCCGTGAAGGACGATATCATATAGATATATTAAATTAATACTTTAGAATGCTTTCAACTTTGAAGCCCAGTATTCCCAAAATGCCATCAAAAAACGAATAATGAAGAACTCAATGCCCACTCAGGTTAAAATAAATTTGAAGGCACCAATTTGACAAAGTTCCTTTGTTGGTCTATGGCCAAAATAAATTTCTGATCTACTGGTACCTTATGAACCCTCCCGACCCCTCAGGTCGTCTGCTGGTCTCCTTTCTGTTCCCAGAGTCAGAAACATGGAGAAGCAGCATTCAGTTTCTATGCGCCACATATCTGGAACAAACTCCCAGAAAGCTGCAGGTCTGCTGAGACTCTCAGATACTTTAAATCAAGACTGGAGACTTTTCTGTTTGCTGCCTTTCACTCAACCAGAGTCGAGGATGTTTTCAACTGCACTGTAAATTGGATTCTATTTTTAGCTTGCGTAATGTTTTAATCACTGTTCTTAATTGTTTTTTTTCCTTTCTTTTCCCTGATGTTTTGATTGTTTTAATGGTTTTATGTGAAGCACTTTGAATTGCCTTGTTGTTGAAATGTGCTCTACAAATAAACTTGCCTTGCCTAAACTAGACTCATGTTAAAATATGTAAGGCAGGCGTGTAAGGTGTGCTATTTTATTGTTTTTCTATTGTTCTATTACTATCTATTGCTTCTGTATGCTGCTGTCGTGAAAAAAATTTCCCCTCGGGGATTAACAAAGTAACTACCTAACCTAACCTAACCTAACCTAAGTTTGTAGCATTAAAACACATTTACGATTAAATTATGTGAATGAGTGCAACAGTTCCCCCAGTGATGTTGAGGTAACCCCTACAAGGGGCTTTCCAGTCTTCCAGATGAACATTGATCCTTCGTAAAGTTCACCTTCTTACCCACTCGTCAATTTCAAGCCTCAACCTGGCTACCCCCATCCTGGTGCACAGCATACTGGATTTCCTTTCCCAGCTAAATTTGTTCTGCAAGCTAAATAGTTATTGTGTACAACATGTTTTATGTTGAATGAATATTAAAGCCTTTTACCTTGTACTCCTGTAGTACTTTGGGGGGATACCTCGTCTCACTTCCAAACATGAGGAAATAGGGACTGTATTTGGTGATCAGCTGCTTTTTTGTCCGGAGGGCAAACATAGTGACCTGTAGATATTTGTCCATAGTTTTAGGATGATCCGAGACCAGTTTGTTTCGGGATCTTAGGATAAAAAAAATTAAAGAACAGACGTGAGCAAGTAGGATAAGCCGATCAATGCAGCCCATTTTCAACAATTCTTTTCATTCAAGTTGCTAACAAATATATCTTTGAATTGTACCATTTATGTTTTCTACAGGACCATTAGTCTGTGGATGGTAGGGGGAACACAGGCTCCCATCAATCCCCAGCTTCTCACTCAAGCCATAGTTCACCTTGAAAGGTTTTGTGTGACAAACAATACATAAATCAGCACAGCTGCACTTACATATTTAGGACTCCATCTGTATCACTACTGTACCTTGTTAAAGAATGCAGAGCCCTGGTCTGTTAGCAGCTTTTTAGGTGCATCAAATTTGTAAAAGAAATCAAGAATATAATTGGTGACCTCATCTGCTGTTTTGCTCTTCAGTGGGTAACCCTCTGCAGATTTGGTGAAATAATCAACCATTACACAAATATACTTTCCCACAAAGTCCATGCCAACAAGTTCCAGAGGTTCCATTCCCTAAAAATTAAAAAGGACAGGTTTAATACAGCAGTTTATGTGTGTGAAAGATCACAAGAGTATTCCATGATTTACTTTTACTTCTATTGGATTGTAGTCCTTTTTCTCTTTAATATTTGCCTGCTAACTCTGACACTGTGGACACGCTGCAATCTAAATGGTCAAATGAACAGATTAAATTCAAAATTAAGCATGTTAATACTGACAAATAATTACAGGCCGTTACATATCAGCAAAAATAGGCAGTCGAACTGCAAAATTTATGCTGGCTTCTTTAGCACATTTAATAACGTCTGTGTTCCGAGCGGTTTCTTTTACGCATCAACCTTCTCCTCACAAAACCCACAAAGTTTGGATCGGGTAACTGGCCTTATATATACGGAACCAGACCCAACATGCTCCACTTGTGTTCATCAATTATTCAACAGCCCCAGTTGTTCCTTATTTACCACCTGAACACGGTTACACTGAAGATGAACAATTTGCTTATAATTGTGATGTCGTGATCACATGTATAAACTGTAAATACAAACAGAAACTGTGTATGTCTGTAGCCTTTCACATGAATAATTAATTCCATCACTTTTTTTTATATTATTTGTATACTTAAATCTTAAAAACGTAACCTCATAGTTGAGATCCCAGAAAAAACAATTTTACAAATCACCAAAATCATGAGAGGCTCATATAGTGTTATTTACATTCAACTTCAGGTGTCACAGATTCGGGGGTTTGGACTCAAATGCACAACAAAATGTGAAGTTTGATTCAGGGAGGCTGTGGCTCAGACGGTAGAGTGGGTTGCACACTAATCAGACGGTTGGTGGTTCAATCCCCAGCTCCTTCTGTCCACATGCCTAAGTGTCCTAGAGCAAGACACTGAACCCTAAGTTGCTCCCGATGGTGAACCATCAGTATGTGAATGTTCTCCTGATGGCAGCACCTTGCATGGTGATCTATCTCATTAGTGGGTGAATGGGAAAACCATGTTAAAGAGCTTTGCGACCAAAAGGTGATAAAGCCCTATACAAGTACTTACCATTCCTTTACTATTTTCACATATTTACAGGCAACAGTTGGGAAAAACAAAGTCCAGAAGGGGGAAAAACAAAGTCCAGAAGGAGGAAAAGAGGTCAAACATAAAACCTACTCGACTCAGGATGGAGCGCAGAGACAACCAGCTTGGCGGTAACAATGACGACAATCTGACAAAGGAGGTAGGGAGCATGCAGACTTTATACACAGGAGGTCAGACGTCATAGCTGCCGGCTCATGGGTCTTGGTTACATTAAGATCTAAAAAGCTCCTGTCAAACCTGGAGGAGAGGTTTCTGGTGTACTGCCAGTAGGCGGCGCTGTCCAAAGTCTGGCAGGAGACCAGGACCATGTCATCTGCATATTTAATAAGGCAGAGGTCACTTCTGTTGAACTACATTCATTTGATTATATTGAGAACTGCAGGCAAGATAGTACACATCTCTGAGGACTGCATGTATTCAGAACAAGACAAAAAGGGTGTTTTTGATGCACACACACTGAGAACGTTCTCCCAGAAACTCCCCAACCCAGAGGCCAGGCTGCTGCTGATCGGGTCACGGAAGCGCTTTAAGAGGAGGTGCGGCTGGACGCTGTGGAAGGCAAAGAAGACAAAGAATACACACAAGTGTTAGCTTTGCTTAGATGGCAGTTCATCCAAGAAACTTTATTCAAGAGAGATAACTGCATGGGGCCCATGAACTCAGCTGTTTGAGATGACAGTTCTTTACACACTAGAGCAGGGGTCTCAAACTTAATTTACTTGGGGGCCGCTGGAGGCAGAGTCTGGGTGAGGCTGGGCCGCATCGGGTATTCCACAAGAAAAGCTTTGTTAAAAAAAAATTCCAATCTTCTCAAATGTCTTTATTTTTTATTTTTTTAACACAAAATAAGATGAAAAAATAAATAAACAAATTAAGAATTAATAAGTAAATAAGTAAATAAATCAGTAATAAATAAAATAATAATAATTAGATTTCTCTCGTCAGCAACTATGTGGTTTCTTCAGTCTTCTATATCTGCTGTATTCAGATTTAAACGTCTTTATTAACAGTTCTTTAACCTCAATGGGTTCTTCTGAACATGAATTGTCCTGAACATGAATGGAACATTGAAGAACATGAACTGTTCTTCTGAACATGGCTTCTCTTGCCTACTCCTTGCTGCTGGAGACCTGGCAGCGCTTCCTCTCTCATCTCCCTGGTATTTTACATACTCCTCAGCATGTCTAGTTGTGTAATGACGTTTCAAATTGTATTCCTCGTGCACCCCAACTTTCTCTGTGTAAATAAGACACGTCGGGGTGCCCCTGTGCTCAACAAAGAGATATTGCATCTCCCACTTTCCCTGGGATTGTCTGTGCTCATCACCAACCTTTCTCTTCACTGCAGGCTTTGAAAAAGACATGTTTGGGGCTGTGGGATATATTTTAATTCCACTTGGTGTCACTGTCGTGTTTAGCCGTGTTTATGACATCATCTAGAAATAGATGTAGTGTTCATCGTGTGAGGCAATGCAAATAACAAAATAATGACCCCCAAATAACGGTGCGACCCTATAATTGGTCCGGGTTATCGGGGACTGTTATTGCCGACGGACAGGTGTCGGTATGTGACTGCAGACCACGTTAGACTACATTATTTCTTTCTTTTATCTCGCCGCGTACGCATCACTTTGATTTATTTTGTCAGAGAGAGACATATATACGTATAATGTCCCGCTGGGCAGCAACTTAAACAACTTGTTTTTGAAGTGTTGTGAACGCAGCGCGCTGGGACGGATGTCCACGTTTGCCTGATAGAAACGAGGCAGCCAGCCAGGCCCGGAAGAAAACTCTCCATGGCAACGCTGCTGTCACTTTCACTCATTGAGAAATGTTGCTCTGATTGCATCGAGCCCGGTCGATGTCCCGCCCCCGAGAGCCGTATACCCACCGTGATTGGTCGGTTCGTTCAGCTCCGCACACAACACTGGAAAGTGTCATTCATAGAAAACTCGCGGGCCGCACTAACATTAAACTTTCATATTAAGGTGGGGGCCACAAAATATCGTCTCGTGGGCCACAATTGGCCCGCGGGCCGCGAGTTTGAGACCCCTGCACTAGACTCTCCATACATATACTGAGTGAAGGTGTAAGACCTATGAATCTAAAGTCATTGAGGGATGTGGCATGAGGTGTTTATGGTGAAGGGATAATGGTCACTGTCTTTTAAAGTACAGAGGTTGAAGCTGTTGAAGAACTAAAACCAGGAGAAGAGACCAGATCACGCCCGTTTTCGGTGTTTGGTGTTAAAACTAAAGGTGACGAAGCGTTTTCAGTCAGAGCCCCCAAATTATGGAAGGAGCTGCCTGAGAAAATAAGGTCTGCAGAGTCAGTGACATCTTTTAAATAAATCTCTTCTTAAAACATACTTTTATAAGAGAGCTTTTGCTGATTTTAGTGATCAATTCTTATTTTTTTTGTACCCTGTTTTAATTCGTTTTTTATGATTGTTTGATAGGATCTGTTATGAGGTGTGTTGATAAATGGACCCAAATGCAGACACACAGCAAAGTCTCTTTGGAACCAGGTATTTATTTCTCCCAGGCAGTGAGAGCAAACCGGAAAACACACCACTCCTCCGCGAACCGGAGTTTCTCGAGAACAGAGACAGAACAGACTTACGGGACGTGATGTCGAGTAGGTAAACAGACGAACTGACGGTGAGCAGACAGGAGATTTATTGTGATCTGTCCACACTTGCAGAAATTGAATTTATATCTCATGGACTGCCTCCCTTCACGCACAAGCTCCACGGGATCTCCTACAATTGGTTATGACATTTTCCGAGAGAATTGATTGGCCCGTAGGTGGTACTGTTGTACGTTTTGATCCGATATCTTGAACATAGTCTGCTCCGAACAGGGTTTAGATTGCAGAAGAAGTTACCACGGTGATCTAGCCAGGTGAAAAGAGAGCCACTTTAATAACATGGCTTTAATCTAAACATACCCACTAATATGGATTTGTAGTGCACCCTTCATTAGAGTTTGACATGCATATTATTTACCTTTAAACATTGAGGGCATTGAAGAGCAAAACGAGCTGCTCTGCTCTGACCAAACTGCAGTTTTTCTGCAAACCTCTTTGGAGCATCCAAAATGATCATTGAGCAAAACGTTAAATGTGATAAAACTAGTCGGCGGTTTAGAGTCTGCAGGATGGGTTTGGTTTGTAGCAGACATACCCCCATTTTCACAGCAAGAAAATCAATATGCCTTGTTTATCACTGTTTACAATGAAAATAACACCAAGACCCATTAACATAACACCTATTGCTGAAAAATGACATTGTTCAGCATCAGGTTCAGATGAGGTCTAGAGCGCAGGGTGTTTCGTACCAAATACAATGTTTTCAGTCTTTTTAAGTCTGCAGCTTTGATGAGGTTGCAGTGATCTCAGTAACTGTGGATGAACCTGTATTATTGTAATATCACCTGCCTACATAGACACAGGGCCATGTTTTCCACAGAACAAGCAGAATGGCTGAAGTGGGTGCAGCAAACTCCTTTGGTATTTTGGTGAACTCAACCGCAGTGGATCATCAGAAGGTATTTAACAGGTGACTTTAAACCACAAAATCAGTTTCCAAAGAAGTAGAATGACAGAACAAATACTTTTGTTAATTGTGCATAACCACACTCAACATCAATCAGAGAAATATCTCATGATGTTGACATGAAAGCACAACTGTTGTCAAGTGAGCTGTTGAGTCCCTGTCCAGCCAGTCTAACCACAATCCAGTGTTTACCTGTGTTTACCGAGGGCAGAGGGGTTTGATTTTGGGGTTTATTTGCCTTTAATTATCTTCAAAGATGCCACAAATTATTAACATTAAAAATCACAGTCGGTGTGAACAGGAATCTCCTGAACATTTCAACAAATGAACTTTGTAATGCTTTAAGAACAGGAATGAGCAGGTTTCCATTTTTACACTAGAATTGAATTGATTGTTGTTTTTTTCTCCAAAAGGAAGCGGAAAGTAAAACAGCTTTAAATTTTCAGAGGACATATTAAAAAACAGCCCTTTCCTTGGTTAGGAGCCATTGCAAATTATTTAAAACTTCATAATGATTTTCAGAATAATAAATTCACCTGAGTCTTTACTTGTTTGGCAGCCTCCAGCACCCGAGGGCAGGAGGAGACTTCATAAGTGTGGACTCCTCCTCTCCACCTCAGTGTTGTGCCCTCCTCAGTGTGGTCTCCTCCTCAGTGTGATCTCCTCCTCAGTGTGGTCTCCTCCTCAGTGTCGTGCCCTCCTCAGTGTGGTCTCCTCCTCAGTGTCGTGCCCTCCTCAGTGTGGTCAGACACTGTCGTCATCGGGACTCTGTTGGTTCACCTGTCCAGGATTCGGGACTTTTCTTCGGTCATGATTTGGGTTTCTTCGCCCGTGTTGATGTTGCTTCTGTTTGCGGTGAGTCTGAAAGGAGTTTTGTGTTTTTTTTTCCTCTCTCACAGACCGAACTGTTTTCTTAACGCTCTCGTGTCGTTTGTGATGTCTGATGCTCTGTGAAGCCTCTGTGCATCTCTAACGCTGTTTCTAATCCCTGTCGTGCAAACTTCATCTCGGCAGCCTGCAGGCAAGCGGCTCATTTCACCCACCTCACAGGCTGCGTTGGAAACTTATTCAGAAAACGTCTTAATAAACCCAGTTGTTTGTGTTGCAGCAGTTTTAAAATAATGATAATCTAAAATGTAGTGAGAAAGATGAAAAAACATTGTATCCAAATGTCTGTAATATGAACTTGAGTGTGTTCACCCATCACATCAGAGGTCTATAAACCTGCACAAAGGTCATTTCATGTGATTTTACATTGTGAAATGAATTCTGCAGCTGAAAGACACATCAATATCTCTTGAATTATTTCATAAATGTATCTAATTAAACAATGCTAATAATAATTTACCTGACTCCCGAAAATGATTGAAACATCAAAGTATTCTTGTCTTTGAAACAAGCTTCAAGCATCCTCCGCTGACTCCGGATCAGTGTTCTACGTTGTTTCTGAAACCTTTTCATTTGACTTACTGTTATTTTTGGTGTTTCCGAATTGATTCAAGAAGTAAGTTCAGATGAAACAGTTGAAGTTCTTGTGTTGAAAGTGAAGGCTAAAAACAAAAAAAGATAGAATATGAATCCAGTGATTTGAAACCAATGACATGAAGGGATCATTTTTCCAAAGAATGGGGCACAATTGAGTTGATTGGAGTTATTCCAGTTGGCTCCGTACTCAGCGTTTATTGTGAAATACCTAGTGAGTGACTCTGAGCTCTTCTCTCTCATGAAAGGTGAGAGGCCACTCCTTCACATCACACTTATGCATTTATCCTGACATCCCCATACATCATCTGAGTAATTAAATCACTTAGTAGTGGAAGAACTGAACTCTAGGAGCTACACATTCCCAGTAAAAACAATCCCACACGCAAAGAAACACCCACACACACCCACACACACCCCAAACCATCCACGCTCAACCATTAAGTGTATCTAAAAGTGTTCGTAGCTTCCGGGTCTGACAAATTAGGCCGATGCAGAAGTAAAGCTGCAATACCACCAAGTGCCACTAGAGGTCGGCTCCAAAAAGCCTCCAGCTCCATAGACTCCCATTTAACTTTTCTCATCAAATTCAAAGTCATTGAACAAAGTCAATAAATGTTTTCCACGAGTTTCCACGGTCCATCTGAAAATAATCCCTGTCCGGTAAGGAGCCATAGTGAAACACTTACATGTGCTGTATTACAGATCCAGTCTGTTGCTGTGGTGAGGCACAGCTCTGGAGGCAGTCTGGTAAGAAAGAGAAGACACTGGATTACCCCACCAAAACTACTGATCGAAAATAAGGACTATGGCAAGGAACCTGTTGCGAAGGTAAGTCATTGGTCTTTGACTTCAACTCTCTGGAATTCAATAATCAATTCAATTTAATCACGAGTCATCTCAGGGCACTTTAAATAGTAAGGCTAAGCTCTTCAAATATCATATAGAAACCCAGCAATTCAACAATTCCCACATGAGCAACAGCTGGAAGGAAAAACTCCCTTTTCAAGAGGAAGAAACCTCCAACAGAACCAGACTCAGAACATCTGCCTCGACCGGTTGGAGTGAAGGGAGAGCAGAAAGAGAGAAGAAGAGCAAAGAGTGAGCCAATAAAATGGGAAGGTTTGTGGGACCAGTAACTACAGATCAGAAACATGAAGCTGCAGAGATGCCGGTAGAAAGTTACAGGGAGCGACATAAGACACAAAGTTAATGAGTTGTAATGGTGTCATATAAATGCACGGACCATGAAAGAGAGGGGAAAGGATCATGTGACCTCCCCCAGCAGAATTGAACTTAAATCAGTTCAGGAAATAGTCACCACACCATTGTGAAAACACGGCATGTGTGTCACGAACATTCAGTCGACTATCTGTAACAAAAAACGACACCATCCGCCACTAAAGGTCACCACCTCAACGTTTTCACAAGCAGCCTGACAAGCAATACTGAGGGACAGTCCTGAGACTACATTTGTTTTTTTCTCTTTTTATGACACAGTAAATCATTTTCAGCCTTTTCAACCAGTTGTTTTTCTGGTGCAGATGTTTTACTTTTGTTTTCCTCGGCTCTACTGATATGAATGTGAATTATACTGTGTTTTCCTGTATTTCAGATTTATACAGATAAGGATAATGGCAAAGGAAATGTTCGTTACTACCTTAAAGGCATTGGGGCAAGCCAATATCCATTCCACGTGTTTACAGTTCACCCTCAAAATGGAAGTATTTGTTTGACCAGGTTGCTGGACAGGGAGGAGATCAGTGAGTACAATGTAAGTCATTTATTTCCCTTCATAGGATTTATCCATAGCTGTGAGACATTATTATGTTTGTAAGAGACAACAACATGTGAATTTTCTGTTTCAGCTGGTGGGTTTTTCTATGTTCTCCAATAACTTTCTGGCAGAGGGAGACATCAATGTAAAATTCAAGATTGTAGACGTGAACGACAACCATCCAGTGTTTAAAGACATCAAGCCCGGGGAGGTGGATGAGCTCTGTCCTGCAGGTGGGTGTACAATGGGTGTACTCTACATTTAGCCTCAAGTTCCTCTTCTCGTCTTTTATTGGCACATTGCCGTGTCTTTTGGTGTGTCACTCCAACTTATAGCTCAGTGTAATACACACATTGGCACTAATGTGTATTACGCCACATGGAAGCAAGTTTGTCCTCGTGCTAATGCATGAGGCAAACAAAATGATCATGTTCGATTCAGTTTAAGGGTCAGCCTTATTGACTTTGGGACTGTCCGTGATGTGTGTCAGCTTCTTTTAGTGCATGTTTTACATCAACCAGGAAAAGAAATTCAGTTTTCCTGTCATCAAAACACATCAGGATGAAGGAAGTAGGATGTTCAATAATAATCAGTTGAGACACACTAAGCAAGTGGCCATTTATAGCTAATGCTTATACAGGAAAAGTTTGGTTGGCTGTGCTGTTTGAAGGAACTCTCAGTGAAGTCGGTTGCTTTATTCATGTAGGTTACAAAGGATCGGGGCATGCTGGGTAATGGCAGGGGAGTAGTCCAAAGGGGACTGTGGGTAGTTTCCCGGCATTCCCAGTGATAAAACGTTTATTTTTACATACACGGTTTTAAACCACCACAGATGTTAGTGTCGTCAGCTAGTAAGCTCATACAGCTACATTATTATAAAGATGTCTGGCCAAAATCCAATGGATAGGGAAGAACGTTTAGAAATGTTTACACAAAATATTTCAACAATGTTTTTTGAGAATAATATTCTACCTTGAGGAAGAACATTCTTGGAACAACAACAAAAAAACGTCCTGCTGATAACATTACCTTATACTACTGTCACTTAATACTGGTTTTACAGGGACTTCAGTCATGACTGTTGTGGCAACTGATGCTGATGAACCAGGGAACATCAATTCTAAGATCGCCTATACCCTCATAGACCAGAAACCACCTGATGACATATTCACCATAAACACGAATGGGACCATCTACGTCAAAAGGCCCATCCTGGACAGAGAGGTATGAACCACACCAGCAGCTCCTTGGTTTTTAACAGTTATGGTCGACACCATAAAGTGAAACTCTTCACTCTTTCAGATGATCAATGACAGTTAATTCAATCATTTCCAGTCAAGCAGGTGTTGAAAAGGTGATGATGGCGGGGTGGAGTCCTTCCTCGTACCTATTTACTTCTTTCCATTTTTGTACTTTTTGTGATGGAACTCGTCATTTTGGAGTGAAAAAGTAAAACGAGACCCCCTCGGGTGGCAACACATCCATCTTTGACAAACTTCAATCGAGGAGAGATAGGCTGACAACTGTAAAGGTGTGTAGCCATTCCAATTCTGATGTCCTCCTCTTAACAAGTGGTCCTTCAGAATATTTAAAATTTCCGGATAAGGAGAGGTGCATGCCTCATCCTTGAAACTTGTTAACCTAGGAACATTTGACTGACTAACTCTATAGCCGTAAAAGACTAACATCAGGTGAAAATTCGCTTTGCTTGGTCTGAACACAAGATTGAGATGGAGGACCATAACCCTACCAGTTCATGAGGTACAGCACAGTCTCATCCCTGGTGATGGACAGCCAACAACGTCCTGATAGTAAGGACGTGCTTACCATCAATGATCCGTCGGGCTGGAGGGTGTCTGGAAGAGGAAACCAGGGCACTAGTCTTGGAAGGCTTGGTCCTAGAAATATGAAAGGTGGAGTATATCCACAGGGAGTTGGGAAGTTTGAGTCTGACTGCCACTTGGTTGATGACCATGGAGAAAGCAACAAAACAGGGCGCCAGCTTTCAGGACTTAAAACGCATAAGAAGGTCTGCAGGCCGTAAGCAGGTGCGATGGCGATCAGCCAACCACTCTGTCCGAGCAGCTTGCTCCGGAGAAGGGCCATGAAAAAACATGAACCCGGGTTCATACTTTAAGTTGATTATATTCAAAAATTATCTTGAGTATCGTAGAACTCAAGGCTCTTAATTTTGTCTTTCCAGTTGTGGGGCTCTAACTGACTGAGTTTGGGAGTCATTTCAGGCAGACATTTGCCCAGGGCTTAAGGGCTTAAAGCTACTATAAATTCTGTTCATGGTAACTGGCAATTTGACCAAAATATCCTGTAGATATTGTCTGTCCGCACTCAATCAATTTTGAGAGACAGACATGAACAAGTTCGTTGGCTATGAATCCTCTGATTTCTGGAAATGATAGCAAACTAGAGCATTGCTACTCTCCTGGGTACAACTACTCAGTCAACTTTATGAAATGAATTATAGTTTAATGTTTAGTTTTCAGAATATCAAATTTTGCATTAGGTTCATCACAGAAAATGTGTGGTACAATCGTTGCAAGTCATTTATTCTGCAAATAATTAAAAGACTTCTTGATTTTTTTATTTCAGAAAAAAGATCAGTACATTTTGACAGTGAAAGGCCAAGACTTAGATGGACTACCAACGGGAAACACGGGAATCGGCACGGTTATCATCAATGTCCGTGATGTGAATGACAATGTTCCCACTCTGGAGAAGGACGAGGTAGCTTTCTTTCTCACACTCTTCTATATCAGCATTTTATACATTCTCATAGTAGGAAAGTAGGAAAACTTACCATGGGGGGTGGAGGGGTAGGCGGTGGGTGTTAGATTGCATGGTTTCTATTTTTTAGGTTTGATGGAAAAGAATATATGGACATGTTAATATGTTGATATCACGTAACAAATCTAAGTCACAAACAAATGTGTAATTAAAATAAATATTACGGAAATGAGCCCGCTTACTTTCATTTCCTAATGTTTTATTTGCAGTATGAGGGAAGCATTGACGAGAACACATATGGGGTGGAGGTGATGAGAATCAAATCAGAGGACCTGGACATGCATGGCACGGACAACTGGGAAGCTGTGTATGATATTGTCAAAGGCAATGAGGCCGGATATTTCAGCATTAAAACAGACCCCCTCACCAACGAGGGCATCTTAATGCTCGACAAGGTACTGCAGTTTTAATTATTTCAGAGAAATTTGCTGTTTTTCCATCTTTTGTGGGAAATTATACAATTTGAATACCTTTTCCTTTTAACTCATATCCTGGTCATCAAGGGGCTAACCATTCATGCTATATTTTGTTTTTTGTTCTGAACACTTTAGGCTATCCAAATCTTCTATTATTTGATTTGATAATACTTTCAGATTATTTTGAAGGGGAAACCTTATATGTGACAGACATCATTAGAAAGCTCTGGTCCTGCTCTGTCTTGTAATATGCGTTTCATATTTATGCAGTGATGAATTCATGTTTAATTTAATCAAGATTAGTGGGTGTGGGGAAAGACAAAGAGCTGAATGCAGAGTTTAAAGATGAATTCATTTGGCAATTAAAAATCTATTTCTTTTTACCGCCCCCAAGCTCCCTCCAAATGTCATGGGGCTCCATACCCTGTCTCTAAAGCTGAGCCCGGCCACCATGGGGAGGAAACTCATAACTCAACTCAAAATTCAATAAAAGCTACTTTTATTCACAATCTAATTCTCTCAGTTACTACCTGTCTGTGGTGGTAGGGCCCACTGTGGCTCGGAGATTACGGTGAAGGCTGCCCCCTTATCATACGATTGGCGGTTTAATCACTAGGCTCTCCTGTCCAAATGCCAAAGCATCCTTGGACAAGACCCTAAACTCCAAGCATGGCAAGGTTATTGCTGATTTTGCACCAATCCAGGAGTCCATCTCCTGCTCTAACTTACCCTCATTTGTAAATAATGCCTCGGGATGAACTCCTCCACTTGGGGTCAGAACTCTGTCCCAACCTAAAGGGTGCCATCCATCATTTTTCTAACCAAGAATCATGTCTTCTGACTTGGAAGTGCTGACTCTAATCCCAGACACATTATACTGTGCAGCAAACTGTCCGGGGCTATGCTGTTGGTTACAACCTGATGAAGCCAACGGCACCACATCATCTGCAAAAAGCAGAGAAGCGATCCTGAGATTCCCAATACCACACAAACCATACATTCTCGTCCTCATCCTTTGACTTTAAAACCCCATATTGCAACAGTGCTTCCCACGAGATCCCACAAGGTTGTAGGCCTTCCACAAGTCCACATAGCACATGTATACTGGATGAGAAACTCCAATGAACCCCCAAGTAACTTTGCAAGGGAAAAGAGTTGGTTCACTATTCCACAGCCAGCATGGAATCCACATTGGTCCTCTTGAATCTGAGGTTGCAGCTTCATTTCCAGCACCGTAGCATAACCTTTTTCCAGGATGCTGAGAAGTGAGACGCCCGAATAATGATAGCAACCCTTCTCGAGTCCCTTTTTTAAATAAGGGGAACCACCATGATGGTCTGCTGGTCCAAAGGCACTGTACTGAGCCTCCGGGTGACATTGAATATTGTTGGGCTGACTTGACCTGTCCAAAGTCTTCACCATCTCAGGCTATTCTAATCTCCTCTTGGTGCCGTGCCACTTTTGGATCTCCCTAACCTCAGAGACGCCTGCCAGATATACAAGTAAGCCTTTCAATGAGTCCACAGACTTTGCCTTTTCTCCAGAGGACATGTTGGTCAGGTCCAGGAGTTCCTCAAAGTGCTCCTTCCACCGCTGTTGATATCCTCAGTTGAAGTCAACAGTTCTCCTCCCTTACTAAAAACCCACCTGGGGTAAGCCCTGCCGTCCCTTCCCTGAGACGTCAGCTCATTTGATAGAACTTCCTTCAGAGAAGCTAAAAGTCATTATGCATGTTTTTTCCCAAACTCTTTCCACACCCAAGTTTTAGCATTTGCAGTAACTACAGCTTCAGCCTTTGTCGCTCCCGGTACCTTTCTGCTGCTTGAGAAGATCCCTGGGCCAGCCAAACTCAAAAGTTCCACCACCAATAGTGTCCACACGTGGGTTCTCAGTTTGCTGCCACAACAGGCAATGATGACCTTCCCACCTCAACTCTTGCCAGCTGCATCCACAATGGAGCCCTTGAACATGGCCCACTTGAATTCCTTGCCACCAACCTTCCCCAGGATGCATGAGAAGGTTTTCCAGAGGTGGGAGTTAAAGACCTCCCAGACTGGGGCCTGTGCCAGATGTTCCTAACTCACACTCTGACTTACTGGGATTTTATGAGGTCTGTCCAGCCGCCTCCCCTGCCATCTGATCCAGCTCACCACCAGATGCTGATAAGTTGACACCTCAGCTCCTCTCTTTACCTGAATGTCAATGACATACAGCCATAGATTAGAAGCGATCCCCACAAAATGTATCACTAATATTAGACATTTTCATACCTGCCCGTCACCTCTCACCCTGGAACACTAAGTCAGAGCTGTGCGTGGAAGTGAGCCCAATAGTATCTAGTTACTACTGTTCCACCTCCTGCACCAAGTCCAGCTTTTTCCCCACCAAAGTGGTGACATCCCTGGTCTGTGGCTGGTCACTGTCACAAGGGAATTGGCATTCATAGGCCCATGGCCAAGCCCACTGCCCAGCTTGCTGTGCACTCCACAACAATGCCTATCAATGCAGGTGCTGGGCCCATAGGCTGGCAGCCTCATGTCACTTCTTTGAGCGGTGTCAACCGTCACCAAATGCTTGCCTGTAAGCTTAACTTCAAGGTCGTGCTCCAAGTAGGTGCTCTGTTTTCCCTTATCCAGGCGAGGTGATGCAGCGCCATCAGTTGCCTTTCATCAGAGTGTCGTGAATTGCTTCTCCTAGAAACGCCACCTCAATGGATGGGCTTTTGTGTCTCAGTGTATGTGGGGGCTGCGTTGTTGAGGGCATTGTCTCCAAAAGCAACTTGGTTTAACTAAGAGCTTATCTTATATAAAACAGTTATCTTGAATGATCCCCAAACTATGTAAGCTCAGTCTTAAACACACCATAGAACCTTCATCATCAAGGGTGGTTCCTTGATGATGAAGATTTAGTGGAGTTCACAATATACATCACATGTAACGTGAAATCACAAATGATTCAACCCCTTCCCATTCGAACACTTTATTATACACTTCATCCCTGACATGCAATGTGAATTGCTAGACCTTATATACACCACTGTATGCCTTTCTAAACTGGAAAGATTGGAAAGAAAACTTCTCATGCTGTGTTTACTGGAATGTCAAGACTACAATTAGTTATTTACTGAAACTACAACTGCAGGTTTGATGAAATGATTACAATTTTGATTATCAAGATTTTGCCCAATGTTTTATGGTACCAAGAGTAAACCACTTAAAGCTCAAAAGTTGTTTGTTATAGATAACAATGACAGGAACAAGATACCACTCATGTTTGGAGGCCAGTCCTCCAAATCAGCCAGTACCACTAGCACAATTCCCAAGTGGCACCATCTCCAGAATCCGATATCCAGACTCCAAGAAGGCTGCATACACATTATCTTGTTCTCGGGAAAACTCCATTACAGCAACACTCATCTGAGGGCTTGTGAGAAACCCCTGAACCTTCTAACCTGGGGCAACTCCAACAAAAGCCAGAGTCCAGGCCTTAACCAGAAGTTAGGCGCCAAAGTTTGTCATCCATAGAGATTAGCCAAACTATCAGCCCTACTAAGTAGTCGCTACTGCTCTGTGTCCCGTACCAGCTGCAGCTTTGTGGCCACGACAAAGCTTATGTTTCACATCCACAGAGACAGCTTTTGTAGCGAGGTTCATTACTGTAAGCCGCTACCTCTGCCTGGGACCAATTGGAATGCATGTGATCTTTAGTTGTAGTCTTTCAAGTGGAGGGCACATTATACAGCAGCCACCATGGTACATCTGGTATCTGAGCCACACCAGGCTTTATTAGTGTCATCTCTGTCACCGGGTGCTTGGGCCTGCTGTCACAGATCCTAGCAAAGTAGGCCTTGCAAGAAACTATTAACCATGACAAAAATTTCATTTCCACATAATCTATGTTCTTTGTGCTTCTTTGCCATTTAACAGGCTGTGGATTATGAGGATGTGAAGAACCTTGAACTTGGACTAGTTGTGAAGAACAAGGCGCCACCATTTGATGGATCTGGTACAGGAGCAGGTGGAGGAGATGGAGGGGGAGGAGGAGGTGGGGGTGGAGGAGATGGAGCAGGTGGAGGAGATGGAGGTGGAGCGGGAGGGGAGGGGGGTGGGAGCGCTGGGGGAGGAGGTGGTGGGGGAGGGGGTGGTGGCGGCGGGAGTGGACCAGCTGGTGGAAGTGGAGCGGCTGGAGGAGCTGGGTCTGGACGACCATCAAAAGGAAAACCATTTAAATCCTATCCCATCAAAATCAACGTGAAGAATCAGCCTGAGGGGCCACGTTTTGATCCCAAAGTCAAAGCTATTCCCGTCACAGAGGGAGGTAACACCGACTTGAATGAGGTTATCGCCCGCTACACTGCAATAGATGGAGACACTGGAAAACCAGCTGAGAATGTCAGGTCAGTGCAAACACAAACACATGAAGGCCGCTACAGATAAATCGTCAATGTCAGCTTCCCTTTATCTGCACAACAATAATAACTGATTGATCATATTTCTGCTGTAGCTATGTCAAAGGCTCAGACCCTGACAACTGGCTGACCATCGACCCAAAGACAGCTGAGATCAAACTGACCAAGTTGCCTGATAGAGAATCTCCAGCCCTGGTCAATGGGACATATTTTGCTGAAGTGCTCTGCATTTCAGAAGGTACACTTAAGATGTTTTATACCTGAGAGCTGTACACTAACTGAAAGTAGCGTGAAACTGAAAGGTCCAGCGCATCAAGCATCAAGTGTTAGCTCTGCCACTAGACTCTTTATGAAACAATATGATATGACATTATGAACAGCTCTAACAGCTGACTATCAGCAGGGGTAATGAAGTGTTTGTCCCTGAACTTGTGTCTGAAGAGAGAAAAGAAAAGGAAAATGCTGAATGATATGTTTATATCTGTTTTTCCATCACAGACATGCCTGCTAAAACAGCCACCGGCACTATCGCAATCCAGGTGGAAGATTTCAATGACCAGTGTCCCGTTCTGACCAGTAATATACACACTATGTGTACCTCTGCGAATGCCGTTATTGTAAACGCCATCGATGAGGATGCATACCCCAACGGAGCTCCTTTTGAATTTGAGATCATTCCAGAACGCACTGAGGGAAAATGGAAAGTCGAGCATCTCAATGGTGAGTAAAATACCATTGCCACGACTAGCTACGTTTTAATAGTAGACAGGGATTGACAACAGAAACTCTCTTCCCAGATGCCTCCCTCATGCCAGGCCATGTGCCTTGGCATAATCCCATTACTTTTATTATGACAACCAGTCAGACATCTTACCTCACATCCATTAGGCTACAATCATATAACTTCAATCAATTCCTATTATTTATATAGCATCAAATCACAACACAAGTCATTTCAAAGCACTTAACATAAAAAGATCTTTACAAAATAATTTTTCAACATGATAGAGAGGAATCCAATAATTAAATTTCCATATGAGCAGTAGCTGGAAGAAAAACTCCTTTTGCCATCTGCATGTACCTGTTGGTGTGAGGGGAGAACAAAGAGAGAAAAGAACAGCTCGATATAAAGGGGGAAATACCTGCAGCTCCAAAATACAGTCACACACCAATGGTCCACCATCGGGAGCAACTCGGGGTTCAATGTCTTTCCCAAGGACACTTTGGCATGTGGACAGGAAGGAGTTGGGGGTCGAACCGCCAACTCTTCAATTAGTGGGAATTCCACTTCCCTATCTGAGCCCCACTGCCCCAATCTATCTATCTATCTGTCCAAACATTGACTTGTGGATCAATCGATACGATTTTATTGGTCAAAAGTCAAAGGGCAAGGTCACTGTGAGTTCACATCCATTTCCCACCGTGAACACGAGATCTCAGGAACACCTAGAGGAAACCTCTTCAAATGTGGAAAAAAAAACATTTAATTGGGCTCAAGGATGAACTCATACAATTTTGAAGGTCAAGAGTCAAGGTCACTGTCAGCTCACGTTGACTTATCCCTGTGAGCATGATATCTGGACAATGTCTTGGAACAAAGGTTCACCTGGTCTTGACGCCAAGGTGATTAGACGTTGGTGGTCAAATGTCAGAGGCCTGGTGAACATGATATTTTAGGAACGCTTTCATGGAATTTCATCACATTTCACACACATTCACTTGGACTCAAGAATTAAATGATTAGAATTTGGTAAACAAAGGTCAGAGGTCAAGGTCAATATGAACTCACATCTATTTTATACTTGAATAAAAAAGACACAAAAGTACCAACAGTTTTATTCTTGAGACACTAAGGAACAGGTAGTGACATGCAACAAAAGTCAAGTCTTTTATCCAAACCATTGTTTATTGTAGCACAATGCCTTTGGTTTTTCTGAACTTTTCCTGTTTGTCTTGTTCCTGACAGACACTGCCGTGACCTTGAGGGCTCAGGAATCTGTGTGGCCTGGTTTGTACAAGGTAGAATTTGTGGTGAAGGACCAGCAGGGAGAGGCCTGTCCAGAACCACAGAAAATGAAGATCCAAGTTTGTACCTGTGAGGATGGAGTGGTTTGTGGAAAACAAGAAGCCAATAGTCAAACCGACAACAAAGCAGTGTTAGGACCCGCAGGCATCGGACTGCTACTACTGGGCCTGCTGCTGTTACTACGTAAGTGTGACGTGATGCCTCCTTTGGAGGATCACAGCTGCTGCACACCACACTTTGGCAGCCTTTAAGTTGGACTAAAACTCTGTTATTTTTTTAGTCATTCCTCTGCTGCTGCTCCGCTGTCAATGTGGTGATGCTGCAGATTTTCCAGACCTCTTTACTGAGATGCCTTTTGATACCAAGTCACACCTCATTAACTACAATACGGAGCGACAGGGAGAGAACACGGTGAGAACCGCACTGTTGAGTGCAGCAATATTGGCATACAGTGTCTGTGCTTTAAAGTGGCCATTTTGACCACAATACACTAACATTTGGTTCCCCTGCCTCTTACAGGAGGTGCCACTATTGAATATGCCATCACAAATGGATGAAGATATTATATACATGGGCGCAGGTCAAAAAGGCTCATTAATGGCACCTGTGGAGTTGCAACAGTCCATCCCTTCTATGAATGGGATGAATGGGGTTGCCTTTCAAGAACGTTTTTCAAGCGCCTACGGAGAAGGAATGTGGGGGATGAACCAGGAGGAGGGCAGTGGCTTCTACTATGAGTCTGAGGGCAGAGAATCAGGAGCTGGAGGAATTGATGGTGGCATAGCTCTGCCAGATCACATCCTGGGACAGTACTACGATCAGGTGAGGAACCAGCCAACCAGTTAGAGGCTCAACAACTGTGAGCAAAGTCTGACTTTGGTATTAATTCTAAATACCTTTTATAAAGGGCTCACAAAGCAAAGTTATGTGATGTGTGTTAATGGACATGTCCTTTTTTTGCACCGTTGTTGTTAAATTCAAAGATAACAATCTTTGCACTTATTTATTTTTTGAGATTTTGGTGATACTGATGTGTTTATTTCAAGATAAATACACAACTTGCTTTGTAGATGCATAAGACAGAGTCCTGGAAAAGCTAACCTGGTAAATATTTTCATTTCTTTATCAACAGAAGCTGAGCAGTGAAGATGACAACCTTGGAGTGAAGGATGGTCTGTTGGTGTATGACTATGAGGGCCAGGGCTCCGCTGCCGGCTCAGTCGGTTGCTGCAGCCTTCTGGAGTCTGACAATGACCTGCAGTTCCTCGATGACCTTGGACTGAAATTCAAGACTCTTGCTGAGGTGTGCGGAGGCAAGAAGATCCCAACTGAAGTTAAAGAAGTCTTTCCTATGCTTCCAAGAGCTTCTATCAACACTCAGTCCTCCGTATCAAGTTTGGTGACTGCCCAAAACCTACCCCCTCCAGCCAAGCTGCAACCACCCATCCCTAAAGCTGAGCAGACTGTTGTCAAGGAGACAACTAAGCATTCTCAAATGGTGAAGGAAAACGTGGCCACGATGAGGGAAGGGATGACCACAGTGAACACAGGGATGGCAAATCAAGGCCAGATGCTCTTTTTCCAGCAGCAGCAGCAGCAGCAACCTGTCTACTACACCACCACCCCTGTGTTACAGCCAATGCACTATGTAGTCCAGCCACAGGTTCAAAACACTATGCTGCTGGCCGAGGCACCAGTCACCAACCTTCCAGGCATGGTACTGGTTAATGACACCCAGGCTAGACCTTCCCAAGCATTAATCGTTCAGGGGCAGACACTGATGTCTGGTGGACAATCCCAGGTTCCTGGCATGGTGCTGCTGGAGAGGAGTGGGGTCCACGGGAGTTCTACCAATCTGATCCAGTCCGGAAGACTCTCTGGCTCCCAGCCTATGATGGTTGTTGAGGGTAGGGTCCCTGCAGGGTCAATGAAAATGCTAAATGGAAGCCAGACCTGCCTTGTTCAGGGAGGTACTCTACAGTCAGGAGGGCTTTCAGGATCTCAGAGAGTCATGGTGGTCGGAGAGACAACAGGCAGCGTAGGGCAGCTGGTTCAGGACGCAAGAGGTCTGTCCCCGAAGAGTGAGGTGTCTGGCTTTCAAAGTGTCCTCAGCAGCAAGAGAAGCCCATCCACTGGCTCTAGCAGCAGCAGGTTGCGCTCCTCAACCAGCACAGTGAGCACAACCCCCATCCAGCGCAAGGTGGTGATAGAGGAGACAAGAGAAATACACTGAATAAGAGACTGTCTGGACAGCGGTAAACCTTCTCCAAATGCCATAAAGACAATTTTTTTTGTTGTGCTGTTCCTTGTGGTGATGGGACACTTCTGGGACTCAAGTAATGTAATACAGCTCATGAAGAGAATGCAGGTTCCCAATAATACCTCCTATAGATTTGAAAATGCAAGTGGTGTAGCACCAAAAACAGAGGAAACATTGCAGGTAAATGGTCTCTATAAATAATAAAGATTGTAAATGATAACCCCCCCCCCCCCACCTCCCCGCTTGATCCAAGTTGACTTAAGTAACTTAGCTTTGCCTTCTCTTCTTCATGTACACCCTTCATCATGTTCAGTAGCGATGTTATGATTTACTTCTGTTTCATCTTCAGGTTGTTTTTTTAAGCTGGTTTTTGTTTTATTGTATTGTGGTATCGCTTGTTGTTTTAAACACTGCCTGTGTGTTGAATTGGATGTATTGGATTGGGGTGAAGGTTTTTGTTTTTATATCTATGGATTCAGAAAGTTTTCAGACCACTTCCTCTTTTTGGAAGACCGGTTCTAAGCCTTGCAAAATATTTTACTAAAAACTGACTTTAAACAGATTTTAACAAAACTTTCTGGTGTGGTATTTTTATTCTAACTAATTTTATTTGTGTGGTTAATTTTAATGCAAGAATTTTACCAATCACACCCTTTTTGGGGGGGATAAGACTGGACTACCTCTATTGTAGCTCACTTAGCCTTGGTTTGTTTTTCAGCCTGGTGATTAAGTTAGCCTAAGTTGATGCCCCCACTTACCTTTCTTCTGGACTGCTCTGGATGCCTTCAGCTAATAGAAAGTTGCTGAACTGGAAGCTGTGATTTTCAGTGTTTACGTAATACGGCAATCAGAATTAAGGTACTCAGTGACTTGGATCAATCTCCGTCCACTGATCAGGACACTCATTCTGTCCCGTTACAGCATCTTACACCACCTGCTGGGGTCCTGCTCCAGTCCAGACCTTCCAGAAATGTCCTGTTCCAGAGTCCATCCAAATTTGTATCTTCCAGTCAGCCTGTCACCTCAGTCCTGGGTATCAATGATTCGAAATGTCAGGATGAGATCAGCAACTCCATGTTGTTTTCCTGGGTCCACTGAGCTCCCGAGGTCTTTATCCTTTTTGTCCAGTGTCGATAAACTATTTTTCCTTGTTGGTTCCAATGTGCAGTCCGAACTATTTCAAGCCGACTTATGGTCGCTATGATCGTCTCAACATGCTATTAGCACAAACATTAACATTGTTTATTATCTTTGATGTTTCAGCAGGCTTCACAATGAAATTTCTTCCACTGCTGGCCAACGCATTCATGGTGGAACCACCCGTCACAACTATCACCTGATATCTGTGGAGAAAGAAAATAAAAAATTTGCTGCAATGTAAACATATATTAACATTGAATACAATACAAACCCAGGTTGTTTACTCTCCACATTAGCCTCCTCACAATGGAAGCAGAGGTTTGTCAGGTCGTCTGTCAAAATACTTGACAATTATTTGAAAGAGAACTAGATTTATGAGGATATTTGTAGCTTACAAGAGATAACAGGAAAATAAATCACAGATTCTCACTGAAGTCTTTCATAGTGCTGTTGCGTTACCTACCAGAGTCCCTGAGAAGTCTCAACGCGTATTGGACACATTCCTTTCACCTAAGGGAAGAAAATAACAGTTTCTGGCCTTTTTGCATACTGTTATAGAATGAAAACAATCAATTCATAACTTTGGTGTGGATTAGCCACTGTGTCACCCTTCCACATTAATATATTGAGCCCTTTCTCTTTCATGAATGCTCTAAGAACCAAAAACACAAACACATTATGAGGTGGTGAGAGAACACCCAAATGCAGAAAACACAGCAGTTGACTTGATATAAAGAGTATTTTATTGAAACACAGAACAGGGGAAACATTCCAGGGAATCATGCGTGAGCATAGGACCAAGTCCAGAAGGGCTGAAAGCCAATAAACAGTCACTATCGACCCGGGCTTCTCCCAGGGGCGGGGCAGGTACTCAGACAGAGTCCGGAGGTGGAGAGTGAGGCCAGAGCAGGAACAGACCGGTGACCGGAGCTGAGGCAGACTGGTCCAAACGAGGTGGTGTGAGCGTCCCCATGTTCCATACATGTAGCTTATGGAACATAAGTAGCTCGGATCTGGGCGGGGTCGTGACATACAGGCAGGCAGGTGGTCTCCGAGGACCGACGCTGAGCTGGAGTGCTGGGCCCCTGGTGGTCTCCGAGGACCGACGCTGAGCTGGAGTGCTGGGCCCCTGGTGGTCTCCGTGGACCGACGCTGAGCTGGAGTGCTGGGCCCCTGGTGGTCTCCGAGGACCGACGCTGAGCTGGAGTGCTGGGCCCCTGGTGGTCTCCGTGGACCGACGCTGAGCTGGAGTGCTTGGCCCCTGGTGGTCTCCGTGGACCGACGCTGAGCTGGAGTGCTGGGCCCCTGGTGGTCTCCGTGGACCGACGCTGAGCTGGAGTGCTGGGCCCCTGGTGGTCTCTGAGTGACTTGCATCATGGTTATAAGAAGCCAGGCAAATAAATGACAGATAGTAAAATTGCATACAAGAAGTCGATGCTTCTATAAAAGGCCCGTGAAGGACGATATCATATAGATATATTAAATTAATACTTTAGAATGCTTTCAACTTTGAAGCCCAGTATTCCCAAAATGCCATCAAAAAACGAATAATGAAGAACTCAATGCCCACTCAGGTTAAAATAAATTTGAAGGCACCAAGTTGACAAAGTTCCTTTGTTGGTTTATGGCCAAAATAAATTTCTGATCTACTGGTACCTTATGAACCCTCCCGACCCCTCAGGTCGTCTGCTGGTCTCCTTTCTGTTCCCAGAGTCAGAAACATGGAGAAGCAGCATTCAGTTTCTATGCGCCACATATCTGGAACAAACTCCCAGAAAGCTGCAGGTCTGCTGAGACTCTCAGATACTTTAAATCAAGACTGGAGACTTTTCTGTTTGCTGCCTTTCACTCAACCAGAGTTGAGGATGTTTTCAACTGCACTGTAAATTGGATTCTATTTTTAGCTTGCGTAATGTTTTAATCACTGTTCTTAATTGTTTTTTTTCCTTTCTTTTCCCTGATGTTTTGATTGTTTTAATGGTTTTATGTGAAGCACTTTGAATTGCCTTGTTGTTGAAATGTGCTCTACAAATAAACTTGCCTTGCCTAAACTAGACTCATGTTAAAATATGTAAGGCAGGCGTGTAAGGTGTGCTATTTTATTGCTTTTCTATTGTTCTATTACTATCTATTGCTTCTGTATGCTGCTGTCGTGAAAAAAATTTCCCCTCGGGGATTAACAAAGTAACTACCTAACCTAACCTAACCTAACCTAAGTTTGTAGCATTAAAACACATTTACGATTAAATTATGTGAATGAGTGCAACAGTTCCCCCAGTGATGTTGAGGTAACCCCTACAAGGGGCTTTCCAGTCTTCCAGATGAACATTGATCCTTCGTAAAGTTCACCTTCTTACCCACTCGTCAATTTCAAGCCTCAACCTGGCTACCCCCATCCTGGTGCACAGCATACTGGATTTCCTTTCCCAGCTAAATTTGTTCTGCAAGCTAAATAGTTATTGTTTACAACATGTTTTATGTTGAATGAATATTAAAGCCTTTTACCTTGTACTCCTGTAGTACTTTGGGGGGATACCTCGTCTCACTTCCAAACATGAGGAAATAGGGACTGTATTTGGTGATCAGCTGCTTTTTTGTCCGGAGGGCAGACATAGTGACCTGTAGATATTTGTCCATAGTTTTAGGATGATCCGAGACCAGTTTGTTTCGGGATCTTAGGATAAAAAAAATTAAAGAACAGACGTGAGCAAGTAGGATAAGCCGATCAATGCAGCCCATTTTCAACAATTCTTTTCATTCAAGTTGCTAACAAATATATCTTTGAATTGTACCATTTATGTTTTCTACAGGACCATTAGTCTGTGGATGGTAGGGGGAACACAGGCTCCCATCAATCCCCAGCTTCTCACTCAAGCCATAGTTCACCTTGAAAGGTTTTGTGTGACAAACAATACATAAATCAGCACAGCTGCACTTACATATTTAGGACTCCATCTGTATCACTACTGTACCTTGTTAAAGAATGCAGAGCCCTGGTCTGTTAGCAGCTTTTTAGGTGCATCAAATTTGTAAAAGAAATCAAGAATATAATTGGTGACCTCATCTGCTGTTTTGCTCTTCAGTGGGTAACCCTCTGCAGATTTGGTGAAATAATCAACCATTACACAAATATACTTTCCCACAAAGTCCATGCCAACAAGTTCCAGAGGTTCCATTCCCTAAAAATTAAAAAGGACAGGTTTAATACAGCAGTTTATGTGTGTGAAAGATCACAAGAGTATTCCATGATTTACTTTTACTTCTATTGGATTGTAGTCCTTTTTCTCTTTAATATTTGCCTGCTAACTCTGACACTGTGGACACGCTGCAATCTAAATGGTCAAATGAACAGATTAAATTCAAAATTAAGCATGTTAATACTGACAAATAATTACAGGCCGTTACATATCAGCAAAAATAGGCAGTCGAACTGCAAAATTTATGCTGGCTTCTTTAGCACATTTAATAACGTCTGTGTTCCGAGCGGTTTCTTTTACGCATCAACCTTCTCCTCACAAAACCCACAAAGTTTGGATCGGGTAACTGGCCTTATATATACGGAACCAGACCCAACATGCTCCACTTGTGTTCATCAATTATTCAACAGCCCCAGTTGTTCCTTATTTACCACCTGAACACGGTTACACTGAAGATGAACAATTTGCTTATAATTGTGATGTCGTGATCACATGTATAAACTGTAAATACAAACAGAAACTGTGTATGTCTGTAGCCTTTCACATGAATAATTAATTCCATCACTTTTTTTTATATTATTTGTATACTTAAATCTTAAAAACGTAACCTCATAGTTGAGATCCCAGAAAAAACAATTTTACAAATCACCAAAATCATGAGAGGCTCATATAGTGTTATTTACATTCAACTTCAGGTGTCACAGATTCGGGGGTTTGGACTCAAATGCACAACAAAATGTGAAGTTTGATTCAGGGAGGCTGTGGCTCAGACGGTAGAGTGGGTTGCACACTAATCAGACGGTTGGTGGTTCAATCCCCAGCTCCTTCTGTCCACATGCCTAAGTGTCCTAGAGCAAGACACTGAACCCTAAGTTGCTCCCGATGGTGAACCATCAGTATGTGAATGTTCTCCTGATGGCAGCACCTTGCATGGTGATCTATCTCATTAGTGGGTGAATGGGAAAACCATGTTAAAGAGCTTTGCGACCAAAAGGTGATAAAGCCCTATACAAGTACTTACCATTCCTTTACTATTTTCACATATTTACAGGCAACAGTTGGGAAAAACAAAGTCCAGAAGGGGGAAAAACAAAGTCCAGAAGGAGGAAAAGAGGTCAAACATAAAACCTACTCGACTCAGGATGGAGCGCAGAGACAACCAGCTTGGCGGTAACAATGACGACAATCTGACAAAGGAGGTAGGGAGCATGCAGACTTTATACACAGGAGGTCAGACGTCATAGCTGCCGGCTCATGGGTCTTGGTTACATTAAGATCTAAAAAGCTCCTGTCAAACCTGGAGGAGAGGTTTCTGGTGTACTGCCAGTAGGCGGCGCTGTCCAAAGTCTGGCAGGAGACCAGGACCATGTCATCTGCATATTTAATAAGGCAGAGGTCACTTCTGTTGAACTACATTCATTTGATTATATTGAGAACTGCAGGCAAGATAGTACACATCTCTGAGGACTGCATGTATTCAGAACAAGACAAAAAGGGTGTTTTTGATGCACACACACTGAGAACGTTCTCCCAGAAACTCCCCAACCCAGAGGCCAGGCTGCTGCTGATCGGGTCACGGAAGCGCTTTAAGAGGAGGTGCGGCTGGACGCTGTGGAAGGCAAAGAAGACAAAGAATACACACAAGTGTTAGCTTTGCTTAGATGGCAGTTCATCCAAGAAACTTTATTCAAGAGAGATAACTGCATGGGGCCCATGAACTCAGCTGTTTGAGATGACAGTTCTTTACACACTAGAGCAGGGGTCTCAAACTTAATTTACTTGGGGGCCGCTGGAGGCAGAGTCTGGGTGAGGCTGGGCCGCATCGGGTATTCCACAAGAAAAGCTTTGTTAAAAAAAAATTCCAATCTTCTCAAATGTCTTTATTTTTTATTTTTTTAACACAAAATAAGATGAAAAAATAAATAAACAAATTAAGAATTAATAAGTAAATAAGTAAATAAATCAGTAATAAATAAAATAATAATAATTAGATTTCTCTCGTCAGCAACTATGTGGTTTCTTCAGTCTTCTATATCTGCTGTATTCAGATTTAAACGTCTTTATTAACAGTTCTTTAACCTCAATGGGTTCTTCTGAACATGAATTGTCCTGAACATGAATGGAACATTGAAGAACATGAACTGTTCTTCTGAACATGGCTTCTCTTGCCTACTCCTTGCTGCTGGAGACCTGGCAGCGCTTCCTCTCTCATCTCCCTGGTATTTTACATACTCCTCAGCATGTCTAGTTGTGTAATGACGTTTCAAATTGTATTCCTCGTGCACCCCAACTTTCTCTGTGTAAATAAGACACGTCGGGGTGCCCCTGTGCTCAACAAAGAGATATTGCATCTCCCACTTTCCCTGGGATTGTCTGTGCTCATCACCAACCTTTCTCTTCACTGCAGGCTTTGAAAAAGACATGTTTGGGGCTGTGGGATATATTTTAATTCCACTTGGTGTCACTGTCGTGTTTAGCCGTGTTTATGACATCATCTAGAAATAGATGTAGTGTTCATCGTGTGAGGCAATGCAAATAACAAAATAATGACCCCCAAATAACGGTGCGACCCTATAATTGGTCCGGGTTATCGGGGACTGTTATTGCCGACGGACAGGTGTCGGTATGTGACTGCAGACCACGTTAGACTACATTATTTCTTTCTTTTATCTCGCCGCGTACGCATCACTTTGATTTATTTTGTCAGAGAGAGACATATATACGTATAATGTCCCGCTGGGCAGCAACTTAAACAACTTGTTTTTGAAGTGTTGTGAACGCAGCGCGCTGGGACGGATGTCCACGTTTGCCTGATAGAAACGAGGCAGCCAGCCAGGCCCGGAAGAAAACTCTCCATGGCAACGCTGCTGTCACTTTCACTCATTGAGAAATGTTGCTCTGATTGCATCGAGCCCGGTCGATGTCCCGCCCCCGAGAGCCGTATACCCACCGTGATTGGTCGGTTCGTTCAGCTCCGCACACAACACTGGAAAGTGTCATTCATAGAAAACTCGCGGGCCGCACTAACATTAAACTTTCATATTAAGGTGGGGGCCACAAAATATCGTCTCGTGGGCCACAATTGGCCCGCGGGCCGCGAGTTTGAGACCCCTGCACTAGACTCTCCATACATATACTGAGTGAAGGTGTAAGACCTATGAATCTAAAGTCATTGAGGGATGTGGCATGAGGTGTTTATGGTGAAGGGATAATGGTCACTGTCTTTTAAAGTACAGAGGTTGAAGCTGTTGAAGAACTAAAACCAGGAGAAGAGACCAGATCACGCCCGTTTTCGGTGTTTGGTGTTAAAACTAAAGGTGACGAAGCGTTTTCAGTCAGAGCCCCCAAATTATGGAAGGAGCTGCCTGAGAAAATAAGGTCTGCAGAGTCAGTGACATCTTTTAAATAAATCTCTTCTTAAAACATACTTTTATAAGAGAGCTTTTGCTGATTTTAGTGATCAATTCTTATTTTTTTTGTACCCTGTTTTAATTCGTTTTTTATGATTGTTTGATAGGATCTGTTATGAGGTGTGTTGATAAATGGACCCAAATGCAGACACACAGCAAAGTCTCTTTGGAACCAGGTATTTATTTCTCCCAGGCAGTGAGAGCAAACCGGAAAACACACCACTCCTCCGCGAACCGGAGTTTCTCGAGAACAGAGACAGAACAGACTTACGGGACGTGATGTCGAGTAGGTAAACAGACGAACTGACGGTGAGCAGACAGGAGATTTATTGTGATCTGTCCACACTTGCAGAAATTGAATTTATATCTCATGGACTGCCTCCCTTCACGCACAAGCTCCACGGGATCTCCTACAATTGGTTATGACATTTTCCGAGAGAATTGATTGGCCCGTAGGTGGTACTGTTGTACGTTTTGATCCGATATCTTGAACATAGTCTGCTCCGAACAGGGTTTAGATTGCAGAAGAAGTTACCACGGTGATCTAGCCAGGTGAAAAGAGAGCCACTTTAATAACATGGCTTTAATCTAAACATACCCACTAATATGGATTTGTAGTGCACCCTTCATTAGAGTTTGACATGCATATTATTTACCTTTAAACATTGAGGGCATTGAAGAGCAAAACGAGCTGCTCTGCTCTGACCAAACTGCAGTTTTTCTGCAAACCTCTTTGGAGCATCCAAAATGATCATTGAGCAAAACGTTAAATGTGATAAAACTAGTCGGCGGTTTAGAGTCTGCAGGATGGGTTTGGTTTGTAGCAGACATACCCCCATTTTCACAGCAAGAAAATCAATATGCCTTGTTTATCACTGTTTACAATGAAAATAACACCAAGACCCATTAACATAACACCTATTGCTGAAAAATGACATTGTTCAGCATCAGGTTCAGATGAGGTCTAGAGCGCAGGGTGTTTCGTACCAAATACAATGTTTTCAGTCTTTTTAAGTCTGCAGCTTTGATGAGGTTGCAGTGATCTCAGTAACTGTGGATGAACCTGTATTATTGTAATATATTGGTCAGAGAGACAACAAGCAGCGTAGGGCAGCTGATCTGTCGCGCTGGAGGTCTACGACACCATTTATCAGCCACTTACCATTCAGTCCTCCAACTTCTGCTCAGAAAGATTAAAACCCATTCACTCCAGGACCCACGTAATCCAAACAACTCACAGGATGGCTGGGTGGGTTAACGATCCAAACTCCATGGACACCATGACCCGTTTTACCCCAATGACTCCCATGAAGCCCAGGCGGATCTCACATGTGATGTCAACAACTCATCAAGAGGTAGAAGACTGGCAGGGAGTACCAGCCTTTTAATCTCATGTGGGGTCTTTACCACTAACACATTTATATTCAGGGTTTTTTTTACTATGTAAGACTTACATAACTGCCATAAGTTTATGATAAACTATTTTTTTTCTCTCCATTATGATATTTGGTATAATATGTTAATATATATTCAATCGCTCAACATCTTATCTACGGACTGGCACAACATTTTCTACTGTACATACCATCGATGTTGGTCGTCATCATCATCATCATCAACCAACTTTTCATCCAGTGTTAAGATTTTAATTATTCCAATACTTTAATGACCAAAACCTGCAAAACTGATCACATTCCCATCAACCTAAGCTGTCGCGTTGTTTTATGATTATTCAGAAATGTCACAGTTCATCAGCAATGGCCAATGATGGGATCGAACTGACTAAATTCCAGTTTGCTTTACAGACCTAAATACTTTTTATCTCCCCCTCTCATAAAATCCAAAATGCAAAACCATTACTATTTCATGACTTGCCTCCTGGCAACTCAGACTTTTTTTACAGGTTGCTTGTGGACTTAATGCGACCAAGCATAAAAGTCAAAATACATTACGTACATTCTATTGCAGGAACACAAAAGGACCTCATCCTCAATTGACATGGACAGTTTACTGCACAGAGGAAAGAAAGACGATGATAAGCACCAAAGTATGAACTCCTCGTCTAAGTTTTCTCTTTCTTTGAATCAATTAATCATTCATGATGTGTACAAATGTTTGAAATTCATGTGCTGGGTTAATTTCTCTGTACTTTGTGCTGTTGGTATGAGTTATTGGTACAATTTCACAGTAGACTGTCGTATCATCTCTTTAACAATTACCCAAAATTCACTGAAGTTCATTCCTGTCCATTTGCTTGGTCAAATTGTGTTATTTTAGTCATTTCATTTGTACTTTGTAGATGAAAAGTTAATAAACATTCACAACAGAACAAGTTGTCGTCCTGTGTCCTTTGAAGTTGAAACCGAGATTGATTTAATTGAGCAGTGATGGCTTCTGATATGTGACTTACTTATTTAGTTTGTCAATTTTTTTCTTCCACTTCTGGGCTCCAAAATTTTAACCCGTACAAAATTTGTAGTCGTAATTTGGCTCCATTAGCAATTTTGTTCTGATCATATTAGCATGCTAATGTCATAAAACCCCACTTAGTGTGTGAGTGGTTGTTACAGCATCTTCCTCTGGAGACATTGCCGTTCTGCATTTTGAGTCGGCATCAGCTGGGCACAACCTCGTCCCCATGACTATGCAGGTTTTATGTGCATCAATCAGGTACTTAAATATTTAAATTGCAGTATCAACTCTGGATCACCTTTAATTTCAAATTACTACAAAAATGGAGACAGGCAGGAGCTTAAGTGTGTGCAACGTGAGTTAAAGAGGAGATTGAAGCAGGCAAAGGAGCACAACAACACCAGAGAGGTTGTGGAGGGGAATAAGGACCATCACTGGCTATGACAAAAAAAAGAACAGCGAGGTGCCATTAGGTGATGTTGGACAAGGCCATTGAGTTCAACTGGTTCGTCAACAGGTTTGAGACAGCAACCAATGTCCACCCTACTCTGGTACAGCCCCAGAAGTTCCCTCTCCCACCACTTCAACACAGACTGTATATAAAGGTAGAACCACAGACTTTATATAAAGGTAGAACCATAGACTTTATAGAAAGGTAGAACCACAGACTTTATATAAAGGTAGGACCACAGACTTTATATAAAGGTAGAACCACAGACCGTATACCAAGGTAGAACCACAGACTTTATATAATGGTAGAACCACAGACTGTATATGAAGTTAAAACCACAGACTGTATATAAAGGTAGAACCATAGACTGTATATAAAGGTAGTACCATAGACTGTATATAAAGGTAGAACCACAGACTTTATATAAAGAGAGAACCATAGACTGTATATAAAGGTAGTACCATAGACTGTATATAAAGGTAGAACCACAGACCATATATAAAGGTAGAACCACAGACCGTATATAAAGGGAGAACCACAGACTATATATAGAGGTAGAACCACAGACTTTATATAAAGAGAGAACCATAGACTGTATATAAAGGTAGAACCACAAACTCTATATAAAGGTAGAACCACAGACTTTATATAAAGGTAGAACCACAGACTTTATATAGAGAACCATTGACAGTATATAAAGGTAGAACCGAAGACTGTATATAAAGGTAGAACCACAGACTGTATATAAAGGTAGAACGACAGACCGTATATTGTATATAATATATATTTTGTATATAATATATATAGATATATACTGTACTGTATATACTGTGCATTTTATATTTTATATTTAATATTTTTTACTGCTATTTTACTGCTATTTTACTGCTATTTTATTGCTTTTCTATTATTCTATTATTATCTTATTGCTTCTGTATGCTGCTGTAGCCAAAAAATTTCCCCTCGGGGATTAATAAAGTAACTACCTAACCTAACCTAACCTAACCTAACCTAACCTAACCTAACCTAAATAAAGGTAGAACCACAGACTGTATATAAAGGTAGAACCACAGACTGTATATAAAGGTAGAACCACAGACTGTATATAAAGGTAGAACCACAGACTGTATATAAAGGTAGAACCACAGACTGTATATAAAGGTAGAACCACAGACTGTATGTAAAGATAGAACCACAGACTGGATATAAAGCTAGAACCACAGACTTTATATAAAGAGAGAACCATAGACTATATAAATTTAGAACCACAAACTGTATGTAAAGGTTGAACCACAGACTGCATATAAAGGGTAGAACCACTATGGTACAGCCCCAAATGTTCCCTCTCCCACCACTACAGTTGCAACTTTCCCTTCATCGTGTCCCTAAAAACTGGTACTCAACTGATACTCCTGCCCCGTCAATGTCACAGAAACCCCCCCCTGGTTGCCGCCTTATCTGATGCAACCATTTTCAGTTTTGGGCAAACATCCCGCTCCTCAGAAACACGAATATCACACAACGTAGCCTTTCTGAAGCATTGTTCAGGTCTCCATTGCCTATTTCGAGGGTTTGACACTGAACTTGATATTTACTCTCTGGTCATGTTCACGGAGAAACAGACCCAGAACATGGCTCACGGCCTAACCACTGTAGGATCACAGTGTGGTACAATCCTGCAATTTATTGGCTCATTTTGTCAAATGTTATAAACAATACTACTTTTACCCCCAGCTTTCTTTTTACAGACTGTCAGATGCCCCACAGTAGACAACGCAGTCTAGCTTCCCCGGTTCTTCTCAGCAGAAACAATAAACTCCAGTGTGCTCGAAACTAAGGATGGAAATTAAGCCATGATGCATTAGGCTAGTGATCAATCATAAAACAATAAAAAGGATATATGAATGATGGCTTTGATTTCAGAAATGCATTAATATATCTCAGAAACCTAACATGAGATTTCTGTTCCGGTTACGAGCCCACAAAATTACACCTGTTCTTTCCCACAGTCCGTGAATGCAGCAGGAGAGCCTCTCCCCTCCGCCTCTCCCGACCCAGGCCGACGGAACACGAGCGTTTCCGAAAAGTAACTCGTGGTCTAATGTCATTGGTGAAACGCTCGACCAATGAGCTGCGGCCATCTGTGCAGGCTGGCCGCTGTTGAAATCCTCCGGTTACGTTTCCTCCAAGCTGTTTTCGGCGCTCCCGTTAGATCTTCGGTTCGACTCCCCCGGTACAGGACTGAAGCCGCCGACATGAAGCTTCCCGCCGCTTTTCTGGCACTTTTTGCATCGATAGCTGTCACTGTTGAAGCTGCGGTCTACTTCAAGGAGCAGTTTGTGGATGGAGGTGCAGTATGGCTGCTTTCATGTCTGCTTGTCCTGTTTGAATGGATCTGTGGGAGAAAGTCTGTGCTTGCTTGGAAATTAAAAAGCCGGCCCATCATTAGTGGTTTCAGTGAGGTCAATTTAAACATGCTGCATTTTACAGAGAAACTCCGTCTTTATAAAGAAAGGAGACTGCATCACCTGAAGCCTGAAGGCCTCCTTATGTCTGGTAGTCAGGTGACAGAGGAAAGTGCAACAGCAGTGAAGTTTTAGTTATTGTTTATACTTGCCTGTATTTAGTCAACTGATGGCAATGAAAAAGTTCGCCAGTTTACATCCTAGTTTGTGAGTCGGAGTGTTCTTTCACTTTTCATGTGCGGAGAGCTTTCAGGAAGAACCACAGACTGTATATAAATGTAAAACAACAGACTGTATATATAAAGGTAGAACCACAGACCGTGTATAAAGGGAGAACCACAGACCGTATATAAATGTAGAACCACAGACCGTATATAACGGTAGAACCACAGACCGTATATAACGGTAGAACCACTGACTGTATATAAAAGGAGAACCACAGACCGTATATAAAAGGAGAACCACAGATTGTATATAAAGGGAGAACCACAGACCGTATATAAATGTGGAACCACTGATTGTATAAAGGGAGAACCACAGACCGTATATAAAAGGAGAACCACAGACCGTATATAAAGGGAGAACCACAGATTGTATATAAAGGGAGAACCACAGATTGTATATAAAGGGAGAACCACAGACCGTATATAAAGGGAGAACCACAGACCGTATATAAAGGGAGAACCACAGACCGTATATAACGATAGAACCACAGACCGTATATAACGGTAGAACCACTGACCGTATATAAAGGGAGAACCACAGACCGTATATAAAAGGAGAACCACAGACCGTATATGAAAGGAGAACCACAGACCGTATATAAAGGGAGAACCACAGACTGTATATAAATGTGGAACCACTGATTGTATAAAGGGAGAACCACAGACCGTATATAAAAGAAGAACCACAGACCGTATATAAAGGGAGAACCACAGACCGTATATAAAGTGAGAACCACAGACCGTATATAACAGTAGAACCACAGACCGTATATAAAAGGAGAACCACAGACCGTATATAAAGGGAGAACCACAGACCGTATATAAAGGAAGAACCACAGACCGTATATAAAGGGAAAACCACAGACCGTATATAAAAGGAGAACCACAGACCGTATATAAAGGGAGAACCACAGACCGTATATAAAGGGAGAACCACAGACCGTATATAAAGGAAGAACCACAGACTGTATATAAAGGGAAAACCACAGACCGTATATAAAAGGAGAACCACAGACCGTATATAAAAGGAGAACCACAGACCGTATATAAAGGGAGAACCACAGACCGTATATAAAGGGAAAACCACCGACCGTATATAAAAGGAGAACCACAGACCGTATATAAAAGGAGAACCACAGACCGTATATAAAGGAAGAACCACAGACCGTATATAAAGGGAAAACCACAGACCGTATATAAAGGGAGAACCACAGACCGTATATAAAGGAAGAACCACAGACCGTATATAAAGGGAAAACCACAGACCGTATATAAAAGGAGAACCACAGACCGTATATAAAAGGAGAACCACATACCGTATATAAAGGGAGAACCACAGACCGTATATAAAGGGAGAACCACAGACTTTATATAAAGGGCGAACCACAGACTATGTACGTACAACTGTGTGTACTATGGTGATACTGTGGGTTCCCAAAGGAGAAGCTCGGCCGTGGTTAAGCAATGCAGTTGTCTGTGTTTCAGATGGATGGAAGAGCCGTTGGCTCGAGTCGAAACACAAGTCGGACTACGGCCAGTGGAAACTGAGCGCTGGGAAATTCTACGGGGACGCTGAGGCTGACAAAGGTAAAGTATTCTATCGTTGCTGCAGATGGTGCCTTAACATACAAATGTAGGTAAATGAGGCTGCTACAAACACCAGGACTCACTAACTCTACCAACTCTTATCCAGTCCTTCCAGGAAATCACAATCTTGCGATCGCACCAATTATTTGCAAATTCAAGGTATCTCCACAATATTTGCGGAGATTTGCAATTTGGCAAAATTTCGTAAATTTTTCTGCAAAAAAACGTCGTCAAATGAAGGTTTTCCTGAAAGTATTACAGCATAATGTAGTCTTTCCAATGAAAAGTCCCATAAGAAAATAACTCTTCATTCACAATCAGCACGGCTCTCCTCCTCTCCTCTCATCAGCAGAACAAACTGCACCGAAGGAAACCGGAACGAGCGGAAAAACTGGTAGTGATTTGTGGGAAATATGGTCTACTTAATAAAATGATTTAATTAAATGCTTATTATCAAAGGAAGTGACTACATATTACCGAATGGTAAATTAGTTTCATACACAGAAAGTTGTAAAAGACTGTGCTTTGTTTTTGTGTTGAATTGTTATAAAGTAAATGGCATCCAAAGCTCATATTTTGAAAGCAGATGTATCCTTTGTTTTCTATATTACAGTCACAAACTGTCTGTTCTGGAAACCTGTGTAATTTTTATGATTTTTTTTTTTTGTAACCATGAGCAGCATGGTTCTTTAAGTTCAATAAATTATTAAAAAGATTAGAACTTGAATATTTCTGTGATGTGCAGCATGATGTGTTTACGTATTTGTTTCTTTAGCAGTTAGTACTTAGTCAGTCCATTATTCTAGTTTCTAGTGTATGTCAGTGACAAACCAGTTGACTCGGTCTTCCTGGAACTTTAGGGCCCCCATTCATTCCTGGGTCCTTTTTTGGCCGTCGGCAGGCTTGTCTAGCTGGTACTGCTGGTTTGGTTACAGACAAAACTACTGCTCTGTCATAAACTCAAGCTCTGAATGGAAATGAGTCCTTCTTGCTAACAGCGGTTCACGTCTGATTTATTTCTAACTTCACCTGCACAGGTCTCCAGACCAGCCAGGACGCTCGTTTCTATGCCCTGTCTGCCCGCTTTGAGCCCTTTAGCAACGAGGGGAAGCCCCTGGTCATCCAGTTCACCGTTAAACATGAGCAGAAGATCGACTGCGGAGGCGGCTACGTCAAGATCTTCCCCTCTGACCTCGACCAGAGCGACATGCACGGAGACTCGCAGTATTACATCATGTTCGGTGAGTCCTGTTTGTGTGGCGGAGGCTCTGACCACAGAGCGCTGCTGTTTGAGGAGGGTTGACCGAGGTTAGCACTGTCACCGCACAGCTGGAGAGGTCCGCCATGTTTTGTTGGCCGCAGGTGAGTCACTGTCTGCTGGCAGTGTTTCTGATAGGGAGAGAATTTAGTTGATGTGTTTGGGTGTCAGGAATACATGAATAATGGCGCTTATCGGTACTGATACTTATCGATACTATTCTCCATAATTTGGAACAAAAAATAAAATAAAGACATACCATAAAGATGAGACAATATTTTAAATATTTACATTAAGTGAAGAAAAGGGATGAATCTTTTTAATGACTGTACTGTTTATTGATCCAACACTTTAGTGACTCTCTGATTGGTTCTTTTCAGTTTTTAAAGACAAAAAAAAAAAAAACACCACAACATTGAAATTAACATTCTTGAAAAGCAAACTTCGACAGCATTAGTTTAAACAGAACTTGTTCTTTGACAGTATTTTTACTGTGAAGTAGTTTATCTGAAACCCCAACATCAATAAAGTTCCGCCCACATCACGAATGATCCGCCTCCATTACTAAAGCTCTGAGTGATGTGAAACTGAAACAGTTCAGATGACACTTACAGTTTCAGATTAAATTAATGAACGCACCCATAACTATCAACTGGTTAATGGTTACTTTGACTTGTTAACCCATGTTCATCTTCAGTTGACTGTGAGTGTGGCTGCAGGTGGATTTCATCCTGGAGCAGCGACACATGAACTTCTAGAGGGGGACAGACGGCTGTCTGGCATCGTCCTCTCAGGCGGATTTTAAAAAATGAATTCAAAATACTGAAACGGGACGCTACATATAACTGGGTGGGTGTCAAGTAAAGTATAAGTATGGGGAAACACTGCCAGGTGAACCCCACCATTATCGAAAGTCAGCTGGGATAGGCTCCGCCCCCTGAGTGTAAATAGTGGATGGATGGAAGCTGAATGTATGTTTTACATTCAGCTGTTTGAGACGTCGTTGTTGCTGTGCGTCCTCTGTTAAGATAACTGAAGTTGAATACATCCGATAATTGGGCATGTGTTTTCAGGGCCTGACATCTGTGGATACAGCACAAAGAAGATTCATGTGATCTTCAACTACAAGGGCCAGAACCACCTCATCAAGAAAGACATCAAGTGCAAGGTAGCTCTGCGTGAAGCCTGTTGAAGATTGTAGGTTTTTATATTTTGTCAACATGAATTTAAAGATGTGTTAAACTCTCCAGGATGATGAGCTGACCCACCTGTACACGATGATCCTGAATCCAGACCAGACCTACGAGGTTAAGATCAACAATGAGAAGGTGGAGTCTGGCTCCTTGGAGGAGGACTGGGACATGTTACCCCCGAAGAAGATCAAGGACCCAGAGGCCAAGAAACCGAGCGACTGGGACGACAGGGCCAAGATCGACGATCCCAGCGACACCAAGCCTGAGGTAGGAGACCAGTGGGGCTTCACTTGTTTTTTATTTACAGCATATGATATATAAAAGTCTTGGAACTGTGGAACATAATGAGAGAGAGCTTGAAACTCCTCTTTTGAACATTTCTAAACCTTGTGTCGCCTCTAAAGTCTCCATCTGCTGTCTGAACCTGACTTCATGTTTGAATCTCATTGAAAAGCCTCGGTTAGCTCCACACATGGGCATTCTTAGGCGAGGCTCGTGTCAAATAATCATCAAAGAAATCAGGGTAACGATAGGGCCTCGGTCACACTTCTGTTTTAAGCTTTGCGCCACGGTCTAATGTATTTTTTAGTGACCCCACTGATTCTGTCTTTCAGGACTGGGATCAGCCAGAAAACATCCCCGACCCCGATGCCAAGAAGCCTGACGACTGGGATGAGGACATGGACGGAGAGTGGGAACCTCCCAGTGTCACCAACCCAGAGTACAAGGTGCGGCTTGCATTGTTGAGGATATGATCTGAGACTGTTTTTTATTAATCATATTTTATAGATTTTGTTTTTTAGCAAATGATAACACTAAGATCAAACATCCAACATGGAGCAGAAAGAGAAGCAACAGCTATGTAGCTGTTGCTTTATGAATAATATAATTATGCTCTATGAATGAGTAGCTGTGTAAACTACAGAGAGACTATAAATGCAGTTGGATAAAACCCAATGAGAATGCAGGAACATATTATTGCACAAACATACAAAATAAAACAAATTAACCAAAAATAAACCGCAATGAAAACTAAATACAGAAAATAAATGTAGAAGCAAGAAACAAAACAAAAACAAAAAAACAGGGTAAAACAAAAAAAAAAACCACCAGCAACAATATAGAGAAAAGGATGCGTCTATAAAGGTTTCTGATGAGCTACGAACAAACTGGTATACAGTTTCCTCCACTGCATCTAAGTGGGCCTGAACAAGCCACAATAATACTGTAATGTTGAAAGCCTACAAGTTTCATCGTTGGATGTAGCAGTGCTTATAGGGAAACAGGTCGTTAACCATATTATGCAAAAGTTAGTGTTCCACAATGTCAGTTCTGTTCATTTGCACTATGATGATTCAGCCTGATTAACCCCTCTCCATATAAGCATGGTGTCGCTCCCTCTTCCGCAGATAAAGTTCCACCTTGTTGAGTAACCTGAACAATAGATTTTCTAACGCAGCTAATTTATCCAACTGGATGAACCACAGAGACCCAGATCCAGTTCATAACAATGAGTTTCCGTCCCAGTATGAGAGCAGTTTGGACCCAGTCCGCATCGGGATCCTCCAAAACACACAAGCCTGGAGTGAAAGGGACACCTTGGCCAATGATTGTCTGGATGTAATCACGAGTAGTTTGTCTCCAGCCCCAACCAGCCCCCCTCCTAGCGCCGCCAACGCCATGAGCATCCGTCCGCGGTCCTGAACAATGTCGTGTGATGCTTCTTACTTCTGCCATGTCCTCAGCTGAACACATGACAACACACACAAAAAGTAAACGCGTGTCATTAAACTAACAGATATGACGTTCAATAAGGAGTTGCTCCGTTGTGAGATGAAGTTTTATTAAACAAGTGTGTTATTAAAAGGAGCAATCAAATATGACATGATTGTGGTGTTTATAACGGTGCGTTCATAAGCAACATGGAAGTGGGAACGTTCAGACTTCCGAGTGGGAGAAATCACCTGAACACCTGTAAAACGCGGAATTTCACACCCGGAAAGTCAGAGGTGTTTGAGAGCTCTGAGAAAAGTTGGCAAACGTTTGTGTTGAAAGGAAGAGATTCACTTGCTCAACGCAATAATAAGTCACTTTATAATTAATTTAGGTCGTACTAATTGGAGGAGCGTGTTGTGCTGTTAAACAACAAGTGGTACCAGGAGGTACTCACTCTGTTGCTGTTCATTTGCTGAATGTTTTAAACGTTATCTGCTAAAAACCTCATGTAGAAATGTAGTAAACAAATAATAATGACTCCATTTCGTCCCTGTGATGGTCTACAGGGGTAATGACAAGGTCGTTTGTCACCTTTCTGTATTCAGACAGCAGATAGAGCAGATTTCTGCCATGTTGGGTCTTTGTTGTTGTCATGGGAACGCTCTCAACTGGGAAGTGGGATGTTTCCAAATCAGAACTCTCCCATTTCCCAGCTGCCTGAATGCACCATTGCTTCTGCAGTATCAGCTGTCTTACCTTTTAAAACACGGGAGCTGCTCTCTCCACTCCAGAGATGTCTCTGTGGCAGAGAAGACTTCAGCGTTGACAGACATGTACTGGAGAAGTGCAAGACGGGCCGAAGTAGAGCCAAAGCAGCGCATTTTAAAATGCATCTGTCAGCGATTGAATAAGGACAAAATAGAGATACAGATAATCGTAAAAATACCAAATATGGGCCCCCGATAATCGGTCGACCGCTATGATGGAACCGACGTGATAACCAGCACCAGTCTCCGTCCTGCTGTCTTTACAGGGTGAGTGGAAACCCAAGCAGGTCGACAATCCTGACTACAAGGGGGCCTGGGTCCACCCGGAGATGGACAACCCAGAGTACACGCAGGATGCCAACATGTACAAGTTTGACAGCGTTGGAGTCCTGGGCCTGGATCTGTGGCAGGTAACCAGTACTCCTCCCCCTCTGTATGAGGCAAACAGAAGTATGCGTACGGAGATGTTTCACTCAGTTCAGTCGAGCCAAAACAAGAAAAAGCATCTCTCATTCAGATTTGAGTAAGTAATGTTAAAATGTTTGATATCTTTGTTGAAAGGTTAAATCTGGAACGATCTTTGACAACTTCCTGATCACTGATGATGTCAAAGAAGCAGAGGAGTTTGGGAAAGAAACCTGGGGAGCCATGAAGGTAGGACCGTACTTGGGGACACTGTTCAGTATGTAGAGCCTCATGTACACCTAACAAAGCAAGATTGTTATTACTTCACATACAGAACATCCAAGTGATGATCTGAAGGTCGCTGGGCTCGCCTGAGGACCTAAAAGATGTTTCAGACAGAAAGTCAGACAGACAGCGACTCACAGGCTTCACCTCTTATTACTATGCTACTCTAACATAATAGTACTCCAACATGCTAGTACTCTAACATGTTAGTACCAGCTCTAGACACTTTAATTTGAAAATCCTTTACATCGGTGGCCCCGCCCCTTCTCCTACGGAGCCAAGATGGCGACGGTTTAGGGTGGAAAGTGTCCAGAGTTTGACACTTCTTCTTTTGGAGCGTTGAGTGCTTCTTCCTGGTACTTGTTCTGATGTTTCTGTACTGACAGTGAACACACTGATGCTCTCAGAGTAGAGAGAGTCAGTCACAGTAACGTCTGTTTAACATGAACATGTAACACGGTCGGTCAAACACCGTCCACTAGAACAGTCCTCTCAGTTCACAGATGTAATGGCTGGCTATCCAAACAGTCCTGTTAAAGTAGAGTGGTGGTTTAATCTGTGGCTCCTTCTGTCCACCTGCTGAGGTGTCCTCAAGCAGACAGGAGGACTCCTTCAGGAAGAGAAACTCTGTTTCATTATTTATTTAGCAAGTATGATCCTGGCAGTCGAGACACTTGTGGCATGTCCTGCTGCAGTCGGTATTGTAGAATACTAACTCCCTCTGGGGTCAGTTGTTTCCATACAAATACATTTCTTCTTGTAATTTGACGTGTTTTCACCTAAAATCCCCATCAAAGAGTTTTCACCAGCGTGTCCCTGTTGAAACCATGTAGGGACCAGAGAAGAAGATGAAGGAGGAGCAGGAGGACATGGACAGGAAAGTGAGGGAGGAGGAGGAGAAGAGCAAGAAGAAGGACACTGAAGGTGACCAGGAGGAGGAGGAAGAGGAAGATGGTGAGGAGGAGCAGGAGCAGACGGAGGAGGATGAGGATGCTGCAACAGAAGAGGAGGACAGTGAAGGGAAACAGAAGGATGAGTTGTAGGGGGGAGTTTTTTTGGGGGGGAGGGGGTGGGGGGGCTCGTTGGACTGCTGTGGGCCCTTCTTCAGGTTCAAACCTCTGACCCTTCATACAACAGCCTTTATTCAGGTGGAGGGGAGGAGGGGAGGAAGGGCGGAGGGGAGGAGGAAGGCTTTCAGGTCCGACCTATTTTTTATTGAGTCCCTTGTTGCTTTTTTTAACCTTCAAATTAAGAGAAGAGTTCCTTAAGATTGTGTTGCTCACTTTCTAATTTAATGTGATTTTTCTGGAAATGTCTGACCCTGTGTGTGTGTGTGTGTGTGTGTGTGTGTGTCTGTCTGTCTGTCTGTCTGTCTGTCTGTCTGTCTGTCTGTCTGTGTGTGTGTGTGTGTGTGTGTGTGTGTCTGTCTGTCTGTCTGTCTGTCTGTCTGTCTGTCTGTGTGTGTGTGTGTGTGTCTGTCTGTCTGTCTGTCTGTCTGTCTGTCTGTCTGTCTGTCTGTCTGTGTCTGTCTGTCTGTCTGTCTGTCTGTCTGTCTGTGTGTGTGTGTGTGTCTGTCTGTCTGTCTGTCTGTCTGTCTGTCTGTCTGTCTGTCTGTCTGTCTGTGCGTGCGTGCGTGCGTGCGTGCGTGCGTGCGTGCGTGCGTGCCTGTCTGTGTGTCTGTCTGTCTGTCTGTCTGTCTGTCTGTCTGTCTGTCTGTCTGTCTGTCTGTCTGTCTGTGTGTGTGTGTGTGTGTGTGTGTGTGTGTGTGCGTGCGTGCGTGCGTGCGTGCGTGCGTGTGTGTGTGTGTGCGCGTCCTGTTTCCTGTAGTTGGGATGTTGGGTCAGTCGAGGGTCTGACACGTCTTCTTCATGCACTTTCTCTTCTGTGATGTTCTGATTATTTATTCAATCGTCACCTTCATCCACTGAATTCATGTCATTACACAGAGCCCAGCTTCTCATGTGTCCTTCCTCCAACTCTGTATGTGTTCGCATCAGACAAACTGTGATTTTTTTTTTTTTTCTGCTTGTTTTGAGTGACTGGACCACGGTGCACACTGTTTGAGTTTCAGTGAATAAATTGAAGCTTCTCTCAACACACTGACGACTGTCTTCAGTGGAAGGACATGATGTCCAGGCGATAGAAACAAACATGGTGTTCCTCCTCACTGTCACTGGGGCGGTGGCTTTAAAAGTTGGTTCACCCGGGAGTTCCTGCTCTGCAGTTTAATGAGGAAAACCTCTGAAGGACCACCTTTATGTGAGGTGATGACATGATGACGAGTCTGACAGACTGGATATAAAACAGTTCGTAGCTTCAGGTCTGTAAAATGGTTCTGATCCAGAAGTGTCTTCAGCTGCAATACCAGCGAGTGCCACTAGAGGTCGTCTCCAAAAAGCCTCCGGCTCCATAGACTCCCATTCAACTTCTCTCATCAAATCCAAAGTGAATAAAATGTGTCCATCAGTTATCTCGGTGTTGTTAGCTAAAGTGACTCCTTCTTATTAGTTTTCTGGAGGTCCATCTGAAAATAATCCCTCATTCATTAGAAAAGAAGATTCAAGAAGACCTGTTTTTGGGGGCGTGTCTGTTTGATTGACAGGCCTGTGGTGCAGTCAGGTTACAGCTATCGGTGGGCGGGACGTAGTATCGTCAGGTTTCCGATCAGATCAGTCAGATCCACCGCTGGCTCCTCCCCCAGCTCGTCCAAATATGGTCACTTCCTACTCCAAACTACTCCAAACTAACAAGATGGTGACGGACAGAATCTGAACTGGAGGATTCATAATGTTCACAAACCAACAATGACATCACTGATGGATGATGACATCACTGATGGTTGATGACATCACTGATGGATGATGACATCACTGATGGTTGATGACATCACTGATGGGTGACGGTTGGTCTGACAACGGATTAAAATGATGAGAGGGACAATCAACCTGTATTATACCAGAAGTAGTTCAACCCAGAGATCTGATTAGCTCAGTAGTGATGTCTGACGTACCTGTTGAACAAGTCTAAACTCCTTAACTTTCAAAATATTATTTATGCAACATCTACTCATTATCCGAGTGAGAGTGTAAGGAGGTTCAATAACCTAAAACCAGATGAAGCATTGATCCGATGAGGCTATTTAATTCAATTCATTTTTATTTATATATCGCCAAATCGCAACACTCGTTATTTCAGGCACTTAACACAGACAAATCTTTACAGCATCATACAGAGGAACTTGACAGTTCAACAATTCCCACGTAAAGTAGGAGGAAAAAAACCTCCTCTTTACAGGAGAAAAACCTTCGACAGAGGGAAGAAAAAACTCCCTTTTAACAGGAAGAAACCTCAGACAGAACCGGGCGAAAAGAAAAAGCACTGCGAGCTCCTTTTTCATGAAATCATATTTGGAGATGGTCAGACCAGCGTGCATTGTTTTTTGGATCTTGACCCGTTTATTTCCCCTCAACTTTACATAAAGACCTTCCTGGAGCCGGTACCCCTTTACATCACTGCCTCCCCATGTGCTGTGTGTCTGTACGTAGTGGTGGTGACCAATCATATCCGATTTATTATCTTTGGAGCCTTCGGATGTGAGGCTGGACCAAAACGCGCAGAGATGAAGGACGTGAGGATTAAAACTGTTTCATCGCCTCATATATTCCGCACGCTCGGGATGGGGATATGTCGGGCAGCATGTCGTACGGGGCTTCCGGCGGTAGATGGCGCCCGTGGGCAGCTGCTCGGCGGCACTGAGACAGCTGACTCACGCAGAAATATAAAAGAGCGCCGACAGTCCGGGTTTGTGAAAGCAGCTGCTTTCTTGCAGTACGTCCCAAGATGTTGACGATAACACTGAAGACGCTCCAGCAGCAGACGTTCAAAGTAGAAATAGAGCCGGAGGTGACGGTGAGTAGAAGTTAACGGGGCTGAAGTAAACACGGGGAGGCCGGGCGGGCGGGCGGAGGCAGCCGGTCGGGCCCCGGGGTAGGACGCTGCGCCGGGCTTCAACACACGGCCTCGGCGTGACCGAACGAGTTACCGCGGTGTGACAATTATCCGAGACAAGTTAGCGTTTCTGCAGTGACACGGTAACAGAGTTCATTTGAGTTTATGAGCGCATATCAGACCGGAACTGAGCAACTGACCCTTCACAGTAAAATCGTAAAAAAATTGTAATTGAATAACAAACATTTTAATGGACACCTACATTTTACAAGAAGGACGTAGTTGCTCCGTACTTTACTGTACTGTGTCGTGCTGTAAAACATTGTTTAAACTTCGCGGCTGTGACAGTTGGGAACATCCAGGAGGTTTTATCGTGGCAAAACCGACCGGAAGTAGCGTTTGTTGTTTTGTTTCGCTTGACGGTGTTTGATTTGTTTCAGTCTCACCATGAATGACGAGGCAATATTTTTCAGCTCCTCTCCGTCAACGGAAAATTGAGCAGTCTGATTATTATTATGCAAACCCCTTTGAAAGTTTGTTTGTCATATATTAATTTAAATTACATTTTAAATGAGCTTTATTCAAGTGATAATATTTCCTTTTTGTGTTAACAGTCTTCAGCCCCACACATCATCATAACGAGCATCAAGCTGCCCGTGAAATGAAAATATTTTTAATGGCAGCTTGTTCATGACCAATAACTGCTGGTCAAGTATTCATGTTCTCACTTTAAACATTTATTTCTGTTGTTAATGTGAGAAAGTCACACAATTTAGTTGAAAATCCAAAAAAACTTATTTTAAACCAGTGCAGACAAAGATTTGATAAAACATGTAGGCCTTCAGAACGAGCATTGGAAGAAAGATTCATTCCTCTTCATAATTACCCAGAGAGATGTCCAACTGTGTAAAAGTCATGAATGGATGGAACAACATTTATTTCTCCAGCTGCAGCCAACTTCATGTTGATTTGTTGATTCGACAGAAACTAGCAGGAGTCATGCAGGTTTAAATTTCTGGAGAGCATCAACCTTTTGAAGACAATCCCAGAACAATGTGATGGCATCACGACTCAGCCATGACCGTTTAATGTGTAGATGTGTTTGAGTTTCATCTGCTTCTGTTGCGCAGGTCAAAGCCCTGAAGGAGAAGATAGAGGAGGACAGAGGAAAAGATGCATTTCCTTCTGCGGGACAAAAACTCATCTATGCAGGTGAGCCAGACGATCAATTTGACAGTGTTACAGAAAAACAAACCGGAGTTTCCACCTCTCGCTTGCATGCTTCCTCCAACCATGTATGTCCAGACTCGTATAAAAGACGTCTAATCAAGCTGATTCTGACAGAACACAATTTTCTTCAGATATGGATGTTGGTGCAAAGAAGCCACAAATTCACAAAAAAGGTTGGATGCTTCACACACAGAAGCTCTATACTATCAGCAGAGTTTTAAGATGGACACCCAAGATTATTGTCACCAACTCGGCATCTGAACACATGTAACTTGGGGTCACAGTGTCCCCTTCTGCTCCTCAGTCATAGTACTGAATAATGGAAGGAAGTATCTTGATGTCACAATGAAGATGACCTCTGACCTATTGGATATAAAATGTCATCACTTCATGTTTTTTTTTTTTTTCCTGTCAGACATTTGTGTGAAATGTTTTCATAATTAGTGGGAGAATTCTGGAGTTATGGCCACAAACGTGTTTTGTGAGGTGACAGTGACCTTTGACCCCCAAAATCTAATCAGTTCTTCCTTGGGACCATGTGAACATTTGTGTCAAGTAAGAAAATATTTCCTCTAGGTGTTCTTGAGATATTGCGTTCATGAGAACTGTGCAAGCTGGATGGTCCCTCTCCTCTTTAACCTGGAGGATGCAGCGTCCATGATTTCCAAACAGAATCTCAGATTGTGATCCGTCAGACCTCAGGACAGTTTTCCACTTCACCTCAGTCCATCTTCAATGATCTCGGTCCAGAGAAGGTGGCGGTGTTTCTGGATCATGTTTCTATCTGGTTTTGTTCTTTGGAGAGTTTTAATCTGCATTTGTGGACGCAGCGATGAACTGTGTTCACAGACGATGGTTTCCACAAGTGTTCCTGAGCCCATGCAGTGATTTCCACTCCAGAATAGTATGTTTTTAATGCAGTGCTGCCTGAGGGCCCGAAGATCACCACCATCCAATATTGGTTTCCAGCCTTGTCCCTTGCGTAATCATTTTACTGATTAGTTGCCATTCAACCTAATTAGTTGTGAAATAATATCGGTTTTTTTTGTAGCATTAGACAACTTTTCCAGTCTTTTGTTGACCCTGTACCAACTTTTTTGAAGTGTGTTGCTGGCATCAGATTTAAAATAACCACATATTTTTCATAAAATTATAAAAATGTCTTAGTTTCCACCTTTTGACATGTTGTTTTCGGTCTATTTTCAATTAAAAATATGGGTTTGCATGTTTTTCAAATCATCACATTATGTTTTTATTTACATTTTACACAGCGCCCCAACTGTTTTGTTAACAGGGTTGTATTATGTCTGTAGTCCACCACCAGTCAGTGATGCTGTGTGTCTGCTGGCCACAGACGGGGAAAACTGAATCCAGTGTGTTCATCGGATGTAAACTTTAAATGTGTTGAACTGTTTGTGTTCAGCAGTTATGTCATGAATCTTTTCTCACTGGCTGTTTGTGTTTGAATGTCACAGGCAAAATCTTAAATGATGACACCCCACTGAAGGAGTACCAAATCGATGAGAAAAACTTTGTCGTTGTCATGGTTACGAAGGTCAGTATCTCTTCCGATTGTTGTTTCAGACGGAGTAGTATCATACTCACCCCCTCTGCTGCTCGGAGTTTGTCTTTTTAACTGAAATCTTGTTCTTTTGCACCAAGTCATTCACACCCGCTGTGGCTCTGAACTCTTTCTCCAAAACACTGGAAGGGTTTCTGTTTTTTTCTCAGCAACAGCTGCTCCAAATGAAAAGTGAAAACCACTGACCAACATGAGTCAATGAATAGTTTGAGAGATCAGCAGCAGGGTGAGGATTGTTGTCTGGCTCACAGCTACAAACCGCCCACAGCATGCACTGAGTGTTTTGTCTGAACCTGGTCGGTTGTTGCTTCACTCATTGCCAGCGGTGTCGCTCACTTGACTGGCTGGTTGTAGTCACAAGTGGCGACGCTTCTGTTGTCACCAACCTCGTTGTTGGCATCCCTTAATTCAAGTTTACAAGATGACAAAGACAGAAAGTATCTCCCCTTGAACCGCAGGTTCTACTCTACACCTTAACTGTTGGTGTACTGAAATCAGTGCTCTAAACAAAAAAAAACAACACAACACCTTAGTTTTAACTCCCATTTTTCAAGAGATTAAATCAAAATCTCTTCTTCATTTCTTTTAAGCACACAATAGGTTCATTTCTCATATTTTATTAATAAATTTGTTAAAATCTTCACCTTTGCCAAGATAATCACTCCACCAGAATAAAAAGCCACTCACAAATATGCAGGTTTATCTTAGTTTGTTTTTGCAGTATGAGGCACATTTTTACAAATGACGACAGAACTCTTCCCCAGAGATCCAGACACCATCGAAGGTGAATATTCGCCCACTTGAGTTCCAGCAACGAGCTACAGTCAGAACAACCCCGGTGAGGACGAGGAGCATGAAGAAGAGCTTCCCAAAGACAGCTTCTGAAAGCTTGAGCTGAAATTTTTTTTGGTTGCTCAAACCAGCCTTTGCATCAGCTGTCTGGGTGGGTGGTCTCAGACCTTCATAAGGCCGGTTGGATGTACTGCAAAATTCTGTCAAACAAAGTTGGACACGGTTTATGGTGAAATGAACATTTAATTCACTGGCAACTGCTCCGTTGCAGTTCCTGCAGTTAGCATGCCAACTGCACACTCCCTCAAAATTTGTGACATCATTGTGTTTGACTGGTAAATCTACACATTTCAGAGTGGCCTTTTATTTTGACCAGTTTGAGGCTCACCTGAGCAATAATCCTTCTATTTAATCAGTGCCACACCTGTCAGGTGGATGGATTATCTTGGCAAAGGTGAAGTGCTAGCTACCATGGAGTTTAACTACAACCCTGTTTCCAAAATAGCTGGGACGCTGTGTAAACTATAAATTAAAACAGAATGCAATGATTTGAAAATATCTTAAACCCATATTTAGTTGCAAATAGACCAAAGACAACATATCAAGTATTGAAACGGATACATTTTATTGTTAATCAAAATATCTGCTCATTTTGAAGTTGATGGCAGCAACATGTCTCAAAAAAGTTGGGACAGTCATGTTTACCACTGAGCTGCATCATCTCTTCTTTTAACAACACTCTGTAAACATTTAGGAACTGAGGAGACTAGTTTCTGGAGTTTTGAAAGTGAAATGTGGTCCCATTCTTGCCTGATAGAGGATTTCAGCTGCTCAACAGTTCAGGGTCTCCTTTGTTATATTTTCCATGTCCTGATGCTCCAGATGTTTTCAATGATTGACAGGTCTGGACTGCAGGAGGCCAGTTTATCAGAGGACTCTTCTACTAGAGAACCATGCTGTTGGAATACGTGCAGAATGTGGTTGGACGTTGTTCTGCTGAAATAAACAAGACCTTCCCTGAAAGAGACGTTGTCTGGATGGCAGCATATGTTGCTCCAAAACCTGAATATATCATTCAGCATTAATGCTTCCTTCCAGATGTTCAAGCTACCCATGCCATGTGCACTAATGCATCCCTGTACCATCACAGATGCTGGCTTTAGAACTGAGCTGATAACAAGCTGGATGGTCCCTCTCCTCTTTAACCTGGAGGATGCAGCGTCCATGATTTCCAAACAGAATCTCAGATTGTGATCCATCAGACCTCAGGACAGTTGTCCACTTCACCTCAGTCCATCTTCAATGATCTCGGTCCAGAGAAGGCGGCGGTGTTTCTGGATCATATTTCTATCTGGTTTCTTCTTTGGAGAGTTTTAACCTGCATTTGTGGACGCAGCGATGAACTGTGTTCACAGACGATGGTTTTCACAAGTGTTCCTGAGCCCATGCAGTGATTTCCACTCCAGAATAGTGTGTTTTTAATGCAGTGCTGCCTGAGGGCCCGAAGATCACCACCATCCAATATTGGTTTCCAGCCTTGTCCCTTGTGTTCAGAGATTTCTCCAGATTCTCTGAATCTTTTAATGATATTATGAACCGTAAACAATGAAATCCACCAATTCTTTGTAGTTTTACGTTGAGGAACATTATTCTTAGATTGTTGAACTATTTTCCAACACAGTCTTTCAGAGTGGTGAACCTCTCCCCATCTTCACTGCTGAGAGACTCTGTCTCTCTGAAATCATCTTTATATACCGAGTTATGTTAGTGATCTGTTGTAAATTCAACTAATTAGATGTGAGATGTCCCACCAGGTGTTTTTATTAATCTTTACAACACTTGTCTTTTGTTGACCTTGTCCCAACTTTTTTGAAAATTTTTGTGTTGCCGCCATCAAATTCAAAATGAGCAGATATCTTTAATAAAACAATACAAATTTCAACATTTAATACGTTGTGTTCGGTCTATTTTGATTAAATATGGGTTTATTAGATTTGCAAATCATTGCATTTTGTTTATTGACTTTTTCCACAACTTTTTGGGAAACAAGGTTGAATTTTGTGAAGAGTTTGGAAGAAAAAAGCTTTTGAGATATTTTACTAAAACTCCTGAAAAATGGAAACGAGAACTTACGTTTTGCGTTGATATTTGTTTTGAGTGTGTACTGAACTTCTGTGTTTTGACCCAGCCTTTAGAAGTGAGCACGCTAACTGAGTGAAAAATGTGTTTCTGTTTGTCTTCATAACCACACGACTAATGATTAACTGTCAATGTTTTTTAGCCTAAATCGTCCCCATCTCCAAAAGCAACCCCGCAGCCATCTGCCCAACCAGCTGCAGCCACATCAGCACCATCATCAGCTGCAGCACCACCATCATCTTCAGCACCACCATCAGCTGCAGCACCACCATTAGCTGCAGCTCCACCATCATCTTCAGCTCCACCATCAGCTGCAGCACCACCATTAGCTGCAGCTCCACCATCATCTTCAGCTCCACCATCATCTTCAGCACCACCATTAGCTGCAGCCCCACCATCAGCTGCAGCTCCACCATCATCTTCAGCTCCACCATCATCTTCAGCTCCACCATCATCTTCAGCACCACCATCAGCTGCAGATTCAGCACTGAACTCTGGCCCAACACAAGTGCCCTCCACACCAACACACACAGTATCCACACTCATACCTGCCCCCCAGTCAGTGCCCCCCTCTGAACCCCAGCCCCCTGCCTCAGAAAACACGGTGCCGGCCTCCGGTGAAGCAGCAGCACTGGACTCCCACTCGGCCACAGACTCAGCTGCTGCCCCGGCCTCGGTGCCAACAGACCTCCCCACCCCTGCTGCCCAGCCAGAAGACAAACCAAGAGAAGACCCGGAGAACGACGCGTCTGCCACCACACCAGTCCACTCCTCAGCTTCCAGGTAGGTCTTGATATCCACTCACTGCCAGTTTAGTTCATCATAGAGTCAGGGTTAGGAAGGAAAGCTCATGTTTTGATCCTGGGGATCGTTTCGGGACTTGCTTGGGGAGCGTGTTGCTCAGCAATTAAACTATTCTGCTGTAGTTTGACCATAAAAAATCGTAACCTTGATGAGAGTAACAAGATTTGTAATTAGGACAAAATACCATCATGAACGTGTATGTTCGTACTAACATGTTCCATGTTGAATTTTTACCATTGCCGTTGTTCCTTCTTTGCATTTCGCTAGCTGATATTAGCATTTAGCTCCCAGCACTGTGGTGGTTGAACTCTGATGATCACCGTTTTTTTCTCTGCAGCCTCGTCGATGAACTGGGTCTTTTGGAGGAAGCGGCATCAATACTGGGTAATTCATCAAATGTAATAATTATAAATGAACAAATGCTGATGTACTGTTGATATGTTGCAGACTATCCACCTTCCACTGGGTTTGAACTTTGATGATGTTCACACATCTCACACACACACACACACACACACTGCTGCAATTACTCTTTCCAGTCAAATTTCCTTTGAGGACAACACCTTCAGTGTTAACACACTGGTTCCTGTACTGTGTTGTGATTGGCCGGCTGCTGTATGCTAATGAGGATACCAAAGGTGAAATTCAGACCTTCCTTCCTTGCAGAGTGTCACAGGAGGACACTCCGTTGGACCAGAGCAGTAAACATTCACCACATTAAGTCATATTTGGATGTGTGCATGTGATGCAGGAACAGGAACTGCTCACCACTGATGCTACTTGATCTTTCAAATTCACCAAACTGTAAAGAGCTTCGTGCTGAAACGAAGTGTAGCAAAGAGTTTACGTCAATGTCGAGTCACAAACGTGAAACACGCTCACGAGTAGCTGAACACAAAAAGGAAATGAATGAAACCAAGCAGTCCGTGACACTTTGTATCTCCATGGGATGTTTGAAATATCTGCACCTGTTCATATACACATATCTACTGTACTGTTCCACTTCCAGACCCAGAAACGGCTGCTCTGATTAGCCCAAACTATCAATATGTGTCATAAGTTTGTGATGAATCCTCCCACTCACCCCCTCTCTGCCTGGCTTCCTCCTCCCCCGGTGTTGTCCCAGTGACGGGCCCGGCCTACGAGAACCTGGTGTCAGAGATCATGTCGATGGGTTACGAGCGCGAGCCGGTCGTGGCTGCACTCCGAGCCAGCTACAACAACCCGGACCGAGCGGTGGAGTACCTGCTCATGGTGAGGATTTAACCCCCCTCCTCACCCACCCCCCCGCCACCGTGCTGCAGAGTGTGTAGTAAATGTTTGTCTACTTCAGGGTATCCCTGCAGAGGCCAGCGACCTGCCCTCCCAACAGCCAGTTAGACACAGCGCTCCGTCCAACCCTTCCACCCCCGCCCCACAGCAACAACCGCAGCCGCCCCCCGCCACCTCCAACAGTAAGAGTGCGCTTTTATTCCTCCCACTTGCAGTTAGTGGGTCGAGAGGGCTTTGTCTCCTCCACAGGCTTCACTTCTAACCCTCGAGCCAGACAACGCTTCTCCCCCAGGCTCCTCTCCCAGCTTCCTCCAGACCTTTCCACCACATGTCACAGTCTTCATCAGCGAATAGAGTTTACAGCTAGTTTTTTGGTGTAGCGTCACGTGACAGGTGGGGTTCTTATGCTATTTGGTTCAAAGTGGATTCCCACAGGTCAGGGAGTATCAGGGAAATTGAATAACTCTTTTCCAGACAGGGAATTTGATCTTCTTTTGGGCGGGATCAGTCCTGGAATATCAGGATATTTAGTTTGCACGTTCAAATTTGAGTTTTCATGTAATCAAATGTAATATCTTCCATGTCTGTAGCTGTAACGTTAGTTATCTAGTTATTGTCAGTGTGTGTGTTTGGTAGCATTAGTGCTCACTGACAGATATTAAAAATGTAGTTTATAAAGGCTGTGAGCTAATTACTGTTATTGTTAGATAACTTGTTTTCCTCTGCAGCCAGGATTTAGAGATGGATTTAATTCATTTTAATATCAAACAGATGAACATGTCAGCCTGTTTTTAACAGAAATGTGTGTGTTTGTTGTTGCTCAGCACAACAGCAGCATGTTTCTCTGTTTATTACAGGTTGTGGAGTTTCAGCTCTTTAGTCTGAAAGTCAGGGTTTGACATTTGACCTCTCGTGGGAAAAACGGTACACTACTATTTCTTCTGATGTTGGACTGAGAGCAGACTTCACGCTGCAGTGACTCACAGTACCATCCTGTGGTGCACAGACAAGCCGGGCTGGGTCGAGCTGTTTAGCTTGCTAACCTCAGTAGTTGTCTCTGCAGCACAACACGTAGAGGACAAAGCATCAAAACTGATGTTTCTTCTCTCACTGTGGAAAGGTTCTTTCCATTTTTTAATGTTCTAAACTAAAGGTCTTACAGACTTCCTGTGAAAGTGTTCCCCCTCCCTGAACACCAGTAACTCTCCCGTCCTCCCCCCAGCAGGGCCGGCGCCGGACAGCCAGCCTCCCGCTGTTGGAGGAGGTTCCGTCTCCTCGGGGAACCCTCTGGAGTTCCTGAGGAATCAGCCTCAGTTCCAGCAGATGAGACAGATCATCCAGCAGAACCCGGCCCTTCTCCCAGCTCTGCTGCAACAGCTGGGCAGAGACAACCCTCAGCTGCTGCAGGTGGAGCTGAAGAGGCAGTCTACCACACGCATGATACAAGCCAGCAAAAAAAAGTGTTTCCTACAGTGTGCTGTGGCTTACAGATGAGAGCTGTATATTCTTTACAGTAGTGTCTGATTTGTCAAGAGTTTCAATTGATACTTCAAATTTCAATCAATCCCTTACTGGAAGAGTGGCAGAAATTCCATTCCGGTAGAAGCTGGGAGTAAACATGATCTCCATGTGATATCTATTAAAACCATAGACTGTGTTAAAAGGGTTTGAAGAAATACCTCCGAGCCGTGTGGAAGGTGGATCTATAACGTGATCATGTCTGTTCCTTCCAGCAAATCACGCAGCACCAGGACCGTTTTGTTCAGATGCTAAATGAGCCCCGAGGTGGAGACGCAGGGGGAGAGGGGGCCGAGGCCCAGGGGTCACCACAAACCAACTACATCCAGGTCACCTCACAGGAGAAGGAGGCCATCGAGAGGGTCAGTTCGCTTCTCATCAACTCAGCTGCCACTGTACAAAGCTAAAGTAGCCAAAACTCCACCAGGACGCTCGCTTGTCTGTTCACACCCGAAGCTCTGAGCACAGTCTGGTGCAGAACCAGGAAACAGTTGAGACGACTGTCAGTGTTTTCTTCTTTATGCGTTATTGAAATTATGTCATGAGGACAAACAGAAAAAAGAAAGTGGTTTTGGGAGACCAACATAGTTTGGAAGCGGTCTGTACAGTGGCGGTTTGTTAAAGGGATGCTGGGTCTCCGCCCCCTCCAACTTCGAGAGGAAAAAATAGGATACGACTTCAACATGTGAAACATAAAGGGATTATATAATAACAGTTTGCTGGTAAAATGCACCTGGTCGTCTGTCAGCTATTTATGTGTGTATTAATATGTGTGTATTTAGGTGTGTGTGTATATATATATATACACATATATATACATGTGTGTGTGTAACGTGACATGTCCCTTGTGTTCCAGCTGAAGGCGCTGGGCTTCCCCGAGGGTTTGGTCATCCAGGCGTACTTCGCCTGTGAGAAGAACGAGAATCTGGCCGCTAACTTCCTGCTTCAGCAAGCATGGGACGATGAGTAGCCAATCAGCATCTGACACATCACTGGTCAACAGAGTGGAGGACAGCACTGCACAGGGCCATCAGAAGGAACGAGGACCGTAGAGGAAGGGGACTTGTCTTTTCACGCCGTGTGACTGTGGTCCAATGAAGGTGATGAAGGTGATGATGGTGATGAAGGTGATGAAGATGACACGCTGTGCTGCCTTCTCTCCATTCAGCTGTGATGACCATCGTTGGAGCGCTGACTGAGCGCCGCCTCACTGCTGCTACATCATTGCTGCTGCTGCTTGTACTGAGACAGTCTGCATCACTTCACAGGCCAGCAGGCTTTTGATTGGAGGGCTGCCGCTGCAGCTCAGCCGCTACACACCGACACCAGACTCCGAGTGGATCTGGAGTTCAACGTGTGTGAGCCAAACCCTCCATGTTGGACTTCCCTGGAAATGTGATGCAAACTGTTGCCTGTACTGTTTGTGAGCTGCTTTATATTAAAGTTCAGGTTTGATTTTTCGTTTCATCTGCTTCTTCGTTCTGAATATGTCTGACCAAACGTCCAGGCAGCACCGCGGAGTTCTCCTGGTGATGTTCGACGTATCGTTGGTCAAACAGATGTGGACTGAATTTACTGCATTGAAATGTTGCCACCGATTCCTGCCTGAAAAATTAGATGAAATGAAGATAATTTACTCCAAATTGTAACGACGTGAGTCATAATGTTGAGAAAGTGACTGTGTTCTGATTCTGACTTTGTAAGTCGTACTGTCTCCGCATTTTCTCTTGGTATGTCAGAGTTCTGACATGTGACTCTTATTTATGCTGTGCTGTGGTTTTGTTGGGAATGATGATGAAACAGAAGTCAGATCTGTCTGCTGTAGGCGAGTGGTTCACTGATTAATACCTGAACGTGATGTGTTGAGTTGGGGAGGCGGATTAACAGTCATGCAGCATGAATTTGAATTGTCATCTTTTACTGTGTGGCCTTTCTTTGTTTTGTTCCTTTGCAGATGACAGAAAATGAAGGTTGATTATTTTGTTGCTGTGCAGTATCATCTGCGAGCTCTTTGACTTTTATTTTATTTTCCGTATTTTCTTAGCGGCGTTGGTGAAACATATCCACAGCCTTCTTTCAGACTTCGTCTGCATCTCCAGAGTGAACAGGTGGAGCTCTTCATGCCTTCTGGTTAGAGACTCCAATGTGGTGTATTTCACTAATACTGTTGTCGTTTACACTGTTGTGCACATTTCCCACTGAAGTATTCTGGGACTGCTGATCATTGGTTCTTTGATTATTAATGATTGATCACTTCTTTGAAACGTGGACTGAAGGAATTGAAATCCAAAACAAATTGACATGTTGTTTTCAGCATGTGCTCTGCTGCTTCTCTCTTTTCTTCTCTTTGTTGTGTTTGAGCTGGAAATGGTTATGAAAATGCTATAATGTTGTAAATGAGGTAAAAGAAGAAAAAAAAAAACAATAGAGGGAAGAGGGAAGGGCTGCCCACTGCAGAGACAGCAGAGGAGTCCCTCATCTGAACCCTCCAGCAGGGCGGCACTGCACCTCCAGCTTCTCTCTGAGCATCTCTTCTTGAGCATCGTTTGGGAAAAGGTGGTTTACTGTGACAGTGCTGCTCCTCAGCTGTGAGGCCGGTTGGTTGCATGACATTGGTGTGTGTGTGTGTGTGTGTATATGTATATGTGTGTAGCATGGCAGTGGGTGAAGGAACGATGAAACCACCAGGAAGTTCTGATGTCAGCTGACCTGTGTTGAACCCGTTCTCTCATCGCTTTGTTTCCTTTGGGTTTATGAAGATGACCTGAACCTTAAATGCACCATGCATGGATTTTTCTGTTCAAGCATTGTGTAAAATAAAAGGCTTTTACAAAGTGGTTTTGTCCTGAATGATCTTATTGTGTTCTCACTTCCTGCTTCACTCTGAACTGCTGATGAGAAAAAGGTGCATCTCAAAAAGTCGTTTGAGGCATCCTACCAGCTCAAGGCAGCAGTCATGCAAAGTCAACGACAGACCAGTTTATGACTTGATTCCCCAACTGAAGGTTTTCCTTTGATAACACCTCTTTAGTGTGCAGTTACCACAGAGAGGCCTGAAGACTGAAGCAGGTTTAACTCAACCAAAATATCTTTCTGTTAGATGCAGTACATCCAGAAGTGTTCACAGCACTTCACTTTTTCCACATTTTATGTTACAGCCTTATTCCAAAAAAAATAGTTTTTACAATACCCCATAATTACAATGTAAAAATTGTAAAAAAAAATTACATTTTTGCAAATCTATTGAAAATAAAAAACTCAAAAATCACATGTACATAAGTATTCACAGCCTTTGCCATGACACTCAAAATTAAGCTCAGGTGCTTCCTGTTTCCACTGATCATCCTTGAGATGTTTCTACAACTTGATTGGAGTCCACCTGGTAAATTCAGTTGATTGGACATGATTTGGAAAGACACACACCGTCTATATAAGGTCCCACAGTTGACATGTCAGAGCACAAACCAAGACATGAAGTCCAAGGAATTGTCTGTAGACCTCCGAGACAGGATTGTATCGAGGCACAGATCTGGGGAAGGGTACAGAAACATTTCTGCAGCATTGAAGGTCCCAATGAACACAGTGGCCTCCATCATCTGTAAATGGAAGAAGTTTGAACCACCAGGACTCTTCCTAGAGTCGGCCGCCCGACCAAACTAAGCGATCGGGGGAGAAGAGCCTCAGTCAGGGAGGTGACCAAGAACCTGATGGTCACTCTGACAGAGCTCCAACGTTGCTCTGTGAAGAGAGGAGAACCTTCCAGAAGGACAACCATCTCTGCAGCACTCCACCAAGCAGGCCTGTATGGTAGAGTGGCCAGACAGAAGACACTCCTCAGTAAAAGGCTCATGACAGCCCACCTGGAGTTTACCAAAAGGAACCTGAAGGACTGTCAGACCATAAGAAACTAAATTCTCTGGTCTGATGAAACAAAGATTGAACCCTTTGGCCTGAATGCCAAGCGTCATGTTTGGAGGAAACCAGGCACCGCTCATCACCTGGCCAACACCATCTCTACGGTGAAGCATGGTGGTGGCAGCATCATGCTGTGGGGATGTTTTTCAGCAGCAGGAACTGGGAGACTAGTCAGGATGGAGGGAAAGATGAATGCAGCAATGTACAGAGACATCCTTGATGAAAACCTTCTCCAGAGCGCTCTGGACCTCAGACTGGGATGAAGGTTCATCTTCCAACAGGACAACGACCCGAAGCACACAGCCAAGATAACAAAGGAATGTCTTCGGGACAACTCTGTGAATGTCCTTGAGTGTCCCAGTCAGAGCCCAGACTTGAACCCGATTGAACATCTCTGGAGAGATCTGAAGATGTCTGAGCACCGACGCTCCCCATCCAACCTGATGGAGCTTCAGAGGTCCTGCAAAGAAGAACGGGAGAAACTGCCCAGAAATAGGTGCCGAGCTTGTAGCATCATACTCAAAAAGACTTGAGGCTGTAATTTCTGCTAAAGGTGCTTCAACAAAGTATTGAGCAAAGGCTGTGAATACTTATTTATGTATGTGTATATTTTCGTTCTTTATTTTTAATAGATTTGCACAAATTTTAAACAAATGTTTTTCACTTTGTCATTATGGGATATTGTGTGTAGAATTTTGAGGAAAAAAAAATAATTTAATCCATTTTAGAATAAGGCTGTAATATAACAAAATGTGGAAAAAGTGAAGCGCTGTGAATACTTTCCAGATGCACTGTAGATAGATAGATAGATAGATAGATAGATAGATAGATAGATAGATAGATAGATAGATAGATGGCCCGATGGATAGATAACAGAGAGATAGATAGAGATATAGATAGATACTTTATTAATCCCTAAAAGGGACGTTTTTACGCTACAGTAGATGCAGGACAAAACAATAAAAATGACAAAAATAAAATAGAGAGAGTAACACATATTAAATATAAAAAACTAATTAAATTCAACATTATATACAAATAATATTAAATTAGAGTAAACTAAAGCAGGAACGATCTCCTGTATCAGGAATGATAGGGGAGGGGGGGGAGGGTGGTGGAGGAAGAGCCCTTTGATGTTGAGGGCTCTGTGTCCATGCATCTCAGCAGGGGGGGCTGAGGGGGGAGGGGGGAGGCAGCGGAGGTGTGTGGAGGAGACAGATGAGGGTGGTGAACTAAACCTGTTAAAGAAACAGTTTAGCTCATTGGACCTCTCCAGGTTCCCCCTGGTTGTTCCTCTCCAGGTTCCCCCTGATTGTTCCTTTCCAGGTTCCCCCTGGTTGTTCCTCTCCAGGTTCCCCCTGATTGTTCCTTTCCAGGTTCCCCCTGGTTGTTCCTCTCCAGGTTCCCCCTGATTGTTCCTTTCCAGGTTCCCCCTGATTGTTCCTTTCCAGGTTCCCTCTGGTTGTTCCTCTCCAGGTTCCCCCTGGTTGTTCCTCTCCAGGTTCCCCCTGGTTGTTCCTCTCCAGGTTCCCCCTGGTTGTTCCTCTCCAGGTTCCCTCTGGTTGTTCCTTTCCAGGTTCCCTCTGGTTGTTCCTTTCCAGGTTCCCCCTGGTTGTTCCTTTCCAGGTTCCCCCTGGTTGTTCCTTTCCAGGTTCCCTCTGGTTGTTCCTCTCCAGGTTCCCCCTGGTTGTTCCTTTCCAGGTTCCCTCTGGTTGTTCCTTTCCAGGTTCCCCCTGATTGTTCCTTTCCAGGTTCCCCCTGATTGTTCCTTTCCAGGTTCCCTCTGGTTGTTCCTCTCCAGGTTCCCCCTGGTTGTTCCTCTCCAGGTTCCCCCTGGTTGTTCCTCTCCAGGTTCCCCCTGGTCGCCTCTCTCTCCCCTTGAACCCCGTTATCTCTTTCATCCACACCTCCCTCACGTTGTTCTGCTGGAGTTTTGCCTCCAGCTTCCTCCTGTAGGAGTCCTTGACCTCCCTGAGCTTCTCCTTCAGGTGGCGCTGCACTTTCCTGAGCTCCTCCCTGTCCCCAGACCTGAGGGCTGTTTTCTTCTTATTGAGAAGGGCTTTCAGGTCCCTGGTGATTTTCTGCCTTCAGTCACAATCAGGACCACACAAAGCTGCTTATTAACTTAATAATAAAATCAATCATAAACTGTACCCCGGTCCAGCTACAAATGTTTACATAAAAGGGGCGGGGTTTGCAGCATCTGACCCATCACATGGAAATCACTGGTAGGTGTACTTGCAGCATATTTTACAAACAAGACCAAACTATAATATTTAGACCATATGAATTGTTCACAGATGTATAAAATCATATTACAGATTTGAATATGATTTTCAGCTGCATCAAACAGACTGGGGAATAAATAAGAAATAAAACCAGAATTCAAAGGAGGTTTACTGTCACATCTTGTAAGTAGTGCAAGGCTTCAGTTCGACAGTGTCTGCTGTAGGAGGAAATCAGTTCACAAAAGCACCAACAATTAAAATAGAATCTATGTCTTCCTTATGAAATGGTCAGGGAAACACAGAGGTTTGTGGGTCTCTGAACCCTCCGCCCTCCACAGGCTCACTGTCAGCCCACCATAATGACAATGACGTCATTATCCAAGAGAACTGATGAGTCAGTAGGCGGAGCTTTTATTTGTTATGATCAGTTATCCAGAGCAGGTTAGGTCTGCAGCATCATTACAATGGCGCCGGAACTGGGGCTGAACCATCTTCCTTGTCCCGGAAAGCCAGAGTTAAAATTGAAGTTACCACGGTAACCTCAGATCCTGCTGTAGATTCAGAGTCCAGACCTATGAGCGGGGTTTATAGCAGCCTTAACAACACGAGTCAAGGTGCAGCCGTTTCAGGTGTACTCCTGCGACGTATCATTTTGCAAGGAATCTTGCAGTTCCTAAAATAAACGGAGTAAAGCTGTGGTGGAGGATCAGCTGTGTCCGCCAGGGGGCGCGTGTCCCTGCACAGGGAGGGTGGGTGCGTTCCCGCAGCAACAGGGAAGATGGCAGCCCTCACATCTCTCACCCAGGTAAAGATGCAGCTGTTTCCCACCTAACGGTCCAGCTCAGAGCATTGATGCGTCCTACCGAGACACAGCGGTGTCGTTGCTGACATCTTGTTGAACCGAGCAGAGCTCTCTTTGAAAGGCGGCAGGACGCGGCAGGACGCGGCGGGACGCGGCAGGACGCGGCTCGGTGCAGGCCTGCAGCTCCGTTAGCATCAGCCCGCTGCCGTTCATCTACGACACAACACACATTTAACCGACGAGTCACACACGTGCACATGATGAGCAGCACGGCCGCGGTGTCCGCAGCCGGTAGCAGCGCGGTGCACGAGCGGCGGAGCACCTGAAACGGTGACACCGCGCCGTCATCAAGCTAGCCGACCGCAGCTAGCCTAGCCTTGATGCCCGGTGCTGTACCGGAGGCTGCACCGGTGGCTGTACCGGAGGCTGCACCGGAGGCTGCACCGGAGGCTCTTTACTCATCCAGCTCACCGGGAGGTGATGTCAGGGATCCTGACGCTCCTCCGCGTGCTGCGCTGCTGCAGGGTTTGTTTAACGTGGTCTGTCGATGACGTCACCAATCAGAAGAGACAACGACTATTTAAATGAGCAGTTTAACTTCTACATGCTCTGAATGGTTGAACACTGAACATCTGCTGAACATCTGCTGAACATCTGTGACCTGAACGCCACAAACTAAACACACCTCTTCAAACTTCACCTTGAACAGGAGAACTTAAAGGAGAACTTAAAGGAGAACTTAAAGGAGAACTTAAAGTAGAACTTAAAGGAGAACTTAAAGGAGAACTTAAAGGAGAACTTAAAGTAGAACTTAAAGGAGAACTTAAAGGAGAACTTAAAGGAGAACTTAAAGGAGAACTTAAAGGAGAACTTAAAGTAGAACTTAAAGTAGAACTTAAAGTAGAACTTTGTAGTTTGGCTTTCTGGAAGAAAATTGTACTTTCTTGATTGTTGTTGTGGTTTTGAACCCTCATGTTGAAATGAACTTCTTGTAAGTCTTTGGATAAAAGCATCAGATAAATGAAATGTAATGAACTGTAACATCTACTGAACATCTACTGCATATATACTGCACATGTATTCCACATCTGAAACCCACCACCCCACCCCTCCACCTCCACCTCCACCCCCACCTCACCCACAAATCAGTGTCGTGTGTTACTGAGTGTAAACAGATCAGATTTGATGGCATCAGTTTCAGCTGGTAGATTTCTGTTGAATGTCAAATTAAAACTGCTCGTGTTTCGTCAGCAGTCTCAGCTGAAGGTGTTCATAGTGTGCTGCTAACGTACTTTCTCTTCCACAGCTGTCAACTGGGAACCCCGTATATGAGAACTTCTACCGACAGGTAAGGTGAAGCACATCACATCCGAACTGCAGCCCTGGTTTCTATGGAACAATGTGAAGGACACATGACGTGTCTGAGACAGCTGTGTGTGAAAATGAACCGTGAACCGCTGCCACAGCGCTCTGAGCCCGTTTGTTTGATTGAAGGTCGATCCCGGGAATACGGGGAGAGTCGGACCGACAGAAGCCGCCCTGTTCCTGAAGAAGTCTGGACTGGCTGACGTAACGCTGGGAAAGGTAGGTAGTACAAGACCTGCTGTTTGCTGCAACGGCAGGTTGTTGATATCGTTCGCCCAACGATATCAACAACATCAAACAGACACGCCCCCAAAAACAGGTCTTCTTGAATCTTCTTTTCTAATGAATGAGGGATTATTTTCAGATGGACCTCCAGAAAACTAATAAGAAGGAGTGACTTTAGCTAACAACACCGAGATAACTGATGGACACATTTTATTCACTTTGGATTTGATGAGAGAAGTTGAATGGGAGTCTATGGAGCCGGAGGCTTTTTGGAGCCGACCTCTTTACGGTTTATTTTTGTAACTTTTAGCTCCATGGTTCTCTAAGTTCAATGAATAAATTAAAAAAAAGATTGGAAATACAATATTTCTGATGTGCAGCATGATTTCTATCACAGGAAGTAATTATATATTTATTCCTTTATCAGGTAGTGATTAAAAAAAAAAAAAAGAAAACCTTTTTTACTTTCTCAGCATTAAATATTTTCTAATTCCTGCAATTTTTCACAAAATAATCACTTAAAACTCTACAAATTACATTAACATTTTTTCAGAAAATCCTTTCCAAAATCAAACATTCTTGATCGTAACAATCACAAAACAACTCTGAACTCCTGGAGGGACGGGTAAATGTTCACTGGCATGGCAAAGTTAAGCGCCAAACAACCCACTGTGCGACACTCCGTCAAGAAACGCAACGACAGCTGCAGTCCCTCCATCCAAAAGTAAAGTCTGGAGTGAGCTGGTCTCATCTGTTTGAGTCAGAGACGATCTTTTCTGATGAGAACGATGTTCTGAGACATATTCAGGATGTCACAGGTGATCAGTGGACGGTGACCTCGGGACAACTGGAACATGTGGTTTTCCATGTCACTGTTGAGTGTGTGCTGGTGTCTCGTGTTTCAGATCTGGGATTTGGCTGATCCTGATGGCAAAGGCTACCTGGACAAACAGGTGAGGAAGAGATGGTTTGTGGGTAAATAATTGTTTATTCTGATCAACAGATAACGATAAATATAAGCCAACATCCACAGACTGACCTGCACAGATGAGTTCAGCCGATACCAGCAAACATAAACGTGTGCAGCAAACAGAGGGAATATTTAATTTTCTTATGATGCTCTATAGTTTTTCCTTTTTTTCTTTATTTCTGTAACGGTGGCTGTAAGTCTTTGGGGAGCCCCGTCACTGTTGGTTTTTTAAAGAGGGGCCGGACTTCATGTGTGTTTTCCCTCTCAGGGGTTTTATGTTGCCCTGCGGCTGGTGGCCTGCGCTCAGAGTGGTCAGGAAGTCAGTCTGTCCAGCCTCAACCTCACAATCCCGCCTCCCAAGTTTGTGAGTGTCAGATCATCATCAAAGTTTACTCTTTATAAAACCATTGAAAAAGTGGTCATGTTATGTTATTATGTCATGAATTAGGAACGTATTTCTGTGTCTTTATTATGCAAGAAAAATAAACAGTTTTAAAAGCAAATTTCGCAGCGCCGATTCATAATGAATCAACAGAAAGGCTTTAATTAACTTCTCATGTCTGATTGCAGAAGGACACCAGCAGTCCGTCTCTCAGCTGCACAACCGCTGCTTCAGCAGAGTCCCACTGGGCTGTCAGGGTAGACACACACACACACACACACACACACACACACACACACACACACACACACACACACACACACACACACACACACACACACACACACGGGCGCACACACACACACACACACACACACACACACACACACACACACACACGGGCGCACACACACGGGCGCACACGCACACACACACGGGCGCACACGCACACACACACACACACACACACACACACACACACACACGCACACGGGCGCACACACACACGGGCGCACACACGGGCGCACACACGGACGCACACACACACACACGCGCACACACACACACACACACACACACACACACACACACACACACGGGCGCACACACACACACACACACACACACACACACACACACACACACACACACACACACACGGGCGCACACACACGGGCGCACACGCACACACACACGGGCGCACACGCACACACACACACACACACACACACACACACACACACACACACACGCACACGGGCGCACACGCACACACACACACGGGCGCACACACGGGCGCACACACGGGCGCACACACACACACGCACACACACACACACGCGCACACACACACACACACACACACACACACACGGGCGCACACGCACACACACACGGGCGCACACGCACACACACACACACACACACACACACACACACACACACGCACACGGGCGCACACGCACACACACACGGGCGCACACGCACACACACACACACACACACACACACACACACGCACACGGGCGCACACGCACACACACACACGGGCGCACACACGGGCGCACACACGGGCGCACACACACACACGCACACACACGCACACACACACACGCGCACACACACACACACACACACACACACACGCACACACACACACGCACACACACAGTTGGTTAGCTGTAAAGAGTCCAGCTATCTGCATCAGCTATTTCTCATGATCTCAGATCTCTGATGTTGTCTTGGCTCCAACGTTGAGATCCGGAAGCTCTTTCATTGTCAGACTGACTCTGACGTTAGCAGATCAGGCTTGTAGAGAATGTGTGTGTTTTCCTTTGTAGCCCGAAGAGAAGAATAAATTCGATGGGATCTTTGAAAGTTTGGTCCCGGTCAATGGGTTGCTGTCAGGAGAGAAGGTCAAACCGGTCCTGATCAACTCCAAGCTGCCTCTGGATATCCTCGGGAAGGTATTTACTTCACTTCAGGGTTCTTCTGTTTCATCTTCACTCGGCTTGTTGGTTCCACAACATGCTTTTTCCAATGTGGCTCTATAACAATGACGCTGAATCTTAACCCACGGATTTTGACGAATGGCCTCATTCATCCTGATCCAGTCTGTTTCTTGCTGGTAGGTTTGGGACCTGAGTGACATCGATAAAGACGGCCATTTGGACAGAGATGAGTTTGCAGTGGTGAGTCTTTATTGTTACTTTATATCCAGTAATAATCTCTATTATTTCTTTATATCCAGTATAATCTCTATTATTTCTTTATATCCAGTATAATCTCTATTATTTCTTTATATCCAGTAATAATCTCTATTATTTCTTTATATCCAGTATAATCTATATTGTTTCTTTATATCCAGTAATAATCTATATTATTTATTTATATCCAGTATAATCTCTATTATTTATTTATATCCAGTATAATCTATATTATTTATTTACATCCAGTATAATCTATATTATTTATTTACATCCAGTAATAATCTATATTATTTATTTATATCCAGTATAATCTCTATTATTTATTTATATCCAGTATAATCTATATTATTTATTTACATCCAGTATAATCTATATTATTTATTTATATCCAGTATAATCTCTATTATTTATTTATATCCAGTATAATCTATATTATTTATTTACATCCAGTATAATCTATATTATTTATTTATATCCAGTATAATCTCTATTATTTATTTATATCTAGTAATAATCTCTATTATTTATTTATATCCAGTATAATCTATATTATTTCTTTATATCCAGTATAACCTATATTATTTCTTTATATCCAGTATAATCTATATTGTTTCTTTATATCCAGTAATAATCTCTATTATTTCTTCATATCCAGTATAATCTCTATTATTTCTTTATATCCAGTATAATCTATATTATTTCTTTATATCCAGTAATAATCTCTATTATTTCTTCATATCCAGTAATAATCTATTATTTCTTTATATCCAGTATAATCTATATTATTTCTTTATATCCAGTAATAATCTCTATTATTTATTTATATCCAGTATAATCTATATTATTTCTTTATATCCAGTATAATCTATATTATTTCTTTATATCCAGTAATAATCTCTATTATTTATTTATATCCAGTATAATCTATATTATTTCTTTATATCAAGTATAATCTATATTATTTCTTTATATCCAGTATAATCTATATTATTTCTTTATATCCAGTAATAATCTATATTATTTCTTTATATCCAGTACAATCTATATTATTTCTTTATATCCAGTATAATCTATATTATTTCTTTATATCCAGTAATAATCTATATTATTTCTTTATATCCAGTACAATCTATATTATTTCTTTATATCCAGTATAATCTCTATTATTTCTTTATATCCAGTATAATCTCTATTATTTCTTTATATCCAGTATAATCTATATTATTTCTTTATATCCAGTATAATCTATATTATTTATTTACATTTAGTATAATCTATATTATTTCTTTATATCCAGTATAATCTCTATTATTTATTTATATCCAGTAATAATCTCTATTATTTATTTACATCCAGTATAATCTATATTATTTCTTTATATCCAGTATAATCTCTATTATTTCTTTATATCCAGTATAATCTATATTATTTCTTTATATCCAGTAATAATCTCTATTATTCCTTTATATCCAGTAATAATCTCTATTATTTCTTCATATCCAGTATAATCTCTATTATTGCTTTATATCCAGTATAATCTATATTATTTCTTTATATCCAGTAATAATCTCTATTATTTCTTCATATCCAGTAATAATCTATTATTTCTTTATATCCAGTATAATCTATATTATTTCTTTATATCCAGTAATAATCTCTATTATTTCTTTATATCCAGTATAATCTATATTATTTCTTTATATCCAGTATAATCTATATTATTTCTTTATATCCAGTAATAATCTCTATTATTTCTTTATATCCAGTATAATCTATATTATTTCTTTATATCAAGTATAATCTATATTATTTCTTTATATCCAGTATAATCTATATTATTTCTTTATATCCAGTAATAATCTATATTATTTCTTTATATCCAGTATAATCTCTATTATTTCTTTATATCCAGTATAATCTATATTATTTCTTTATATCCAGTATAATCTCTATTATTTATTTATATCCAGTAATAATCTCTATTATTTCTTTATATCCAGTATAATTTATATTATTTCTTTATATCCAGTAATAATCTATATTATTTCTTTATATCCAGTACAATCTATATTATTTCTTTATATCCAGTATAATCTCTATTATTTCTTTATATCCAGTATAATCTCTATTATTTCTTTATATCCAGTAATAATCTCTATTATTTCTTCATATCCAGTATAATCTCTATTATTTCTTTATATCCAGTATAATCTATATTATTCCTTTATATCCAGTAATAATCTCTATTATTTCTTTATATCCAGTACAATCTATATTATTTCTTTATATCCAGTATAATCTATATTATTTCTTTATATCCAGTAATAATCTATATTATTTCTTTATATCCAGTACAATCTATATTATTTCTTTATATCCAGTATAATCTATATTATTTCTTTATATCCAGTATAATCTCTATTATTTCTTTATATCCAGTAATAATCTCTATTATTTCTTTATATCCAGTATAATTTATGTTATTTCTTTATATCCAGTATAATCTCTATTATTTCTTTATATCCAGTATAATTTATATTATTTCTTTATATCCAGTATAATCTATATTATTTCTTTATATCCAGTATAATCTCTATTATTTCTTTATATCCAGTAATAATCTCTATTATTTATTTACATTCAGTATAATCTATATTATTTCTTTATATCCAGTATAATCTCTATTATTTCTTTATATCCAGTATAATCTCTATTATTTCTTTATATCCAGTATAATCTATATTATTTATTTACATTTAGTATAATCTATATTATTTCTTTATATCCAGTATAATCTCTATTATTCATTTATATCCAGTAATAATCTCTATTATTTATTTACATTCAGTATAATCTATATTATTTCTTTATATCCAGTATAATCTCTATTATTTATTTATATCCAGTAATAATCTCTATTATTTATTTATATCCAGTATAATCTATATTATTTCTTTATATCCAGTAATAATCTATATTATTTCTTTATATCCAGTATAATCTCTATTATTTCTTTATATCCAGTATAATCTATATTATTTCTTTATATCCAGTATAATCTCTATTATTTATTTATATCCAGTAATAATCTCTATTATTTCTTTATATCCAGTATAATTTATATTATTTCTTTATATCCAGTAATAATCTATATTATTTCTTTATATCCAGTACAATCTATATTATTTCTTTATATCCAGTATAATCTCTATTATTTCTTTATATCCAGTATAATCTCTATTATTTCTTTATATCCAGTATAATCTATATTATTTCTTTATATCCAGTATAATCTATATTATTTATTTACATTTAGTATAATCTATATTATTTCTTTATATCCAGTATAATCTCTATTATTTATTTATATCCAGTAATAATCTCTATTATTTCTTTATATCCAGTATAATTTATATTATTTCTTTATATCCAGTAATAATCGATATTATTTCTTTATATCCAGGAATAATCTCTATTATTTATTTACATTCAGTATAATCTATATTATTTCTTTATATCCAGTATAATCTATATTGTTTATTTATATCCAGTAATAATCTCTATTATTTATTTACATCCAGTACAATCTATATTATTTCTTTATATCCAGTATAATCTCTGTTATTTCTTTATATCCAGTATAATCTCTATTATTTCTTTATATCCAGTAATAATCTCGATTATTCCTTTATATCCAGTAATAATCTCTATTATTTCTTCATATCCAGTATAATCTCTATTATTTCTTTATATCCAGTATAATCTATATTATTCCTTTATATCCAGTAATAATCTCTATTATTTCTTTATATCCAGTACAATCTATATTATTTCTTTATATCCAGTATAATCTATATTATTTCTTTATATCCAGTAATAATCTATATTATTTCTTTATATCCAGTACAATCTATATTATTTCTTTATATCCAGTATAATCTATATTATTTCTTTATATCCAGTATAATCTCTATTATTTATTTATATCCAGTAATAATCTCTATTATTTCTTTATATCCAGTATAATTTATGTTATTTCTTTATATCCAGTATAATCTCTATTATTTCTTTATATCCAGTATAATTTATATTATTTCTTTATATCCAGTATAATCTATATTATTTCTTTATATCCAGTATAATCTCTATTATTTCTTTATATCCAGTAATAATCTCTATTATTTATTTACATTCAGTATAATCTATATTATTTCTTTATATCCAGTATAATCTCTATTATTTCTTTATATCCAGTATAATCTCTATTATTTCTTTATATCCAGTATAATCTATATTATTTCTTTATATCCAGTATAATCTATATTATTTCTGCATATCCAGTAATAATCTCTATTATTTCTTTTATATCCAGTATAATCTCTATTATTTCTTTATATCCAGTATAATCTCTATTATTTCTTTATATCCAGTATAATCTATATTATTTCTTTATATCCAGTATAATCTATATTATTTATTTACATTTAGTATAATCTATATTATTTCTTTATATCCAGTATAATCTCTATTATTTATTTATATCCAGTAATAATCTCTATTATTTCTTTATATCCAGTATAATTTATATTATTTCTTTATATCCAATAATAATCTCTATTATTTCTTTATATCCAGTAATAATCTCTATTATTTATTTACATTCAGTATAATCTATATTATTTCTTTTATATCCAGTAATAATCTCTATTATTTCTTTATATCCAGTATAATCTCTATTATTTATTTATATCCAGTATAATCTATATTATTTCTTTATATCCAGTAATAATCTCTGTTATTTCTTTATATCCAGTATAATCTATATTATTTATTTATATCCAGTAATAATCTCTGTTATTTCTTTATATCCAGTATAATCTCTATTATTTATTTATATCCAGTAATAATCTCTGTTATTTCTTTATATCCAGTATAATCTCTATTATTTCTTTATATCCAGTATAACCTCTATTATTTCTTTATATCCAGTAATAATCTCTATTATTTCTTTATATCCAGTAATAATCTCTATTGTTTCTTTATATCCAGTAATAATCTCTATTATTTCTTTATATCCAGTAATAATCTCTATTATTTCTTTATATCCAGTAATAATCTCTATTATTTCTTTATATCCAGTAATAATCTCTATTATTTCTTTATATCCAGTAATAATCTCTATTATTTCTTTATATCCTGCTGTTTTGATTCTCTTTGGCCTGAAATTAGTGACACAGATACACTCAGTGTTATTCATCAGTGTAAAACAGCCTGAGTTCTTCGTGTCATCAAATCGTTACTGGGTCTCTGGTTCCTGATGACATGATGAGTTGTCTGGTCCTGGCCTGTGGGCCTCATGGATTTAATCAATTCTGACCCACCTGAATGTCAGAGAGAAACCAAAATAAACCAGATCAGGTTTTCACGTTCTTCCACTTTGTGTGGAGTGTTGCTAAAGAAGATCTCTTCAGCACAATAACCCCTCATAGTAAATAACACGGAATATCAGATTGGTGTAATCAGTCGTGGAAGTTGTGTCTGAACAGTTTGAAAGCGGTTTTCTGATGTAATGATGTCTTCTGAAGATTGTTTGTGTTTCTGTGCTATGCTGCCCTCTAAAGCCTGACTGAAAATCCATTCCTGTGCAGATGGTCACATTTTAATTTGCATTAACCTTTGTCAAGGATTGTAGGAATAAAGAGCAGGTTGGATTCAGTCTGTAGTTGGCTGAAGCAGGTGGATCCAGAGCAGTAAAGGTTAAAGTAAAGGCATGTTTTTAGACTGTCAGGCCAGCGGAAACTTATCAGTTATAAAATGATTTACCAGCAGAGATGTCGACAAGAGAGATTTAATATGTATGATTCCAAACTTTATTTTTTTTATTTTTTTGGTTCTGTTAATTTAGTAATATTGATTTTGACTACATTTCTTTGGATAAATTTTTTTGTAGAATTTTGATTGATTTAATTCAGGTGGTCAGAGAACAGACGTAGTGTCTATGGTGTGTTGGGGGGGGGGGGGGGTGACAGCTCTAAATAAACTACAGAGAAGCGTGTAATGGTTCAAAACAAACGTGAAGGCAATTATTCCCACTAGGCGACAGTAAAGGACCCAATTTACGGTGAATAGAAAATATTTAACTTGAGCGAGTAATGCGATTTTGTTATGAACGCAACATTAAACTGCAACAACTTCCTGTCCTGATGTCTACTTCCTCTCCTGATATCTACTTCCTGTCCTGATATCTATTTCCTTTCCTGATATCTATTTCCTTTCCTGATATCTACTTCCTGTCCTGATGTCTACTTCCTGTCCTGATGTCTACTTCCTGTCCTGATGTCTACTTCCTCTCCTGATATCTACTTCCTGTCCTGATATCTATTTCCTGTCCTGATGTCTACTTCCTCTCCTGATAGCTACTTCCTCTCCTGATAGCTACTTCCTGTCCTGATATCTACTTCATGTTCTGATGTCTACTTCCTGTCCTGCCTCAGACTGGCAGCCAGTTAGTTAGTGTGTGTTTAAAGCGGCATGTGCTCCTCAGGCGATGCACCTGGTGTACCGGGCCCTGGAGAAGGAGCCCGTTCCTGCTCTCCTCCCCTCGTCACTCATCCCTCCGTCGAAGAGGAAGAGGAGTCTGGGCTCGGTGGCCAGCTCGGTACCCGTCCTGCCCGCGAGCCCTCCGCCGCCCAAAGACTCGCTGCGCTCCACGCCCTCCCACGGCAGCATGAACTCCCTCAACAGCACCGGCAGCCTGTCGCCCAAACACACACTCAAATCCGGCCCGGTAATACACACCGCACACACCACTGCACCATGTTGTAGTGTAGTGGACACCTTCATCAGTCAACTCAGGAATCCATCACTTCACCTCAGAGTCGAGATAAAACATCGCTGAACATCTGAAGGACTTTTAATGTTTTACAACTCTGATCTGTTCATCACCATCATGTTCAGATGTCACACTCTTATACACACACACACACACACACACACACACACACACACACACACACACACACACACACACACACACACACACACACACAGAAAGACACGTGTACACACACATATACACACACAGGCAAATATATATATATATATACACACACACACACACACACACACACACATCTGGACACCCTGGTTAGTGTTAATAGGTCTTAATAGAACTAGATTTGAACAATATGTGTAAAATAACAGTTATATAATGACTCACACAGTAGTTGTATGATGTTATCCTCTTCATTCATTATATATATTATATTATATATTATATAGTTAAAACCACCACCAGTTTGCGAAGTACGTTCCTGCTGAGTCGGCGCTCTACACCAGGGGTGTCAAACTCATTTTAGTGAAGGGGCCACATACTGCCCACTTTCACCTCAAGTGGGCCAGACCAGTAAAATCATAGCATAATAACGCATACATAACGACAATATTTCTCTTTGTTTAAATCATTGGTGAAGGTTTTTGGATGATAAATCCTATTTTAAGGTCTTTCTACAATAAACTAGAAACAGAAAGACCAAAAACTCAGACATCAGCCCACTGTTTATCTGCCCGGCTCTCCTCTGCAGATTCCCTAGCAGTGAGCGCTGCTGCCTGTGGCAACGAGCGCTGCTGCCTCCGGAGCAGAAATCGCATTTACGCTGTTTTTGAAGCAATTACTGGATCGATTAAAAAAAAAAAATTACAAAACGTTTGTACTCATAAACCTCCATATTCTCATAGAAATGGAATTTATGTCTTTCTGTAATTTTCACACTTAGCAAAGTCATCCGGCGGGCCGAGCTGGACCCCCTGGCGGGCCGGATCCGGCCCGCGGGCCGTATGTTTGACACCCCTGTTCTACACACACACAGGTTTTTTTTCCTCATTGTCCTGAAATGAGAAGTGACTCATGGTGTGATAGTTTCAAATATGCATCAACCGATAAAATGTGTGTGTGTGTGTGTGTCTGTCGTGTGTGTCTGTGGTCTGTGTGTGTGTTCTGTGTGTGTGTGTGTGTGTGTGTGTGTGTGTGTGTGTGTGTGTGTGTGTGTGTGTGTGTGTGTGTGTGTGTCTGTGGTCTGTGTCTGTGGTCTGTGTGTGTGTGTGTGTGTGTGTGTGTGTGTGTGTGTGTGTATCTGTGTGTGTATGTGTGTGTGTGTATGTCTATGTGTATGTCTGTGTATGTCTATGTGTGTGTGTGTGTGTGTGTGTGTGTCAGCATTCGGTGAACTGGGTGGTCCCAGTTTCAGAACGCGGACGCTACGATGACATCTTCCTGAAGACGGATGCCGACATGGACGGTTTCGTCAGCGGACTGGAAGTGAAGGACATCTTCATGCAGTCTGGACTTTCTCAGAACCTCCTCGCCCATATATGGTAGCGACTCATGGTTCACTCACATTTGGAAGTTCATATCAGTAGTAACTGATGTCTTTCTTAATGTGTAATAAATAATAGACTGATCGATTAGGAATTAACAAGGAGAACAAAATGATCAGCTTCATTTGGTTGCTTTCCTCCTTGATATCTCTTCCGGTAACATTCAGCAGCTCTTCACAGAAACTAACTTCACATGTTAAACAGGTTGTCGGTTTGATGGTGTGAGTATTTGGTGAGTTCCAGTTACTGTGATCAGATCTCCCAGAAGAAGAAGCTGCTCCGTGCTGGTGGTTTTTACGTCCTGTGACTGTGTGACTCTGGGAAACAGAACTCCAGAGGAGCTTCACTCTTGCAGCCGTGTGTGCTAGACCGTCTGATCGCGGATCTCCTTCCTCGTCACTGAGAGCTGATCCCGTCCTCCGTCTGCTCCTCCCTGCAGGGCTTTGGCAGATACGAGGCAGATCGGCAAGCTGACCAGGGAGCAGTTTGGCCTCGCGATGCATCTCATCCAGCAGAAAGTCAGCAAAGGCATGGACCCTCCGCAGGCCCTGACTGCTGACATGATCCCGCCCTCTGAGAGAGGAACTCCTGTCCCAGTAGGTCCTCCACACCTACATGTACATCTGCACACCTCATCCCAGCGCTTCATGTTCAGGTGCTGCAAAGACACAGATTGCGTCTAATGATCAGGCCAATAATAAGGGGAACGCTTTCCAGACAATAAAGACATTTTATATCATGATTGCAAATTTCCGACCTGTTGCCATAAAGACGTCATACTGTGACGGTAGGACGAACGTCTGCAGCAACAAGCTGAGCAGCTTTTCAGCTCAGTGAGTTTAATGGACCGTTAGTTCTCCTCCGTTCCTTGTTTGTCCTTTCTTGTGTTTCACATTGGGGTGCTCCGCCCCCGCTCCACACACACACACACACACACACACACACACACACACAGCGCTCCAAAATAAACAAAATAAAAGTGCAACAACAGCCCAAAACTAAGTTATTAATTGAGGAACGTTGACCCTACATCTGTCCTCAACATTCTGAATCTGCCGACAGCAGCGAGGAAGCAGCTGGTCGTCCTGGCAGAGCAGCAGCTCTCCTGCACCCCGAATCCTGAGAGATCAATTTTGTTTAATTTTTACTGACTATTTGAAGGAATAATGTGACGTTTATGGTATTGCACTTTTAGGCAGGTTTGGGCGGGAAATAAGTCGACCAGGTGTGTGATGTTTAAAAGGTTTACAGGGAGTGAGGTGTCCGTCTGGGTCAGTAACCAGAGGTTTCTGTGGCTGCAGAGTGTTTCAGGATACATGACTCCGGTGGGATCAGAGATGGCCGCTCTATCCGAGATGAGACGGGTGAGTACAGTCTTCTCTCTCTCGTCTCTCGTGCTTTTTGACTGAAAGTTGTCCATGTTTGTCTGCTAGTTTTTTGAGCTATGCTAATCTACACCCCTCCCCCCCAACCAACATAGACTTGAAGTGTGAAATGTGAGGAGGTGAATCAGTGTAAGAGATTTACTGCTTCCATCCTAACTCTTGTGCTGCTGCTGTTTCTACCTCTCCCCTCTTCCTCCTCTCTCAGGCTATAATGTTCAAGTTGTGGGTAGGTAACATGGACCGACGGTGTGTCCGATTTATAAATGCTTTAAGTGGCCGGCTGATTACTGGAAAGCATTTGCAGGATTTTTCTCTGACATCAGTGCAGTGACAGTGTCCCTCCCTGTCACCTGCCTGCTGATCACGGGAAGATTCAGTATCATTGGTTGGAAACAGGATTCTTTCAGAGATGCTCAGCTGAAAAGAAGTTAAATTCAGGCTCTGGATTTATTTCTGTTTATTTGTTTGTTTTGTTTTTCACTCTCAGACAAGTGTCTTGAACAAGTGCTAGTGATCAAAATGGTGTAAATTACAACCCCGTTTCCGAAAAAAGTTGAGACACTGTGTAAAATGTAAATTAAAAACAGAATGCGATGATTTGTGAATCAAGTAAATTTGTATTTAATTTCAAGTAGACCAAAGACAACATGTCAAATGTTGAGACTGAGAAATGTTATTGTTTTATTGAAAAATATGTGCTTATTTTGAATTTGATGGAAGCAACACATCTCAAAACATTTGGGACAGGAGCATGTTTACCACCGTGATACATCACTTCTTCTTTTAACAACACTCGTAAATGTTTGGGAACTGAGGGGACCAGTTTCTTGAGCTGCTCAACAGTTCAGGGTCTCCTTTGTCGTATTTTGAACTGTGTTCACAGACGATGGTTTTCACAAGTGTTCCTGAGCCCATGCAGTGATTTCCACTCCAGAATAGTGTGTTTTTAATGCAGTGCTGCCTGAGGGCCCGAAGATCACCACCATCCAATATTGGTTTCCAGCCTTGTCCCTTGTGTTCAGAGATTTCTCCAGATTCTCTGAATCTTTTAATGATCTTATGAACCGTAGACGATGAAATCCACTAATTCTTTGTAGTTTTACGTTGAGGAACATTATTCTTAGATTGTTGAACTATTTTCCCAAACAGTCTTTCACAGACTGATGAACCTCTCCCGATCTTCACTGCTGAGAGACTCTGCCTCTCTGAAATCATCTTTTTATACCCGATCATGTTACTGATCTGTTGCCAGGTAACAATTATATTTTGAGATGTTCCAAAATTAGCATATACTTTTACAAAAACAATAACATTTCTCCTTTTTAACATTTGATATGATGTCTTTGGTCTATTTTTAATTGAATATGGGTTTATGTGGTTGACATTGCATTCTGTTATTATTTACATTTTACACAGCATCTCCACTTTTTTGGAAACAAGGTTGTAGTTGAAAACCACCTTTGAATGTTTCCAAAGGAGGTGTGACTCCCTGTTCTTCACTCAAGAGTTTCTGAATCTTCCCCGTCCTCAGCAGTCTGTCAGTGGACACTCCTCCACCTGTTGGTGACTGACCCCGCCCCCAACCTACGAATCAAACCTCTGTGCTGCTCCTCTCCGTCACCGCTGGTTTCTCTCCTCTCTTTTCCTCTCTCTCCTCCCATTGGCCTGGTCTACCATTTCATCATGCTGCCTTCTTCAATGTGTCGAGTTTCTCGTTCCAACCTGTCGTCCTCTGTCTGTCTGCCTGTCTCTCCGGCTACAGGACAGCTCCAGTTCGGTGGGTTCAGGAGAGTTCACTGGCATCAAGGAGTTGGATGACATTAGCCAGGAGATCGCCCAGCTGCAGAGGTAACAAACAACGTCTCTGGCAGCTTGAAAAAAATGGATGACCACAAAAACCTGAGGCCACAGCGTGTGAGCGTACGCAGACCTTCCTCAGTGTGGATTTTATTTTGTAGTGATTGTGGGGAGGCTGTGGCTCAGACGGTAGAGTGGGTTGCCCACCAATCAGAAGGTTGGTGGTTCAATCCCCAGCTCCTCCTGTCCACATGCCTAAGTGTCCTAGAGCAAGACACTGATGGCGTACCATCTTTGTGGGAATGTACTCCTGATGGCAAGCACCTTGCATGGCAGCTCAGTCTCATTAGTGGGTGAATGGGTGAATGGAAAACCGTGTAAAAGCGCTTTAAGACCGCAAAGGTGATAAAGCACGATACAAGTGCAGATAATTGACCATTTACCTTTACAGCAGCTCCAGTGAAGCAGTAATCACTACGTTAATCTTAGTTCCTCCTCACTGTACGATGAATCTACTCTGTCATGTATCTCATCTTTTTGTTCTGACCATGTAACTCTGACATCAGCTCCTTCATCATCATCCTCATCCTCTCTGTCCTCATAATAACACACAGACTTCAACACCTTTAAGGACGAAAAAGATCCTCACTAAATTCCTGTCTCATGACCCGCAGCTCGCCACCTCGTAGCATTCCGACTGTCTTACTGTTAAACACTCGTGAGCTGAGAATCCGTGTTTGGATTCGGGGACAGCAGGAGGGCTCAGAGCCTCCAAAGACCAAGAGGTGACTGAAAGATAACTGCCAGCATTTCTAATGCTGCCATTAAAGGATCCAGGAACAATCGAGTCCAGATCTGATGTCCTGTCATCCGTCATTTTAATTGTGGCAGTGCAGATCTATCCGGGTCACCGTTACTGACTTTGTCCTCTGTCAGCAGCGTGCCATCACAGTTGGGGGTTGTTTCTGGTTGCTGTGTGTTGATGTTGTGTGGTGTGTAGTGTTGGTCAGTGGAAATCAAAGAACACAAACACGCCGGATACAAACTCAGCAGTTTGAAACATAGTGGACGTAAACACTCCTCCACTGTTCCACTGATTGAAGAGCTGAAAAAAAAAGTCCATCCATCCATCCATCCATCCATCCATCCATCCATCCATCCATCCATCCATCCATCCATCCATCCATCCATCCATCCATCCACTTTTCCTTTGATGCATGTATTTTATCCAACTTCTTTTTGTTCACTGCTTGTTCTGCATGCTGCGCAGCACCCTTGCCTTTACCCAGTGGAGTACTCTCAGGTAAACACAGTGGATATTGAATATAATAGACACTCCCAGAGTGATCAGTGTGTCTGCCTACTAACAGCTTTTTATCAAATCTTAAACATACTCAAAGATGTGTTTATTGCCATGGCTGAGCTCAAGCTACACAGTTTGTTATGGAGCGTCTGATAAAGGACTAAACTACCTAATGCAGCTTAAAGGACTGCTTCTTCACTCCTGCCTGCATCACTTGCATACAGCCCTGGCAGAGTGGGGAGAGCTTAGTTTACCTCAGTGAGTCTTATTATTAGGCTGCTGTACAGCAGGACAGAGAGCAGTCCTCAACAGGACCGCTGCACATTTTAAAGGACACAACACTCGGTCCACACAAGGAACCTGGGATTTAGACAATTAATCAACTCGTTAGCACCTCTGATGTTGTTCCCACAAGATGGAGGGTGTGAACTCAAAATGATATAAAAGAACAGACTTTAGTCATTATGTTGAACATAAAATTAGTTGTTTTTTTTTCTTCTCAGTCAACACAAATGTAAAAACTGAGAAGGAAATACATGAAGATGCTCATTTTTCAAATGAAGTACACATTGCAGTTGTTATAGCTGTTATATTCAGAATGAATTCATTTGAGTCCTTGGAAAATAATTATTTGTTGAAATATTGAATTCATCAAATAAAAAATAGATAATTCATTAATATGATCATTTTGAAACACAGAGTTGCCTGAAGCTCCTTTTAAAAAAAATGTTTTAAGTTGGCTGTGACATGGTGGGTTTGTTCTGTTCCTCCGAGGGGGCGGGGTCATAGCCTTCATTTTGTTGTGTGTGTGTGTGTCTCAGGGAGAAGTACACCCTGGAGCAGGACATCAGGGAGGCCGAGGAGGCCATCAGACATAAGAGTGCAGAGGTGCAGGTGAGGGCAGCTGCTTTGGGATGCTCTGGCTGTAGTGTGTGTGTGTGTGTGTGTCCCTTTTACACACTAACATGTTGTTATCGTCTGATCTCCATCAGGAGATGCAGAACGACCTGGACCGAGAGGCGAGCAGCCTGCAGGAGCTGGAGGCTCAGAAACAGGACGCCCAGGACCGCCTGGAGGAGATGGACCAACAGAAACACAAACTGGAAGACATGCTGAACGAAGTCCGGATAAAGTGCCAGGAAGAGTCTCAGATGGTGAGGAAGAGCGGAGGAACTGGGGAGCGCTACAACAGTTTCGACTCAGCGACCGCACAATCATTAATTATTAAAAGTAGTTATTAAATTGAAGGTAGTTGTTGTTATTTTGGAAATCAGCTTTGTTTTACCATCCAGCTGAAAGCCAAAATTCCCAAGAGGAAACTGCGATGAGGCCAAAGGAAAGAGAAGAAGAGAGCAGAGTATTTTGATGGACTGCACTCTGACCCTAATCCTCACCGCTTCCTTCTCCTCCACCTTCAGATCTCCACCCTCCAGACTCAGATCCACTCCCAGGAGTCGGACCTGCAGAGCCAGGAGGAGGAGCTGAGCCGAGCCAAGGCGGACCTGGGCCGGCTGCAGCAGGAGGAGAATCAGCTGGAGCAGAGCCTGGCTGCGGGCAAGATCCAGCTGGAGACCATCATCAAGTCTCTGAAGGCCACACAGGACGAGATCAACCAGGTAGGACACGGATCCTGTTTGTGTGTCTGAAAGCTGTCACCAGGGGGCGCCACTGCACCATGTCATCTTTACTCTACTGGAGTCTGTGCGTGTCCGTGTGTGTCTCAGCTGTTTCCTGCATACACAGCTTGACTTTATACACATGTAATGTGTAGCTGGTGCACGATGTCATCCTCATACTGTCTCTGTATGTCATGTTGAGTCCTGAATTGAATCAGGACGTGTTCACGTGCAGATTCAGTTTAATCCTCTGAGGTCTGACTTTCACTTCAAACCACATTCATCTGTGAAGTGAAATAAACTTCAGTTTAGGTCTGACTGCTCTAATCGGATTTAATTTTGACGCCACATAAAGTTCCCGTGTCCATCACACTGACACGAAACATGCAAGTCTGTCCGGACCGCGGTCCTCTGTGGACACAGACACCGGCGGGGACCGCTGCATGAAATATAACAGAGCCGACGAGCGTCCTGCGTCTCCGTAGGTTCATAACACCTATGCAGCAGCTCCACATTGACAAAGAAGCAGGGCCAGGCAATATCAGGGAACATCAGGGAATATCAGGGAACATCAGGGTATATCAGGGAACATCAGGGAATATCAGGGAACATCAGGGAACATCAGGGAACATCAGGGTATATCAGGGAATATCACAGAATATCAAGGAATACCAGGGAATGTCCTGGAATAGCAGGTCATTTTAAACACTCTTTTCCACACAGGGAAAGTCAGGGGATTTGATCATTTTTTGGGCCAAGTCGTGGAACATCAGGGCTTTTTGTTTGCATTTTTAAATTTGAGTTGCCATTATCGAAATATGATATTTTCCACGTTGTCTTTTGTTTGTATCATGTTATTTCACATGTATTTCCTTTGTTCATTCAGTAAAGACGTGTCTTCTCAGGAAGGCAAACATGCAGGAAAATGTAGATTTGAAGAGCTTTGGCTAAAAAAATGATGAGTTCAAAGACTGGGTGATAAAAATAGACGACAGAAAATCTGAATGTAAAGTTTGTAAAACTACTATAGATCTATCAAATATGGTAGAGAGCCCTTCGCTGCCACATCAACAGTAAGACGCATGTTAGAGCCAATGCTCTCGCATCCTTATCCATGAACAACCGTGGCAAGTTACAGTACTGACTATGTAGTTGTTGTTGACTATTATAGCAGGTACTTTGAGATTGAAAAAAATCACCAGCCTCACATCTGCAACTGTCGTCCAGAAGGAGAAGCCCATGTGGAATACCCCAGACAGTAATCAGCGATAATGGACCTTGTTACAGTTCACAAGAGTTCAGAGGTTTTGCTCACGCACGGGACTTTGAGGATACCACGAGCAGCCCGCTGTACCCGCAGAGTAACGGTTCGGCTGAAAAAACTGTTCAGACAGCCAAAGCCCTCATGGACAAAGCACATGCACAGCGGACAGACCCGTACCTCGGTTCATAATACAGAAACACAGCAGTTGAAGGACTAAAGTTACCGGTGCAAATGCTAATGAGCAGGGGTCTGCGCTCAATCCTACCAATCACTGAACAGCAACTGCAACCAGAACTTGCCTGTTGCAGCGCCATTCACAGCAGGAGGCGACTGTGCCAACAGAGACAAAAACAATACTATTGTTTGCTTGTATCCGTGTTGTGCAGGCTCGCAGCAAACTGTCTCAAATTCATGACAGTCAACAGGAAGTGTCGAAGAGCATCGAGCAGTACAACAGCACCTTGAATGGAACCCACGGAGGCAGCATGACCAATCTGGCCGACATGAGCGAGGGCTTCAGTGAGCGAGAGAACGGAGGCTTTCCCGCCATGGTGAGAGCGCCGCAGGTCAGGAACTCCTCTTTTACCTTCCAACTAAGATCCAGATAAAACAATATAGGTCATAAAGAGCTCAACTTTCCTCTCTTTGTCTCCCTCTGTGTTTGTCTGTTCCTCAGGAGGATCCATTCAAGGTGAAGCCATCGGTGTTCAACAGCAGCCAGCCTCAGGAGCTCCATACGGACCCCTTCCACTCCGAAGACCCCTTCAAAACAGACCCATTCAAAGGTTCCCTGTCCTCCTCTCAGATATCACTGCTCCTCCTGCTCTCCTCCAACTGTCCTCTGTCATTCATTTATTCTGACTCCTCCTCTCCTCTCCTCAAACATCTTTTATTTTTTCTGCTTGAGTTGCTCTCTGACGGTCTTTTATGTCCTCCTCTTCCTCCTTCTCTTTGGCTTCCTCTTACTTTTCCCTCTTTGTAGGTGACCCTTTTCAAAATGACCCTTTTGCAAAGCAGCCAGCAGCATCCACAGGTATTTATTTGGTGTAAATGACCTCCAGTTTTTCATTTTAATCCTGAATCACTCCCATCAGCCTGTTCGTTCACTGGAGCAAAATGAAGCCAGAAAGTGAACACTGAGTTGAGATTATGTTGTCACACATAAACAGAACAGGTTCAGTGTTGACTGCTGCTCCTACTGTTCACACTACACCAATACTAACATCTTATGTATGCACTGAACAGGCTTGTGACATCATCAAGTGACTTCAGCTCATTAATCTAGTGAAACCAGCCCACTGTGGTCTGCTGAGCAATAACAGTGCACTTCTCCTTTTTAAGTTGTGCCATAACCATCACACAACAGTCCCGCATACTTCCAGGAGTGGCCTGTGCTTCTGGTGGCAGCCTCGTCTTCAGCTGATGCCTTGCTGTATGTGTGGGCAGTGATTTCCCTCTGCGCTCATATTGTGGAGTTTCAGTTCTGTGCTGAGTAGATGGGGCGGATTAAATCTATGTTTTCACACAGACGTGAACGGCACACCCTGATCACACACTCACACTCAATCTAGTGTTGCAAAGTATGTTCCCACCTTATCTGTAACATCTCATTATGTCCTGAGCTGCAAGAGTTTTTTATGATTTTAGCGGTTAAAAAGATTGATTATGTGATGTAATTTGCAGTTTTAAATGTTTTTTTTAGACTTAGAAAAAACTGAGAAAAAATTGCAAGTCAAGGAAAACATCTTTTTTTTTTTTAAAGCACTACCTGTTAAAGAGTAGTACATGTTTCTTACTTTGATAATAATCATGCTGAACATCACAGTATTTTAGTTCTAATCTTTTTTATTACAAAAATTAAATGATAGAACGGACAGTCTGACTGTAATATAGAAACAACGACTACATCTGCTGTCACAATAAGAGCTTTAGATGATGTTTACCTGATATTAATTCAACACATAGGCTGACTGTATGCACAAAAACAAAGTGCAGTCTCTTACAACTAATTAACATACTATATTCCTCATTTTAAAGATGTGTTTTTGTTTATAAAGAAAAGGACACCTTATGCCGTAATATTTTCACGAGAGTTTCTATTGAGGACATTTTTTGCAGAAAAATCCTGGGAAAAAGGTTTTTGCGTAAAAAATTGTTAGCTCCCGCAAACATTGCAGAGATTGTTTTATCCATAGTATCATACTAAGGTTTTAAACTGTTTGGTGCAGAGGTAGCACAGCTCTTACATGGCTTGAACAATGTACAACATTTGTATTTTAGTGTATTTTGTAGATGGCTGTTGTCTCATTAGTTGCACAATAAAATGCCACAGACTTAAAGGGATAGTCTGAATGGCTTGAAGTGGGGGTTGTACGAGGTACTTCTCTACAGTCAGTGCTGTAGATGGTGGTTGCATGTCCCCAGTCAGCTGTACAGAAGCTGAGCGATGCACTCTTTAGAATATTTTCACCACTTTACCTTGACATCAACAGTTATATTGTTTTCTTCCGAGCCACCAGACTCCCTTCACAAAAACAGTCATTTTATGGGGCAGAACACAGGAGCTGCTGGTCTATCTCTGCCTCCGTCTGTCTGTTAGTTTGGGATCCAAATTAACACCTGTATCTACTGCAGGTAACTTTGGATGAGTATCTCATCAACCCCTCTCAAAACAACGCAAACAATCACTTCGAAGTATTTGGAAATCTGTTGTTTGACATTGTAAAACATTCCTTGTTGACTGGTTGATGAAAAGAAAGACAACAGTCAGAGTTTGAGAAGCTGAAGTTGTCCATCATTCCCTCTGCAGACCCATTTGGAGGAGACCCCTTCAAAGAGAGCGACCCTTTCAAGGCTTCGTCAGAAGATTTCTTCAAGAAGACCCCGAAGATTGACCCCTTCTCCACACCAGACCCCTTCAGTAAAAGTGCCACTTTACCTTCCAAGGTACACGTTGATCACCAAAGACACAACAGATTTGATATGAATTACAGTGGGTACGGAAAGTATTCAGACCCCTTTAAATTTTTCACTCTTTGTTTCATTGCAGCCATTTGCTAAAATCAAAAAAGTTCATTTTATTTCTCATTAATGTACACTCAGCACCCCATCTTGACAGAAAAAAACAGAAATGTAGAAATGTGTGCAAATTTATTAAAAAAGAAAACCTGAAATATCACATGGTCATAAGTATTCAGACCCTTTGCTCAGTATTGAGTAGAAGCACCCTTTTGAGCTCGTACAGCCATGAGTCTTCTTGGGAATGATGCAACAAGCTTTTCACACCTGGATTTGGGGATCCTCTGCCATTCTTCCTTGCAGATCCTCTCCAGTTCCGTCAGGTTGGATGGTGAACGTTGGTGGACAGCCATTTTCAGGTCTCTCCAGAGATGCTCAATTGGGTTTAGGTCAGGGCTCTGGCTGGGCCAGTCAAGAATGGTCACAGAGTTGTTCCGAAGCCACTCCTTTGTTATTTTAGCTGTGTGCTTCGGGTCATTGTCTTGTTGGAAGGTGAACCTTCGGCCCAGTCTGAGGTCCAGAGCACTCTGGAAGAGGTTTTCTTCCAGGATATCTCTGTACTTGGCCGCATCCATCTTTCCTTCAATTGCAACCAGTCGTCCTGTCCCTGCAGCTGAAAAACACCCCCATAGCATGATGCTGCCACCACCATGTTTCACTGTTGGGATTGTATTGGGCAGGTGATGAGCAGTGCCTGGTTTTCTCCACACATACCGCTTAGAATTAACACCAAAAAAGTTCAATCTTGGTCTCATCAGACCAGAGAATCTTATTTCTCATAGTCTGGGAGTCCTTCATGTGTTTTTTGTCAAACTCTATGCGGGCTTTCATATGTCTTGCACTGAGGAGAGGCTTCCGTCGGGCCACTCTGCCATAAAGCCCCGACTGGTGGAGGGCTGCAGTGATAGTTGACTTTGTGGAACTTTCTCCCATCTCCCTACTGCATCTCTGGAGCTCAGCCACAGTGATCTTTGGGTTCTTCTTCACCTCTCTCACCAAGGCTCTTCTCCCACGATTGCTCAGTTTGGCTGGACGGCCAGGTCTAGGAAGAGTTCTGGTCGTCCCAAACTTCTTCCATTTAAGGATTATGGAGGCCACTGTGCTCTTAGGAACCTTGAGTGCTGCAGACATTATGTTGTAACCTTGGCCAGATCTGTGCCTTGCCACAATTCTGTCTCTGAGCTCCTTGGACAGTTCCTTCGACCTCATGATTCTCATTTGCTCTGACATGCACTGTGAGCTGTAAGGTCTTATATAGACAGGTGTGTGCCTTTCCTAATCAAGTCCAATCAGTTTAATTAAACACAGCTGGACTCCAATGAAGGAGTAGAACCATCTCAAGGAGGATCAGAAGAAATGGACAGCATGTGAGTTAAATATGAGTGTCACAGCAAAGGGTCTGAATACTTATGACCATGTGATATTTCAGTTTTTCTTTTTGAATAAATTTGCACAAATTTCTACATTTCTGTTTTTTTCTGTCAAGATGGGGTGCTGAGTATACATTAATGAGAAATAAAATGAACCTTTTTGATTTTAGCAAATGGCTGCAATGAAACAAAGAGTGAAAAATGTAAAGGGGTCTGAATACTTTCCGTACCCACTGTATATACGGTGGTGAAGTGGTCAGCACACTAAGAAGGTTCTGGGTTCAAACCTCGGCTGGGTCTTGGTCCAAACCAATCATCAACCATCAGTGATGTCATCAACCATCAGTGATGTTGGTTTGTGAAAGTTATGAAGCCTCCAGTTCAGATTCTTTCCGTCACCATATTGCTAGTTCGGAGGAAAATAAGAAACATGATGGAATAAGAAAGAAGTCATGGTGTGAAATGGAAGCCAAAGTGTGATGCTGATCTCGGTTAGGATTTATGTAGAGGAGCCAAAGTTCTTCAGCAGACTGGAGGTGCTCTTCAGCATGTTGGTGATCCTCTCCAGCCTCTCCTGGAGGTCCTCCTCTGTGGCCTCAGACATGCAGCTGGGTAGACAGGCGGTGGACGTCTGGCAGGACACAGGGACACTTCTTTGTGTGCTGCTCAGCTCTAGTTTAGTCCATATATACTAGTACATAGTATGTCCTAGTGTGAATGCAGTTCTTGGACACACTAATACAAGCTTACAGTTTAGATATGAATAAATATGATTTAAGAATCTCTTGATATTCTGCATTCTGTAAGAAAAGTCTTTGAGTGTAAAACAGTTTTTCTTTTTTACTTCCTGCAGCAAGCCAGTCACTTCACAAGCAGCGACCCGTTTTCTTCAAGCCACCCGAAGCCCAAAGGACCAGGTATGATGTATTTTTTATTCAATACCTTCCCACATCATGCAGTTTCTTTTATCTTATAAAACAAGATCTGTGCTCTCTCCGATTCAAACAGGATGGTGACCTTGATAGACCGTGGCACCAACCTTAGAGGTTCGAATGGAGTCCCTCAGTGTGTCTCACTGGTAGTTCAGTGTTTGGTTTTCAGGGCATAACTCTTAACGAATGGACACCTGGTGTCAGACGGGACACTGGCCTCTTTCAATCAGCTGTTTATTCTCTGCAGCTCCAGAGAAGCTCTTTCATTTTCTCCTGGATATTACTGTAGTTCATCCAAACACACTTGCTCTGCAGGTTGGCTTAATGTCTCGTTGTGATTGGAGAAACTTGAGCCTGTCGCCACGCTCTGACTGACTGAGGTCACCATGTTGGTTTGCTTATTAAAACTGGGACTGGAGAGGAACGGTGTCACATTTGTTTACTCAGCGCTGGAAGTTCAGGGCTCAGGTGTCGGTACACCTTCCTTTCAGTCCCACCGGCTCTGGTTCGACCAGGTGTTTGTGACTGTGAAGGATTAAAATGTATTTGAATGAAGTCCTCTGTTGAGATCAGAATTGTATTATTTTGTAAAATCTGGATGCAGGTTTAATGTTTACTACGTTCATCAGCTTTGTCTGTGTTTCCACATTTTTACAGCTACAGATGATGTCAGTTTAATAGATTTTACAATATCTGGTTAGGCACCAGATTTAGACCTAACGAGGGTGCCGGATAGAAAGTTAAGAGATAACATGTTATAATAGTTGATCTTGAGGGGAAGATAATTTAGTATACCTCATGTCATGGCCACCTCAGCCTGTTTGAACACAGTGGGAACAGGAGCCTGGCTTTCACACACATCTCAAGATAGCAACTCATTTATTTTTAATTACAACAATCTAGATTAAAAAGCCAACCAATAATCTAATAAAAATAAAAAATCTGTGATAATTGTTGGTTAAAAACAGAAGCATTACTAACAAAAAACAACCCATCAATCAATCAGTAAATAAATAGATGAATCAAATAATAAGTGCCCTACAAGAAGAAATGCAGTTACTTGAAGTTCCGACAGCGAACGCACCGTCCTGAGGAAAGTGGAGAGAGAGCAGAGACAGGAGAGGAGACGGACAGAAACAGTTTGGGTCATGAGCCACAGCGGTCCAGATGTGGATGGCCTGGTTGGTAGACAGGTGCACGGAGAAGATCAAACACTCAGCTGGAGGAACCGGGAGAAAAAACTATTTTTGAGCTGAAGGGTACTTTAAGGAAACTCTATAGCTGTGTGTCATCTGCATAACAGTTGAAGTTCATGCAGTGTTTCCTGATGATATCTCCTAATGGAAGCATGCATAAAGTAAAACATATTGGACCTAGCACTGAACCTTGTGGAACTCCATAACTAATTTATGTGCACGTTGAGGAGTCATCAACAACACTGAACATTTAAAGTGATCTAATCTAATGTGAGCTTGTTGATATAAATTGGATCACATGTGTCCTTTCAAGACCTCTTTGGCACGTTGGACCCGTTCGGCAGCAGTTCGTTCAGCAGCAGCAGTAACAGCTCCGCTGGGTTCGCAGACTTCAGCCACATGTCGAAGCCCAGAGATCCATTTGAGGGAAGAGCCAGCTGGCTGCCAGATTACCAGAAGGTACCAGAAGGAAATCCCCCTGCAAACACGCTGTTTGGAAAAAAATCATAAATGTGTGACATGTTGCATTTGAGCGAGTACAATACAATTGCTTCTTCTCACTTCTTCACTCTAGTATTAATGATAATACTGCACACGTCAGGAACTCATCCTTCTGGTTTTTAGTCGTATGTTTTTCAAACAAAACCGCTAAATGTCTCCTGGTGGTGATGGTGCTATCCTTCATGTTCCATTTTAATGTTTTACAACCAACACTGTATCACAGCCTGTCAGATTATATACATGTCAATCACAGCTGAGGGCTAGTACAACTACATACACACTGCTTCTGTTTTTCCCAGCCAGTGTTCGTGGACGACCCTTTCAGCAGGAAGAACGACACACCAGCTCTGCCTCCGAAGAAAAGCGTTCCCCCGAGACCCAAACCACCCAGTGGTGAGTGTCACGGTGTTTGACTTGCTCTACCTCCGAAATTTATTAGAAAACATGATTATTATCATAAAAATGGATAAAAAGTCTCCGTGAGAACCTTCAGTTCGGATTAAAACTGCCTATTAGATTAAAAGTAATTTTCTCATTTATACCTGCAGCCTTTGATCTGTCACACAGTAACAAAACATCATTTTGTGTTTCTCCTTTGAAACTTAAACCAGTCAATAACTTTGGAGATCATCCTGATTGTTAAAAATAAGCAGAGCTGTCACCTTTTCCTGCATGAATGTGTGAGATAAGAGAATAGAGCCACTAATCCACGACCAATCACCTCCAAGCAGATTTAATAATCCAACGTAAATGACCGGACTGTAATAAACAGATCTCATCATAGACTCCGAGAACACTAATCATTGTTGAACGTTGTAGAGACACAGTGTTTCACTCTGATCTGTCAACAGGAAGAAGATAACAGCCATCTGCTGTCACACTCTGTACTCCACGTTTGTTTCTCAGTTCAAACACCGACCAGCAGTGGCAGCCGGTGTAACCAAATAACTTAAATAACATCGAACATTGTTTATATTGTATTGATTTGTCCACGTTGTCACAGCAGCTGTCACACACTCAGAGTGGGCGTGTCTGGAGGTAGTTTCATCCCCGGTGGCTGACACCGATGAATTCTCGGTTCGTCCCAGCAGTGTGTGATGATGGACATCAGTTGAACTGCGTCTCCATAGATTTTATAACCTGCATGACCAACATTCAGCATGTAGTTCAGCTTGTTCCTGCTATGAGTGCATTGCATTGTGGGCAAATAGTGCACATCAACTATGCAAGGCAAGGCAAGACAAGGCAAGTTTATTTGTACAGCACATTTCAGCAACAAGGCAATTCAAAGTGCTTCACATAAAACCATTAAAAGCATCCAAACATCAGGCAAAAGAAAAGGAAATTTAAAAACAATTAAGAACATTGATTGAAACATTAAGAACAGTCATTAAAACATTAAACAAGCTAAAAATAGAATAATAGTTGCAGAGCAGTTTAAGAAATAAAATACAGTAATAAAATGCAGAAATGCAGGAAATTGATCAACATCCTTGAGTCTGGTTCAATTGAAGGCAGCAAACAGAAAAGTCTTCAATCTTGATTTGAAGCAGCTGAGAGTCTCAGCAGACCTGCAGCTTTCTGGGAGTTTGTTCCAGATATGTGGAGCAGAAAAACTGAACGCTGCTTCTCCATGTTTAGTTGTGACTCTGGGGACAGAAAGGAGACCCGTCCCAGACGACCTGAGGGGTCGGGATGGTTCAGAAGGTCGCAGCAGATCACAAATGTATTTTGACCCTAAACCATTCAGTGCTTTATAAACCAACAGCAGGATTTTAAAGTGGATTCATGTTGGACAGGAAGCCGGTGTAAAGACCTCAGAACTGGACTGATGTGGTCCACTTTCTTGGTCTCAGTGAGGACTCGAGCTGCAGCGCTCTGACTGACTTTTTACAGAGACCCTTAAACACACCGTTACAGTAGTCCAGTCTACTGAACGCACTTAAAACTCAAATAGCAACACTCATCAGAGATGTTGGGTCATTTCCTCAAGTGGTTTTGCGGCATCAGCTGACCAACTGTTGGCAGAAATTCTAGAAAGTAATACGAGGAGAGGATGAAAAGATGCTACGGTTCTTCATGAATGTCTGTGAGGAACAGGAGTTGTTTTCAGGAGAGCATAACGCCGTCCTCTGGGACAGAGTGAGAGACTCTGCTGCACAGCCCCGCCCGCTGACTCAGCAGTCGTAGGCAGAGCTTGTCTTCACCTTAATGTGACATGATTTATCTGTAGATTTCAAATGAACGCTCTCTAGCTGCTGCTCTGTGTGTGTGTGTGTGTGTGTGTGTGTGTGTGTGTGTGTGTGTGTGTGTGTGTGTGTGTGTGTGTGAGTGTGTGTGTGTGTGAGAGAGTGTGAGAGAGGGCGGTGGTGTAAGAGAGAACGTGTGGTTAACAGACACACCCTGACGTGCTTCCTCTCTCTCTCCTTCGTGTGTGTGTGTGTGTGTGTGTGTGTGTGTGTGTGTGTGAGAGCGAGAGAAGCTGTGTGTGTGTGTGTGTGTGTGTGAGAGAGAAGCTGTGTGTGTGTGTGTGTGTGTGTGTGAGAGAGAAGCTGTGTGTGTGTGTGTGTGTGTGTGTGTGTGTGTGTGTGTGTGTGAGAGTGTGTGTGTGTGTGTGTGTGTGTGTGTGTGTGTGTGTGTGTGTGTGAGAGAGAAGCTGTGTGTGTGTGTGTGTGTGTGTGTGTGTGTGTGTGTGTGTGTGTGTGTGTGTGTGTGTGTGTGTGTGTGTGTGTGTGAGAGAGAAGCTGTGTGTGTGTGTGTGTGTGTGTGTGTGTGTGTGTGTGTGTGTGTGTGTGTGTGAGAGTGTGTGTGTGTGTGTGTGTGTGTGTGTGTGTGTGTGAGAGAGAAGCTGTGTGTGTGTGTGTGTGTGTGTGTGTGTGTGTGTGTGTGTGTGTGTGTGTGTGTGTGTACTGGTTCAGAGAAGGTCAGTGAAACAACAGTGTTGCTTTCCTTCTTTCTGTTTTCTTCAGTGTCACTGAGGTTCACTGCTGCAGCTGAGTTGTTGTCAGTAGATCACCTTCTGCTCGCTGCACATCTGATCCTGCGGTCGACATTAAAATTAGATGCCACTGATGCAGCAGCTTATTCTAAAGCAGGGTGGAGCTCATGATTGTGGTTTCTCAAGTGTAGGAGTGTGTGTGTGTGTGTGTGTGTGTGTGTGTGTGTGTGTGTGTGTGTGTGTGTGTGTGTGTGCAGGGTTTACTGAAAGAGGGGAAAAAAGTGATTAGCAGGCAGTGGGTGGTGGAGTGTGAAGTGAACTGCTCACCCCACCAGTCAGTTATCAGGGGAACAGGACTGAATGTGGATATGTGTATTGTTCGACGGCACTTCGACCGCTCCTGTGGTTTAACACCTACGCCAGCAGCAACGGGCCGTCTTAGCGTTCCCACGGTCCTCTGCCAGGCTCGGCTGCACCTCCCCGTCAATAGCACAACCCATCACTGGGATTATTGTTATCTTATATTTCTACTCATGCATTTATCCATCTGTGGTTGTACATGTGTGATTAAATGCATCTTAAATCCAGGTGAAATGTTCCAGTTATTTTAAGCAAAGTGCTGGATTGTTTTGTCTTAATCAGTCAGTGATAAGTTTATTTCCAGTTAAGAAAACCGAAAATGAGATTATTACACATTAACGAGAATAACCTCCATGTGCAAGACTTCAACTTAGTTTATTTTCTGTTTTACACAATCTTTGCCTCTTGACAAACAATATTTAATTGAAAAATTAACAGTATGACGCTGAAACAGTGACAGGAATTTATTTGTTGTGATGATTTTGTGATGATTATAATGAACTGTGTCTCCTTCTGACATTTAAGCACAAGATGACATTGTAGGATGTCAAGTTCAAATACGGTAAATGTTGATATTTCACATAAATTAGCAACCAGGAAAAAAAGGTCATGAAATTATTTGGTAATTGCAGTTCTAGTTTATATACATACCTTTTGACTTTGGCAATTTATGTGGTAGTTAACCAGCCAGGCTCTGGTTCAAAGAATATAGATTTATCAAATATGTAATTATATTTTTCTGCAGATAGATAATTTCACTGTCTCACTGCAGCAATTGTTCTTCTTTCCACTATTTATTAAATTATTATTATTATGAAATTGTTAAATTAGAATATTCCAAGTAGAATATCGCATTGATAAATCTCTGAGGACTTTGACCATGAACGTTTGTGAACATGAGCATCAGTATCGTGTTTACTTCATCTGTAAATTGGTGCACCAACATTTGGTGATGTGGGCAGATTGTTTTCACCAGGAAACGGTTGAAACTGGTTTTGCAGCTTTTAGTTTGAGTGCTCTGGGTGTTGTCTTCTGCTGTCTGTTTTTATTGTACCAGCTGTTTTTCTACATTTCCTGAGCTGTGTGTGGATGTGAAACTTGTGCATATATCTTTAAAGTAACACTGCAGATAATGTGAGGCTGAACTTAAAGAACAGGGGAAATCAGTGTTTTATTCCCGAACAGATAAAACGGCTGCACAAATGTTAGTTCTCCTTTGACAGAGTTACATCGGTGCTGTGATCATGGTGGTGAGGTCTGTTTTTAATCAGCAGGTATTATCTGGTAGACTATATATGAAATTAGATGTAGTTACTGGGTCTGAAAAATGGTTCCGATCCAGAAGTGTCTTCAGCTGCAATACCAGCGAGTGCCACTAGAGGTCGGCTCCAAAAAGCCTCCGGCTCCATAGACTCCCATTCAACTTCTCTCATCAAATCCAAAGTGAATAAAATGTGTCCATCAGTTATCTCGGTGTTGTTAGCTAAAGTCACTCCTTCTTATTAGTTTTCTGGAGGTCCATCTGAAAATAATCCCTCGTTAATTAGAAAAGAAGATTCAAGAAGACCTGTTTTTGGGGGCGTGTCTGTTTGATTGACAGGCCTGTGGTGCAGTCAGGTTACAGCTATCGGTGGGCGGGACGTAGTATCGTCAGGTTTCCGATCAGATCGATCAGATCCACCGCTGGCTCCTCCCCCAGCTCGTCCAAATATGGTCACTTCCTGCTCCGAACCGCTCCGAACTGGAGGATTCATAACATGAGACATCACTGATGGATGCCGCCTGGAACAGACAAAAACTTGATATGAAAAGATGTCGTGATGATGTTTCCCTCCGTGCTTTTATGTCTTCAGGTAAAACTACTCCAGTGAGCATGACAGCTGACTCCTCCAAACCCTGCGACCCCTTCCAGCCATTCGGCGGTGATGTCATCGACCCGTTTCAGAATAAAAAGGGCCTGGGAGACCCGTTCAGCGGCAAAGACCCTTTTGCTCCATCATCAGCATCAAGTAAAGACTTTTTCTGAAGTTTTACAGTCTTCAGTTCTGTTAGTTGAGATGGGTGATACTGTGTGTGTGTGTGTGTGTGTGTGTGTGTGTGTGTGTGTGTGTGTGTGTGTGGGGCTTAGATCCTCTGACTACATGGACTTTCTAACCTCTCTGTTCTGTGATCCACCTCTCTGACAGGACCTGACAAAGTCAAGGTGAGACACTGTGGTGATGTTATTCACAACGTTAATGAGCATTCAGATGAACAGTACCGTGCAAAGGTTCAGGGCACCGCGTTGATTAGTGATTCGTTTAATCCAAACATGCCCAGCCCAATGTTAAATAAGTAAAACCTAAACATTTCAACCAATAAAACCTCCTGAGCTTCTCTACAAGCTTCAACAACAACAATAACAGCCTCCAAACATGTCTGGATTTTAATTGGACATTTGGATTAATATGGATCTTCTTAACTCATTGGGCAAAAAGTGAGGAAAATGTGATTCCTTCTCAACTGCTCCCAAATCCCATAATTCCCACAGCTGGCTGTCCCGCTGGAGGTTTTAAATCTGCAACTAAAGATCTTTGATTTCTTCATTAGTTTGTTGTAGCGTGGGACAAAACTAGGCTGGAGTTAAATAGATATTTG